>NC_143063.1:35811287-36114318 GCF_052426305.1 Pelodiscus sinensis
ACTCCCTGCACCATCACTACTTTCCAAAGATACATTAAACAATGTGATTAGTATCTGTCTTGCGTGGATTCTTCTCCATTCTTCTTTTCTATGAGAAACTGTGTATAGTGTTTTGTTGTTAGTGTCTTTTTGTCTTGCAGTTTGTGAAGGTAAAGGCAAAGAAGTGTCCCTTACCTTAAATTTCCTGTTGAAGTCTATTTCTTAGTTCTTTCATGAGAGAGTCCTAAAATCTTGGACCAATCCTGGGAAAGCTCTGTCTCCTGTACAAGTCTTAGAGGGGTAAAAACTATAAGTACACTTGTGGCACCTTAGTGGGCTGGTTATTTTGAAATAATACCTCCTGCTAGCCACGGGGAATAACACATATTTCAAAATAGCGGTAGTGTGGATGCTCCATGCTGCTATTTTGAAGTAACTACTCTCCAGAGTCATTCAAAGTAATTATTCCCCTGGGACTCTAAGTTGAGGTAGCACATCCACATTGAGGGCATGTCTTCACTGGGAAATTATTCTGAAATAACTTATTTTGAAATACTAACTTCCAAAATAACAATTTCAAAATAGCATGTCCATACTACACAAGGCAGGCTTTCTTAATGTGGACATGCTATCTGGACTTAGAGCCTCAGGAAACACTGGGGAGTAATTACTTTGAATGACTCTGAGGAGTAGTTATTTCAAAATAGCAGCTGTGGAGCAGCCATACTATCGCTATTTGAACTATCTATTTCAAAATTAGCATTATTCCTCATGAAAAGCAGGAGTTATTCTTTTAAAAATAACCAGCCTGTTGTTTTGAAACAATGGGCACAGAAGTGTGGAGACTCTCCACTTGTTGTTTTGAAATAAGGCTAGATATTTTGAAATGACTCCCTAGTGTAGACCAGGGGCAAGGTGACACAGGACTCCTCATTGTTTCTTCTGTACAAATTAGTCTTTTGATAGAAAATTTCATTGTGCCTAGAGAATGGATATGGCAATAGTTGGTCCCAAAGGGCCAGGAAACTTTTTGGGTATAAGATCAAGGGGACAGTGTGTAGAGGTGGCTTGGTTCCACCTCTATATGGAATGAGATAGATCTCTCCATGGAGGGTCCAATCTCCATAGATGGAATTCTGGGACATGATGCGAGCCATTATCATTAGTGTGATTTCTTGTTATAGCTTTACTGTTATAGGTCAGGGAACTATGATGTTTTTTAAAAAGATGCTTGAGATGACACTGTATGTAATCATTTACAAAATGAAGGTTAACTTTCCATATAAAGAACTAAAAAAGTATGTGCAATTGTTCTAATTATTAGAAACAATTCACCAATATTTTTTCTAACAATCTGACTTCCTTTATACCTCAGGCCCCAAAACCACAAGATCTAATCTTGTCATGTCGTGTCCACATTAGCCAAGCTATTTCAAAGTATCAAATTATTTGGGGACTTTAATTTTGGTTAAGAACATAAGAACATAAGAATGGTCGTACTGGGTCCATTTAGCCCAGTAGCCTGTGTGCCGACACTGGCTAGTACCAGGTGCCCCAGAGGGGGTGGACCGAAAACAATCATAGAATCATAAAATCATAGAATATTAGGACTGGAAGGGACCTCAAGAGGTCATTGAGTCCACCCCCCACCCTCAAGGCAGGACCAAGCTCCGTCTACACCATCCCTGACAGATGTCTGTCTAACCTGTTCTTAAATATCTCCAGAGAGGGAGATTCTACCACCTCCCTTGGCAATTTATTCCAATATTTGACCACCCTGACAGTTAGGAATTTTTTCCTAATGTCCAATCTAAACCTCCCCTGCTGCACTTTAAGCCCATTACTCCTTGTCCTGTCCTCAGAAACCAAGAGGAACAAATTTTCTCCTTCCTCCTTGTGACACCCTTTTAGATATTTGAAAACCGCTATCATGTCCCCCCTTAATCTTCTTTTTTCCAAACTAAACAAGCCCAGTTCATGAAGCCTGGCTTCATAGGTCATGTTCTCTAGACCTTTAATCATTCTTGTCGCTCTTCTCTGTACCCTTTCCAATTTCTCCACATCTTTCTTGAAATGTGGCGCCCAGAACTGGACACAGTACTCCAGCTGAGGCCTAACTAGTGCAGAGTAGATTGGCAGAATGACTTCACGTGTTTTGCTTACAACACACCTGTTGATACAACCTAGACTCATATTTGCTTTTTTTGCAACAGCATCACACTGTTGACTCATATTCAACTTGTGGTCCACTATGACTCCTAGATCCCTTTCCGCCATGCTCCTTCCTAGACAGTCGCTTCCCATCTTGTATGTATGGAACTGATTGTTCCTTCCTAAGTGGAGCACTTTGCATTTCTCTTTATTAAACCTCATCCTGTTTACCTCTGACCATTTCTCTAACTTGCTAAGGTCATCTTGTTTCCCTTTATGCCTGTAGCTAGTTTGATCTCATTTTGTGCCTTTGCCTTTCTAATCTTCCCCCTGCATTCCCGTGTTGCTTGCCTATATTCATCCTTTGTTATTTGTCCTAGTTTCCATTTTTTATAGGACTCCTTTTTTATTTTGAGATCATGCAAGATCTCCTTGTTAAGCCAAGCTGGTCTTTTGCCATATTTTCTATCTTTCCTACACAGTGGAATTGTTTGCTTTTGGGCCCTTAACAACATCCCTTTGAAATACTTCCAACTCTCGTCAGTTGTTTTTCCCTTCAGTCTTGCTTCCCATGGGACCTTACCTACAAGTTCTCTGAGCTTATCAAAATCTGCCTTCCTGAAATCCATTACCTCAATTGTGCTGGTCTCCCTTCTACCTTTCCTTAAGATCATGAACTCTATTATTTCATGATCACTGTCCCCTATACTGTCTTCCACTTTCAAGTTCTCAACTAGTTCCTTCCTATTTGTTAAAACCAAATCCAGAACAGCTTCTCCTCTGGTAGATTTTTCAACCTTCTGAAACAGAAAGTTGTCTCCAATGCAGTCCAGAAACTTATTGGATAGCCTGTGCCCCGCTGCGTTAGTTTCCCAACATATGTCTGGATAGTTGAAGTCCCCCATCACCACCAAATCTTGGGCTTTGGATAGTTTTGTTAATTGTTTAAAAAAGGCCTCATCCACCTCTTCCACCTGGCTAGGTGGCCTGTAGTAGACTCCTAGCATGATATCACCCTCATTTTTTACCCCTTTTAGCTTAACCCAGAGACTCTCTACACAGCTATCTCCTACGTTCATCTCCACTTCAGTCCAAGTGTGTACCCCTCCTCCCTTTTTTCCCTGTCTGTCCTTCCTGAGCAAGCCGTACACTTCCATACCAACATTCCAATCGTGCGTCCCATCCCACCAGGTTTCTGCAATACCAATGATATCATAGTTGTATTTATTGGTTAGCAATTCCAGTTCTTCCTGCTTATTACCCATACTTCTTGCATTTGTATATAGCCATCTAAGATACTGATTTGATCTTGCCTCCCTGTTGTGCCCTGACCCTCCTTTCTCCTTGCCATTATAGGCCGTAGTCCCCCCCATTTCCAGCCCATCTCCCAGTCCCGCACATTCAGCACTTACCTGTGGGCTTTGTTCACCTGTCCCTGTCGAACCTAGTTTACAGCCCTCCTCACAAGGTTAGCCAGTCTGTGTCCAAACAAGGCCTTCCCGCTCCTGGAAAGGTGAACTCCATCTCCGCCAAGCAGTCCTTCCTGGAAGAGCAACCCGTGATCAAGGAAGCCGAATCCCTCCTGGCGACACCATCTTCGCAGCCAGGCATTCACCTCCAGGATGCACCTCTCTCTGCCCGGGCCCCTACCTTTGACAGGAAGGATCTAAGGGTATGTCTACACTACCCTCCTAGTTCGAACTAGGAGGGTAATGTATGCATACCGCACTTGCTAATGAAGCCCGGGATTTGAATTTCCTGGGCTTCATTAGCATAAGCGGGGAGCCGCCATTTTTAAATCCCCGCTGCTTCGAACCCCGTACAGCACGGCTACACGGGACTCGAACTAGGTAGTTTGGACTAGGGTGCCTATTCCGAACTACCGGTACACCTCGTTTCACGAGGAGTAACGGTAGTTCGGAATAGGAACCTAGTCCGAACTACCTAGTTCGAGCCCCGTGTAGCCGCACTGCACGGGGTTCGAAGCAGCGGGAATTTAAAAATGGCGGCTCCCCGCTTATGCTAATGAAGCCCGGGAAATTCAAATCCCGGGCTTCATTAGCAAGTGCGGTATGCATACATTACCCTCCTAGTTCGAACTAGGAGGGTAGTGTAGACATACCCTAAGAGAATACCACCTGCGCTCAAGTGATCAAGTGATTTGTCTTGTGCCATCCATCTCCAGCCTCTGACAAACAGAGGCCAGGGACACCATTTCTATCCCTGGCTAATAGCCTTTTATGGACCTAACCTCCATGAAATTATCTAGCTTCTCTTTAAACTCTGCCTATCATGACCTCTTGAAGGGCTTGAGTTTCAGAAGATGAATGGCCAGCATTCAGCACTTTTGAAATGGATTACCTTCAGCTTTATAAATACTAATAAGGTGAGCAAAGAAAGCTGTTGGAGGCAAAAAAATCCAAATATAAATAATACTACCACATTTGTGTTTAAGTGAATATACACCAATATTGGAATTTAGTCATACTTAGAGAGATTAGATTTTAAGATCCCATGTTAATGAACCTACTGTAAATGTCTAGATAGTTGGGTGCATGATACTAATATTCCATTTTATAATTTCTTACAGTTTAAAATCTCTCTGTACAGGTTCCCTATCATGCATCTGACAAAGTGGGTCTTTGCCCATGAAAGCTTATGCTCCAACACTTTAGTTAGTCTATAAGGTGCCACAGGACTCCTTGCCACCTCTGTACAGGTTGAAGCTCTGTCATCTGGAGTTACCTGGTATGGCAACACCTCTGGTCTGGCATCGTCCAGTGACCCCCATGAGAGCACTAATGGGGATAAGTCTTCAGGCTGGGGTCAGGAGAGTTGCCAAATTAAAGGGCCAAGACAGAGCCATGGGGCAGCAGAGCCACTGGGAGAAAGGTAGAATCTCTGGTCCCTGGGGAGGCATAGCTCCTGTCACCATAGACAGCAGTAGCATGGCTGGGCCATAGTGGCATGCTGGGCAGTGGGGAAGTGCAGCAACACTGAGAGGAGCAGAGAGCCCCTCAAGTGGCAGCAGAACTGCTTAGTGGAGCACAGAGCTGCCAGGCAACAGCAGAGCTGCTGGGGGGATCATGGAGCTGCCAGGCAGTAATTGAGCCCCCCAGGAGGCATCATGATCATCTGGGGACAAAGAGGAGCCCCCGGCCACAAGCAGGAACACAGAGTCCCACATGGCAGCAAAGCCACTGGGGAGAGAATGGAGCTCTGGATGGTAGAGATCTCGGCCACTGTGGGAAGAGTAGGGTCCTGAGTGGCAGCAGAGCTTCCTGGGAGAGGGATATCTCAGTGGTTTGAGCATTGGCCTGCTAAACCTCAGGCTTGTGAGTTTAATCCATGAGGGGGCCATTTAGAGTTCAGGGGCAAATCTGTCAGGGATGGTGCTTGGTCCTGCTGTGAGGGCCGGGGACTGTACTTGTTGACCTCTCAAGGTCCCTTCCAATGTTATGAGATGGTATAGCACATGCTAAGTGGAATCCCTGGGTGACCAAGGGAAAGTGACCTCCCACCCATTGCATTGACCTCCCCTGGTCCAGCAAATTCCCTCATTCAGCACCAGTAAGGTCCCAAGGTTGCTAGACTAGGGAGGTACAACTTGTATTGATTTTTAAGCATAGAAATATGCTATCTCCAATAGATTATATTATTTTATGTTCAGTCATATAACCATGTCTCTCTTTCTTACAACACTTTAATCAAATAGTCTCCGTCTTGGTGTGCCTACGTGTATATGATTACAGCTCACGTGGACACACTTGAGCTTGCTCAGGTGATGAAGCTAGGTTAAAGGTAGCTTCTCTTGGGTGTGACTACAGTGTAGACAATTGGAGGAGTATAACTTGAAAAAGAAGTCTAAATAGACACAATTTCATGAGATGAAGTATGGTTAATCTTGTCATGCATGGATATAAAATGTAGTCCTAGACCTGAAAGGCTAGTGATACTAATCCAGGATTTTTATTTTTATTTTTGTCTTGGCAATGCACTGTGTGTATCTCTTTCTTTACACATGAATGAAAATAATTGGATTTCTGAAAAGAAGATTACTGCCAAACCTTCACAAAAACATGAACGTGAAACTATATTCCGTTCTGATTACTACAAAAGCATCAATGTTTTCCATGAAATCCCTCTGATTTGGCTTGAATCCAGAAATCTGAACCAATGAACTTCCAGTCTGACAGGATGAAAAATGTAATTGTCTAAATGGCAACAGCATGGGATCTATTTTCCAGATTGGGATGGAAGTGCATTGAGGCAGCACAGTGTGAATAAAGTGAAAATGCTGCTGAAAAGTCTTAAATGTATCAGAAAAAGATTATAGTGACCCTGAAAACAGTTCCTCTCCATCTTGAAGATTCAATATCTTGGCTTTTTATGTGCTTACTTTTCAAGTCGGAAAAGATTAAACATATGTAAACAAATACACATTTTTGGATCATTCAACTTCTAAATATAGTGCATCTTGTTATGAATTTTTACTTGTTTATGTTTAAAAATGTATTTTTATTGATTTTTGTTGTTTTTATAAATATGTCTTGGCAAATCATTTAGCCAATAAGTAATAAAATTAACATTTTCAGTGCTGGTCCTGTAGCAAGAGGTTTATACCTGGAATATTAATAAGAGCAAACAAGCAATTATTTCCTTTTAGGGCATGTCTACACTAGAAAATTATTTTGAAATAACTTATTTTGAAACAATAACTCCTAAAATAGCAATTTCAAAATACTGTGTCCACACTACAGGGAAGCCTTGAAATTAGTCCAAGGCAGGGTCCCTTAGCCCTGGTCTACACTAGGGACTTACTTAAAAATAATGCTCTTTATTCTGAAAGAATATGTGGAGCATCCACACTACCAAGCCCATTATTTCAAAATAACAGGCTGGTTATTTTGAAATCTGTGGTCCTGCTTTCCTCAGGAATAACCTTATTTCAAAATAGTTATTACAGGAGTTATTATTTCAAATTAAGTTATTTTGAAATAAACTCCAAGTGTGGACATGCCCTTAATTTGGACATGCTACCTCAACTTAGGGCACCAGGAAGCACTGGGGAGTAATTACTTTGAATGATTCTGGGGGGGTAGTTATTTTGAAATAGCACCATTAGAGTGTCCACACTACCTCTATATCAAAATAACTGTTTTACAATAAGGGCTCGTCTACACTGGCCCCTTTTCCGAAAGGGGCATGCTAATTTCACAGGTCGTAATAGGGAAATCCGCGGGGGATTTAAATATCCCCCGCGGCATTTAAATAAAAATGTCCGCCACTTTTTTCTGGCTTTTAGAAAAGCCGGAAAAGAATGTCTACACTGGCCCCGATCCTCCGGAAAAAAGCCCTTTTCCGGAGGATCTCTTATTCCTACTTTGAAGGAGGAATAAGAGATCCTCCGGAAAAGGGCTTTTTTCCGGAGGATCGGGGCCAGTGTAGATGTTCTTTTCCGGCTTTTCTAAAAGCCAGAAAAAAGCGGCAGACATTTTTATTTAAATGCCGCGGGGGATATTTAAATCCCCCGCGGATTTCCCTATTACGACCTGCGAAATTAGCATGCCCCTTTCGGAAAAGGGGCCAGTGTAGACGTAGCCTAAGTGTTGTTCCTTTTGGAAAGCAAGAGTTATTATTTCAAAATAACAAGCCCATTGTTTTGAAATAATGGGTTTGGTAGTGTAGGCAATCCACTTATTTCAAAATAAGGGGAGTTATTTCAAAATGACTTCCTATTGTAGACCAGGGCTTACACTTTAGTAACTAACAACCATTTTTCCAGCTATTGCTCAATCCAATACCCATTGAAATCAACAGGCTTATTTCATTTGACTCAAGTGGGAGCAAAATTGGGTTCTCCCGTCATACTAAGGCTTGACAGTGTTGCCTATCCTGCATAGCATAGTATACAACAATGGGAGAAGCCAAATATGCTCTTGTAGAAAAAGGCAGAGGTGGGATTTTTAATGTTGAAACTCTTGAGGTTTGAATGCTTTACTTTGAAACTTTAATTGTTAAAATATAGTTTGTTTTTGTGGGATTTTCTTGTTTTTATTAAAAAGCATAACACCAATACTACAGCATCTGATACAACAATACCAAAAATATCTAAGCAGGAAAGTGTTCCTATGTGCTGGGAGGGATTATATCAGGGTGGGCAATGAGTGGCCCATAGGCCGCATGGGGTTCAACAGGGTTAGACCCTGGCAAGCTGCCAGATACTTTATTTACCTCCATCTCCACAGGTGCAGTCATTTGAAGCTCCCATTGGCTGTAGATTTCTGTTCCCAGCCAATGGGAGCTGTGAGAAATGGTGTCCTGGTCTGTGAACACACTGGAACACCATTTCCCGCAGCTCTCAGTGGCCAGGAATGGAAGTCTGAGCTTTAAGTGACTGTACCTGCAGACCTGCAGCATCTGGTGGTCCACCAGGGGCTAATCCTGGTGAAACATGTCCAGCCTACAAGCTGCTTATTGACCACCCCGAGATTAGGCAGAATGTTCCTTCCAGTGGCATATTGGTAGCATACTCCCTTACAGGTATGCACTAAGAATCAACACATTGTACATTGAAATAAGTACAGGCAGTCCCCGACTTACGCGGATCCGACTTATGTCGGATCCGCACTTACGAACGGGGCTTTCTCACCCCGGAGGTTGAGGTAGCGGATTGCTACCTGCGAGCTCCGGGGCGAGAAAGCCCCGTTCGTAAGCTGCTCCGTGCCCCTGGTCTGCAAAGCCTCAGAAGCGCGGGAACCCGCCCGCTGCTGCCGCTTGAGTCCCAGTGCCTGTGGTCTGCTGGGGACGGTCCCCAGCAGACCACAAGCACCGGGACTGAAGCCGCAGCCGTGGGGGGGGGGGGTCCCGCGCCTCTGAGACTTTGCCAGAGCAAAGCCTCAGAGGCGCGGCACCCCGCTGCCACTGCTGCTCTGCTCCCCGTGTCCCTGGTGCCCCCCCCCAGCAGACCAGGCTTTTGTTTTGGACCCTGGAGCAGAGCAGCTGGGGCGCTGCGGATTGGTCCTGCAGCACCCGCTCTGGGCACTACTGGACCAACCCGGCAGCACCCCAGCTGCTCTGCCCCAGGTCCTGATTCAGCCGCTGCTGGTCAGTTTCAGCAGTGGCTGAATCAGGACGCCTGGGGCAGAGCAGCTGGGGTGCTGCTGGGTTGGTCCAGTAGCGCCGAGGAGCGGTGCTACTGGAGCAACCCAGCAGCACCCCAGCTGCTCTGCCCCAGGCGTCCCCAAGTCAGCCGCTGCTGAAACTGACCAGCGCTGACTACAGGAAGCCCGAGGCAGAGTTGCTCTGCCCCAGGCTTCCTGGAATCAGCGCTCATCAGTTTCAGCAGCAGCTGACTTGGGGAAGCTTGGGGTTCTTAAGTTGAATCTGTATGTAAGTCAGAACTGGCGGTCAGTTTCAGCAGCGGCTGAATCTGGACGCCAGTTCCGACTTACATACAGATTCAACTTAAGAACAAACCTACAGTCCCTATCTTGTATGTAACCTGGGGACTGCCTGTATTGTGTTTTAGAAGTATTTTAATTGGCAACAGTATTATCTGTTAGAAAAATATAAACAAACTACAGACAACTATACCTCTACCATAGTCTTTATTCAAGGGTGGTGCAAGAGATGTAATCAGTAGAAAGGAAAGTTGATCGAGCTTACATGTCTACACTTTCTTCTGTCAGACATGGTGATATTTGCCCTCCAACCAATATATGCAAAAGAAATCAGACCTCAGGGTTCCCAAAAAGAGGTAGGCCACCACACAGAATCCTTGTGTTCCTTTGGGATGATGCTGCCATGAAGCTGGAACTGATGCAGTTCCTGAACACTTATAACCTAGGGTGGGTCCAGGCATGATCATGCCACAAAGGAGGAGGACAAGACCCATTGATCAAGATCCATACTATGAATGCTTCTCCATATCCTTAGTTAGCCTGTTGATGGTAAAACAATAAAGTATAACAGCTTTGTCTGTTGAACAATTAAGCTAAATGATGGCTGTCTGACAAAATAGAATATATTGCTCACATCTTCTTACTGATGCCTTGTGAGAGAGAGAGTGCGCAGAATGATGTTTTCAAACACCTCGACTATTTTTTAATTTTTCTATTTGGAGTTACAGGCCTCTTGTTTTTTTTTTATCTTAAATACAAAGTGCCTCTGGCAATCTAAACTATTACAAAAGAAGAGGTGTTCATCATGACATCTGTCACAGAGAATATTTGAGAATACACTGGAAGACTTGAGAAGTTTCTAGAAATCTAATATAGATAAAAGAGATTTGTGCATCTGTCTGTGATTCCATCTGTCTGTGTGCCTGTCTGCAAGTCTGTTTCTTTAAGAACTCCTTCTAAATGGTAAGTGCTAGGACCAAATTCAGCTTCCTTTCTTCACAATTACCACTGGAGACAGCGAGTGCATTGGAGACCTCTACTCCAGAGCCAATACTGATTGGCCAGCTGAAAATAAGGCTCACCATATTTCCTGCCACCAGACCAGATAAGTGGCTTTCCTTACTCAAACCTCTATTCCCTAGCCGCAGTGCCAGACAAGGGGGAAGGGGTCAAACCCCTCCAACCCCACTGCTACATCCTTCACCCCCTTGGGAGCACCACTGGGCCTGAGCAGTGCAGTCCCCTCTGCCTTCCACTAGACCCACCAGTGGACTCCCTCCACCCTGGCCAGCCTGGGAAGCCAGTACTCCCCTCCTTCAGCCAGGCCCAGGTAATGCCAGATAAATCTGCTAGTTATAATTATAAATCAGTGTGTTCTGGATAGGAAGAAAACAGTTATTGCATGAATATCTAAAAGAAGGTTAAGAGTTCCCCCTTTTCTCCTGTACTACTCCACTCAAGTAAGATTGCATCCTTAGTATCTTTGTAACAGGGTGAGCTGAGCCTTTTGGAGGCTCCCATCTTTGTCAGGTTTCTTTGCTCATTATGGGATTGATTGAAAGGGGCCACATGACTGTGTGCCCCAAAATTAGCCATTAGAGAGATCCAAGGACTGTGATGTCAGGGCCGGACCACAACATTTTGGTACCTGTGACAGGGGACCCCATACTCCCTCACTTGAGCCAAAACTTTGAAAGGTCTCAATTCTGCCTTCTTCCTGTTCTACTCCTCTCATGATACTGCTCTGCTACCTACCCCAATAAAGGAGAACTAACAACTTAACATGCCTTGTTCAACAGCAGCATACATAATTTTCTACACTCTGGGTGCTCGTGGCGTCCCTCCCCCCAGTCTGGCACCTGAGGCAGCCACCTCAGTTCACCTCATGGTGAGGCAGCCACCTCAGTTCGCCTCATGGTGAGGCCAGCCCTGTGTGACGTCCTTGGATAGGCTCAAAAAACTTGAGTAATCCTGATATGAGAGTGAAAGTTACAAATTATTTAATAGTAAATGAAACCATAGAAGAGGAAATTGTGTGTAACACATCAACAGTGAGAATATATTGAGTAGGGTCCTGAGAAAGTGGGGAAACTGAGGTACAACAACCCATACAGATGAGGAGAGAAGAGTGAATCGACATGTTGCTTTAAAGAAGGTGACCTTCGTAGCATACTATATA
Organism: Pelodiscus sinensis; assembly: GCF_052426305.1. Taxonomy (NCBI): domain Eukaryota; kingdom Metazoa; phylum Chordata; order Testudines; family Trionychidae; genus Pelodiscus; species Pelodiscus sinensis. Next base: position 35,823,000 of record NC_143063.1, read on the forward strand.
GATCATGGGTGGTAAATCTAAGGTCTGGGGGCTGGATTCGGCCCTGATTTTTCTGTGGGTCAGCAGCCCCTAACCCCAAAAAAGGCTCCCCTCCCCAATACAGATGATAGTAAATGGAGGGTGGGAGTGCATTCGATAAGAAAGGGACTCTCCCAGCAAATACTCTTTGTTCAGTTTACACACATGTATATAATTAAGCAGGACACCATGTGAAAATATACTCTGAATAGTACATGACTGTAAAGAATGACACGTTTCATCTTGATTCATTGTTCAGGCTCTTGTTATAGCATAGACTGTAAAAGCTGACTGCAGTTGCTGTCAAAATATTTAAATTCTTAAGTAGTGTTACTAACATACATATTTTTGGCTTATTTTTAACATGCAAATATTTGTGTGTGCTTTACTGTCTCACAGTGTTATAAGAAATACATAGTATAACTGAATAATGGTTTAGAAATAAAAGATATACAGATAAAATAACTCAGTAACAGTTCTCTTTTGCCTGACCATACATTCTCCAATTGGTTTCCTCTGATATTTTTACTGTTTGGGATTTGTTTGGGTTTTTCTTGGGGGGGGGGGAGGGGAGTTAAGATTTTTTTTTGTTTCCCTGTGGAAGGAGAGATTCTGAGGTTTACAGGATCTTTCGAAAAAGTGCCCCATTTTCAAAAGAACTGTGTCTAGACTGCGGCTTCAATTTCAAAATAGCACTTTTTTGAAAGAGCATCATTACGTGATTATGCAAATGAAGCATGGGATATTTAAATCCTGGCTTCATTTCAATTTTCAAAGTGCTTCATTTACATCCCTCTGCCAACAGAGGGATGTAGTCTAGATGTAGCCTAGAAGATCTACACTATGCTTGTTGATCAGTGGAAGTTACAGCCACATATCTAAAGGTATAATCTGAACCCAACATTTGGACTATGTCTAAATTATGGGACATAAGTTCATCAAGAATAATGATTTTGAACCAGTTATTCAATATTTTTGTCATTCAACAGTTTGCCACTGAAGTCAGACAGGCTCATAATCAGTGTTTAGGTTACACCTCATTTATCTCATTAAAATTCTTGTCAGGGGAGGATGAGGGTTTTGCGGGGCCCAGGGCAGCACAATTTCGCAGCCCCCCGCCTTTGACACGGTGCATGTGCCGTGGCGCCACAGCGCATGCATGGGGCCTCTGGAAGTGTGGGGCCCGGGGCAACTGCCCCGCTCACCCTGCCCTATATCCGCCACTGGTTCTTGTACAGAGTTTGGGGTGACATCTGGACCAACTCTTGCCTGTAACCCTGAAGAAATCTTTTTTGCCACCTTTGTCTGGCCTCTGTCTCTCAAGTTTCAAATGGGGATTCTAGATAATACAGATCTCCATATAAGGACATCAGGGTTTAATAGTTGATCTTCCCAGTGTTCTTTCTTCAAGAACTGAAAAAAATGGTCTTTTCCTCTTCCCTCCTTCTGTTCCTCCTGAACTCTCTCCCACCCTGCTTTCCTTTCATTATTTCCCCAGCCTTCTGAGCCTTATAAGGCCTCTCCTTGCTCTGCTTTTTATCTGGTCTCTTTACTTCCTCTTGGTCCCTCTACCATTTTTACCCATTCTGTTTGATCATCACAAGTGATGGAGCCATACTCAGCATACTCAGCCTTGTTTCCTTTCTATGATGATACCAAAGGGCTAAGATAGCAACATTAATGAATAAGTTTTGGTCAGATGAATCTGCACTGATGGGCAGCCATGAAGATGTGGCTGGTATGTTTCATGCCACCATAGGCTTGTGCTAAGATTTCTGTAGTTGAAGATAAAGGCAGGAGTTAAAAAGTGGCTAGGGCTTGCATCATTAGTGCTTCCCTTCTTCTTGGATGATACAATGAGATACTCTCTCCCCCCACACCGCCCTTTGCCATTTTAATTGACTCCAACCATTGGGTGATAGAGCCTAGGACCATCTCTAAGATTAAACAGCACTGCCTATCATGATCACCACTTTGGTTTCTTAGGGATCCTGCTTAGAGAACATCTGGTCTGCATTTCTTTGGGTCCTAACTGCATGAGTTCTGACTCACTACATAAGCCAGGGGCATATTCTAAGGCTGTTGTAAAATAACATCTCTCCTTTAAAGTTAATGGAGCCATGCTTACTTATGGCAGCTCTGCATGGAAGCTAGATGTAAACTAGAGTCACCGCATTAGGGTCAATGGAGCTATACTTATTTACATTAGCTGTGAATCTGGGAAGGTCTATAGGAATATTAACCAGTTCCTGTGTAAAGTTAAAGCATGTCATTAAACCATGGGGAAGAACAAGTGTAGAATGAAGAGAAAGGTAAAGAAGAGGTAAGGGGAGACTGCTCTCTTTTTCAGTAGCATAGTTGTGAGGTACTAAAAGGTCATGAGACCTCTTGCTGCAATCTGATGGCACCTTCTATAGAGAGCAGGTTTATCACCATGCTGCTCTTGACACATTCGCTGAAGAGAGAGGAAGTGAATTTCCTAGAATTAATGACCAGAAGTAGTTCAATTTAGGGCCTCTCTGGGAAAAGATCTTGAAACTGGTGGTTCACAGAGCGGTTCAAAGGGAAACACTTTAATCTAATATCTGGTTTGAATTTGCCAGGTGAATAGAATTAAGGAGAATGAAATAAATGGCATCATTTGTCATAAGCTAAATGCATAATCAGAACCATTTCACACATCTTTACTTTTAGCTTTCAAGAAACTCTGATTTTATTGTGTAGCTAATGACAGAATGTAGAGGAATTGTGATGGATTAATATACCACAGCTGTTGCAACAACTTCTTAATAGTTTCCTAAGTAAAAATGTAGGAGATGTTTATTTCTTTTTAATTGTATATATCATGTAATAACTGGTAATAACTCTGCAATGTCTATGTATGTATGCAAGTTTACTTAGATATTAAATTGCCTTTTCTAAATGGCTAGCTATGGGCATGGGTAATTTTGATCCACCTGCTACATGAAAAAGTGTTTATTGTATATTTGGAATTTGAATTCCTCTTCATTGAAGTAGGAATGTTAATCCTGCTCTCATGGTAAAATTTCAAATTGAGCCATTACCTTTTGCCAATCTAAATTTTCTGTTGTTTTAATTAGATAGATCAGTTTTCTCTTCCTTAATTGTTGGAAAGTATTTCTCTGTGCTATTAACCAGTTACTCATTTGTACCTCAAGGTGGTTGAAAATTTGTGCAGTGTGATCAGTTCTATTAGTTTCAGTGGAACTAGTGATATTGTGTACAAGTCTTTACAGGATAAAGACTTAAGTTTGTAAAGAGTATTTTAATCCTAAAGGACATTTATACATAGTGAACCCTAAGATCAAAATAGCAATCATCACTACCATATTAATGTTCAATTAGTCTTAGGTTCTGAATCTGTGCAGTGAGAATACATCTGATTAAATATAGTAGGTTTCCACATTCAAAAATAACTCTATTTTGCCTCCACTTTGAAATATTTATTTTGTTTAGATCAGGAAAAAAAGCCTCACCAAGATACAGAGGAATTTTATCAGCTCTTAAAACAGTCTATAGTCTGGCATACTGTAGAAATCAAGTTTGTCAGAACAGCATGACACACAGGAGAATGTCAAATTGTTGGTGTTAAATGAGGGATTTTCTGAATTAATCACTACAATGGTGGATACATTTTTATTCACCAGCAGTGGAAAATGGTTACAAAATTACATATTCCAACAGTGCAGATGAAAGATATATGACTATGGGGAAATTTAAAAGTACAAAAAAGATCATTGTCAATATGTTTGTGTTCCATGACAGTTTTATTATGCTTGTATTTGTTGTTGTTGTTTTTTGCTTTTGTTTTGAAAACTTGTTACTTTTCTCTTTGATAGTTTTAGACTGTGTATTGGTCTCCAGCATGTCTGAACTCCTGGATAACTTTTTAAAAATGACTTACATTAAGGCAAAATTAAAACATTATATATAATCTTATCATCAGGATTCTGCAAACATTTGCTGCTTTGTTACTCATCTTGGAGCATACAATAGATTATTTAAAAGTCCCACTGTTAAAAAATGTACTTATTAACCTCTGTCACTATTCCATCTCTCTGTGAGCAAAGTTTCTTTTGCTATGTAGTTCCAAAATCCAGTTTCTGACAAGTAGAAGAGGTGTTTTTGTTTATTTATTACGCATATTGGAATATATCACTATATATTCAAATAATGGTTTTCTATACTTCATTATCGGAGTGAAGTTTTTCTCTTTACACTGGTTATTAGATGCTCAGATTTGTTTATGCAAACATATGTTTTCCACCAATCTACAAAGGGTGTTCTCTAGTACCTAATACTAGTTTGCCTTGCTACATAAACAATTTGATTAATTGAACAATGGGAAGATGATAACAGGTGGCCCTATCCCCAGCTGTGAAAATAAAGATTCTAAAATTGTCTGTTGGGCCAGGAATAGCTTTCTCCCATCCTGAGAGGGTAATTCCTTAAGTATATAGGTGCTCCCTCTTTCAAAGTTTCCTTCTGAGTGAATTTTCTCCATTCATTTTAATAGACATTTTGTGAATGTCTGTTTTCTAAATCAACTGAATTATACAAACATGCCCAATTTGGTTTGATACACCTCTAATGTCAAATTTACTTTCATTCTGCTTTAATTACCGCTAGTTTATGCTGTGAATCTAATTAGCTGTTCACTAAGTGAATAAGATGGGTGTTGGCTATAGATGTAGCATTGTAGTTTGAAATTATATTTTCAAAGATCATGGCTACCTCTCTTCCTTATAATTGCAACTTAGAGCCAAAGAAATGTATCCTTCAGTCACATTTAAAAATGTAGTTGTCTACTTAAATATTGTTGTTATCCTCTTCTAATTAATATGAACACACAACATTGTTCTATTATGCAGTGCTGTTAACCTATTGGTCCTAGGTTATTAAAGAAACAAGGTGAATGAAGTAATATCTTCCATTGCACCTGCATCTGATGGTGAGCAAGACAATTGTTTGAGCTTACGCTCAGTTCTTCTTCAAAAACGTGCAGCAACATTTCTTCATTCTACTCAGCTCCTGAGATGGAAACAAAGAAGAATCAACATCTAGGGAATACTACCATCTGAAACTTAGACAACATAGGGCTGGACCTTTACATATTCCATGAGCTCTCAGTGGTCTGACATTGAACTGGTGCTGATAGGTGGAGGGCCATCAATTTAGTCACCATCAACAGAGGGAGCAGCAAGTGAGAATGCCTGTCGGGGACCATAGCAACAGTCACATGATGTGGATATCTCACATAAGCCATGTACTTTTCTTGCTCCTTCAGACAGAAAAAAAAAACATACTGCAGAGTTTTCTGCCTTCTGTCCTTGCACATGGGATGTATTCTAACAGGGTGTTTGGCAGAAAAGCCTAAGGCTGTAATTTTTTTGAAGAATTTCCTCCTTCTGCCTAGGGAGTAGATTTGAAGGCACCTACCTTCCATCCTTACTGTTTAAAGAGAGGCCCTCTGGAATCCTTCAGTGTTTTCTCTGGTGTCTAGAGATGGGTAGAAAGAAGCTTTGAAAAGGCTAGCCCTGAAGACAACACGTGCTTCATTAGGATGAGAGCAGCACTAGAATAACTTTCTTCATGTGTGACTCCTTGAAGAACAATCTGGTGCCTGAATTACTCTAAAGTCTCTCTTCCCCTCTTTCCACTGAGGTTACATAGTTTGATGGCTTCTTCTCATCTAGCTCTATAACCAGGGAGGGAAATGTGGGGGACGGCGAGGGGGAGCACATTCACAGAACATATAATCTTTCAAAAGATTTGTATCTGAGACTGAATTTCAAATCTTGGAAGATACTCAAATACATCTTCTTATTGCTAATTATGGGCAGAGTTTGATGGCCTCGAGTGTGACATTTCAGTGAATAAATGTGCTATTTTTGATTTGAGGAAATGATGCAGAATCAGATTAGTCGTAGTAAAAGTAATGTACTAATATAGTATATAAAACATTTAGCTGCTTTTTTTTCTGAAATGGAGATCTAAAATGATTTCCTAGATACATACCGACATGTGTGAGTGGGGGTGGGCGGGGAGAAACTGCGTTGGTCATGAGTTACTTTTTCCATTTGTAGCTTTACACTGATTTGGAGGAAGAGCTGATCCTAACTTTACCCCACATAATTTATTTATCTTCCCCCAGGGTGTGCAGAAATTCCAATATAAGACAGGACAAACAGAAAAGTATGGACTATTAAAACACTAACAGCTGGTAAACATTTCAAAATTGTCAGCTATAAGGAAGAAGAACCTTCCTTATCACAAGGGTATCACAAGGAGGAGGGAGAAGAATTGTTCTCCTTGACCTATAATGATAGGACAAGAATCAATGAGCTTAAATTGCAGAAAGGGAGGTTTAGGTTGGACATTAGGAAAAAAATCCTAACTGTCAGGATGGTTAAACACTGGAATAAATTGCCTAGAGAAGTTGTGGAATCTCCAACTCTGGAGATATTTAAGAGCAGGTTAGATAGACATCTATCAGGGATGATCTATGGTACTTGGTCCTTCCAGTTCTAGTATTCTATGATTCTAAGAAGTAATAACTTGATATAATTCATCATTTAAAACAAAGCCACCACTATGAGGACTAAAACCAGAATCTGATCCTCCAAAAGAGAACTGACACTTTTGACATAAATCCTGCTGAAGACTGTCATGGTTTAAAAGGGAAATTAGCTTTCTTACAGTAGTACACTAGGGGTTACATCTACACTTGCTCCCTATGTCAAGATAGGGATGCAAATGTAGCCAAATGAAATTGCTAATGAAGTGGGGATTTAAATATTTAAATATGTTGTTGATATAGAAGAGGATTGGAAGCACAGAGCAAGACTCTGTCTGGATCCATTGACATGAATTTGCCAGGGTAAAATATAGTTCCTTTCTGTCTTTAAAAGAAATCATGTTAAACATTTCCACACAGCCATGTTCAGCAGAGATAATGATGGAGAAAGATGCTTTTAAAGTTTTAAAAAATATGATAATCTGGAGGTCAACAGTTTAAAAAATGAGAAGCCACATCTGCAAATATAAGAAACATTTGAGCTATCAAATTACCCTGGAAAAGTTCTCCAGGCTATAATTATTTTATCATACTTTGGGCAAAATATATGTACTGCCATTAAGGCTTTTACACCAGGATTCTCTTCTTTCAGGGATGAAGTCACATCATATGCCCTTACTTCAACAAAATATAAGGTCAATTATTTGCACTTCCACTCCAATTAATATGATATGACTTTCCAGTTTAATTTACAACAGCCATTTAAACTCCCTGGGAGGTACTTCTGAGTGCCTAAATAGTAATTAGTCACTTGAGAAAATTCACTATCGTTCAAATAACTGTCAGATTTTCAAACACATAGTACACATTGTACCATTGATTTATTAGCAATGTCCTCTAACAGAAGGAAATATACAGCATCTTGAACAATATATACTGTTGCAAATAACTCTTCTGAAATTAGATTAAATGTAGATTAACATATACATAATTTAGACACAAAACACTTATGACAAGCAGTGTTTTCTTCTTCCAAAGAAAGTTTAATATATATTTTTATTCATATAGTAGAACTAGTAGGGAGTCCTCTATCTTTTGTGAAACACAGAGAATCTCTTCCATTTCTGTAGTAAGAACTGAGTTTTACTTGGATGCAGCAGTCTTCATTCTGGATGAAATTGAAGATACTATTTTAGGACCCAGTCCTGCAAACTGTTCAATGGAAGCGGAGTGTTGTAAACAGGAAATATTTATTAATGTTCAGTGGGGGTCCCTGCAAGTATAAATGTACATCTGTGGTTAATTGCTGGGTTTGCTACTAGAGCTAAATTTAAGTGTAAAATATCAGATTCAGTTGTGTGTTTTTTTCTATTTGTCTTCTAGCACCCAATAAATTGCCCATATAATAATTTTCTTATGTGTAATTAGTAACTATTTTAGATGCCTTTTAGAATGACCCAATCTCCCGATTATATAGGAACAATTTTGATTTTCTGGGTTTTTTCTTAAACAGGAACCTATCAACCAACACACTTTCTATCTGGTCACCCTATTGTTTGTAGGCATTAAGCCTTTGGCCTTCAAGCCTATATGATAGTCTTAGCACATTAACAGGCGTATTATGTTATACTATTCAGGATAATATACTATACCTGCATATTACTCTTAGGGATGTAAATTAGACATACTGACATTGCAAATGAAGCAGGGATTTAAATCTCCAGCGCTTCATTTGACTAAAAATGGCCACCGTGTTTTGCCAAGTCAGCAGTTTGTCTGCAAAAAGTGGCTGTCAAGACAGGGATCGGGTGACAAAGAAAGCCTTTGTCACCCGATCATATAAAGCTCGTTTTACTAGGCATAAGGGATTGGCCGACAAAGGCTTTCTTTGTCGCCCGATCCCCATCTTGACAGCCGCTTTTAGACTTGACAGATGCTTGACAGATTTAAATCCCCACTTCATTTGCAATGTCAGTATGTCTAATTTATATCCCTCTAGCGACGGAGGGATGTAGTCTAGACATACCCACACTGTACAAAGTCCTGGTGCAAGGGACTGGTAAGCATCATTGAGCTATTTTATGTTATCTGTCTCTGCAGTATTCCATAGGACAACTGTTAGTAGAGCATAGTATTTCAAGTCTCATTGAAGCCAAACATCTCAATTATTTTTATTACATGTTGGATCATATGATGACAATATACATTTCACATAAAAAGGTCTTTTGTTTCATGTAACTTTAATATAATTAATTTATTTTGAAATAGCTTTAGTTTCTTAACATATATTTTAAACCAAAGGAACTTATGGTGATGAAATTACTTAATTATTTTAGTATGAAAACCTAAATAATTGATAACAGGGATTTGTGATGGGACAAGTCTCCCAACTGCAGTGCCTCTTGCAGGGTGACTGGGCCATTAATGCTGCACCGTATCCTGGTAGTGTGTTGCCTAGAGTCATCTCTGTTTGTGGATTCATGTTGGTCCAAGGATCAAGGTGTCCTCTACAGTGATTTTGCCCTCTAACTGTGCCACACTCTGGGTCATCCTCCCCACTCCCCCCCCCCCGGACAAACTTCCAAAAGGGAACTGCAGTCCACTATCTGTCCATTTCCTTCAGTAGCAAATTGCTGTCCACAGTCTAGTCTCTTCCCATGTGGCTCTAGCACCTTCCTTTCCCATGTATCAAGGCCTCAGTCTGCAACCCCTAGTAGCCAGCCAGGAATGCTTGCTCCCTTGGCTTTTGCTGGCAGCACCGCTCTGTCCAAGGTGCTGACAGTTTTCTCAGCCTCTCAGAAGCCCAGGATAAAGGACTGGGTCCCTAAGACTATGTCTACACTGCAATGCTATTGCGGGATACCGGAGTATCCCGGAATAGCTATCCCACATCTTAACACCAAGCCCATTAATTTGGGTTCACTAGTCCAACATCCATGTAAACCTTATTCCATAAGGAGTAAGGGACATTTTGGAATATAGGGTTAGTTCAAAATTTGGTCCGGTATAGACAGAGCCAAATTATGAGATAAGCTATTTTGAAATAAGATGCTGTGTGATGGGAGATGCCCCACACTTGCAGAAAAAGAGCTAAAAGCAGCTCTTGTGCAGCCTCCCAAGAGGCAGCCAATCAGAGAAGGACTGAGAGGAGAAGCCAATCAGAGCAAAAAAGACACATATGAAAAGAGAGCTGCAGGGCAGAGGAAGACAGTTCTCTGTTAGGCTATGCCTAAATAAGTGTATCCTAGATAGATGTTTGTCCAAATGCAACCGTTCTTTGATCCTTATTCCAGAATATAGATATCTTTATAGTTGGATGTTTTCCAACATCTAACCTGAAACTCTCTCACTACAAAGTAGTAGCTTGTGTCCTTCCTTCATTGGACAAGGAGAACAATTGATCACAGTCTTTATAACCATGTTTTCAATATTTGAAGACTCATCAGGTGCTTCTTGGTCTTCTTTTCCCAAGATTAAATAAATCTAGGTTTTTAATGTTCCTTCAGTTTTACAAAACCTGACCATTTTAATCCTTTGATTATAATTTTCCTCACCTCTGGATTCTCTCCAATATGTCCACAATATTCCCAAGTTGTGGTGCCCAGAATTGGACATGCTGTTCCAGCTGAGATCTCACTAGTGCTGCGTGCATAGAAAACAAAATTTACGTTGCTCAGCTCATGCACTGTGCATACCTGGAGGGAGTATGTAGCTGCCTCCCCATCTATACATATGCATCTATGTGTCGTGCTTAATGTGAATTTAGGGTTCTTCAGTCTTCTCCCATGAGCCCTTACCATGCAGTCATGTCAGGACAACAGAATTTGGCTTTGAATTAGAATCTGTACAGAGAGCATTAGATGAAGCTGGGAGATCTGCTTCAGAAATGAAAGTCCCAGGTAGACTGGGTTCTCTGTGCTACCAATATATTCTAGCAATCCTCTTGAACCAAAAATGCCACTTTTTTAAACATCTGTTTTCACTAGGTTTTTGTCATGAAAATGGATGGAGTTATGTTTTGTCCTTATTTATCAAAACTCCAGATTTGAAACACCCAGTTTAATTTTAAAAGGGTATATGAAACATTCAAGTGCTGGACCAGATCCTTGGTCCCATTGAAGTTAATGACAGTTCTAACGTTAATTTTAATGTTCATTAAATGTTGTTCATTTGCAATAGTTATGCTTTTTAATGAAATATCTTAACTTTCTAAATTAACTGGCAAAAGCCTGTCTGCCACTGTGTATTCTCTTTCATGTCCTTTTTAAAAATTCCTCCTTGCCAAATGCAGATTAAAGATGCCAACACATGGGAATGTGTAATATATATATATATATATATATATACACACACACACACACTTCACTTCCCACTTTCTTTCTATCTCACTTTGGCAGACTTCTCAAGCAGCTGTGCTGGCAAACATAGAGGAGGTATCACGTATGAAGGCTGCTGATAGGCTTTTAGAGCTGCCTTATTATGCTGCATAATATCTTTTTTGTACTCACCTTAGTGGCTGAGGAGTTCATGAATGAAATCCCACACAAATCCCCCATGAGATCTCCAGGCAGGAAGGTATACTTTTGTCATGCAAATATTCTCACAGACCTTAGAATCTGCCTTCCCTATTGGTACCAAATATCCATTTCTAAACATGAAGGACTTTCTGAGAACTAAGAAGTGTTTTTAATCATTCTCTATAGCATATTGAAATTCCATTTTCTTTTTATGTTTGTATGAGTAAACCTTGACTTAATTAAACTTTGCTTATAGGAAGAGCCCAGGATCAATGATTAAAAGAAAAAAAAACCCTCAGCCTCCTGTTTTAACTACAGAATGAGTCTGTACTGTGCATATTTATTAAAAAAAATAGGCCTGGCCATAAATGCTATGTAAAGCTTTGAGCTCACAAACTAGCTTGCATAAATATAATCATGCAGGGAGGACAACTGGTTTTCTCAAGGTAGTCAGTCGCTAGACTGAGATTCAAGTAACTGAAGCTCATATCCCAGCTTGGCCATGGACTTCGAGTGATACATATATTTGAGTAAATAATTTACATGCACATTACCTTAGTTCCCCATCTTCAGGGCTATCCTTAGGATTTATGGGGCCCTACACAGTACTATTAAACTGATGCCCCTATGCCCAGTGGCAGCTTGGGGGGAGGGGGAGAGAAGATTTTTAAAAATATAATTTTATAATCTTCAGCAACACATGAATATTTTAAAAGTAAATTTTACACTCCTGTAGACTAACACAGTAAATTCAGAAATTGACAATATAGACCTGTTAATTGGCTTCATTGCCACTTGAATGACTCTTTCACAGGTTCAGTGTTCTACTAATAGGTCTTCTGGAAGGCTATTTTACTTTTAAGTTAACTAGCTCATTTCCAGCAGCCACACAACAGGGAGAGGAAGAGATGAATGGGTGGACAGTAAGACCTAGTAGTATTCCAAATGTTCTCCCTATGGATAAGAAAGCCCTGCCCAGCTGAAAAATGTGGGTCACAGAAATGTTGTGAAGAGAGATGCTGGGTAAAGTTCTAAAGTACCATAGTCATGAGTTTTATTATATACTAATTAAGTCCTTAGTCCTATTGACTTGTTTAGTCTGAAACACTGATCCCTTATGACACATAATTGCTTGAAGTGTATTTCTTCAGCTACTTAGGCAGCCCATGGAGATAATGGTGTAGCCTAACCCATATGTAGTCCTTAGGAACAAGCTTTTAATACTCTCATGTGCGGGTTTAGCTTTCAAGCTATTTTTAACCTAAATTTGGTTCCTAAGAAAAAAATAAATTGACTGATGATCGAATGTGTTTGGTTACCAAAAATGTGTCTGGGAGTTCCATATGTCCATGTAACACTGACAACATGACTTATCAACAGAGAGCAATCATTTCCTGGATTCACATTGATATTCATTGGTTTTGGGCCTTTGAGGTCAGCAGACTTTGTATTGACTGAGGCCCTGGCCTCCAATTCTCAAAATTAGTTATTTTGGGTTTTTTTATGTTGCTATTGTAACCCACACACCTACTGGGAATAGTTTGCAACTCCATGCATTTAGACCATTTACAGAGAGAAACAATGAGTTTCCTCTATAGCCTTAGCTGAGAACCAACTGGCTTCTCAGCTCAAGCAGTAGGAGGCTTATGAAAGATTCTCCAGAGGGGCCAGGTTTGGTTCTTCCAGTTGGTGTTATACTGTATTCAGCTTCTAAATCCAGATGAAGTTCTACAGCCCTCACTCATTATGTTTTTCCAACCTTGGAAACAGGATTTCTGACATCATTGTGAGAAATAGTGCACACACATGCACACACCCATCCACTTTCCCACCCAAGTTTTGTGTCATCTATTCAATATTGCCAAGAGGGGGTATGTCTACACTTCCACCCTAGTTCGAACTAGGGTGGTAGTGTAGACATACCCAGGGTGACTATATAAGATAAAATGTGCATAATACTTCAGAGAAGGTCTCAGGGTCATGCCCCACATCAATGAGGAAATAGCACTGTAGGAACTGTGAAACTGAGACAAGCCTAATCTGTATCACGGAACAATGTCCACCCTCCCCCTCTCCCCCCACCTGCCATTTATATCTTACTGGGTCTACTTATGCTTCAGTTATACTATAGGAATTAATTGTCTAGGGATATTGCAGAATTCTAGTTCTAGTGTTCCATGATTCACAATCATCAGGAGCTCAATGGTGCAAATCTGAAAAATTAAATTAATGTTAATGGTGGTGTTCTGGGGTAATTGAGCAGAATTTGGGTCAAGACTGTGAAAAGAAATTCTTAGTCAATCCCACATACTCTAGCATACAAACTCATTATAAACATTGGTTTTGCTAAAAGGCCCAGCACTCTCCCCAATATTAATAAGCAATGAAATTCTATCAATTCAATATGCTAAATGGCACTGATTATAGAAATGCTTGTGTTACCGCATAGACTATATTATGGATTAAATTCAGAGTGCTATGTGAATTAAACATTAAAAATGCACTTTGATTTGCACTTAAATCAAAAAATTCAGTTAAAGTTTAGAAAGGAACCTTAATTTTTGGCAGTGTAGTGCAGAATATTTAATATAATTTAACTGCACTTTACTTTAAACCATTGTTCCATATCTGTTACAAATTTACCTCTCATATTTCCAAGATTCATATACCACAAATCATTGTGAACCTAGAGTAACATTTGTAAAATAATTAATATTTCATTTTTAATAGGAAAATTAAAAGAAAATCACAGTTAAAATCAACATTGACATCCAAATCCATCTTAATACATATTTTATTGTTAAACATCATGCAAATGCACAAACTCCTCATCTGCGCAATAAACTATATAGGTGCAGAATATAATCTGCTGTGATAGGCAAAACTAGTTTCATACAGTAAAAAGGTACCTGCTTTAAAGTTATGATGCTTCAAAATAGGAGCTAAGAATTTAAGTGTTGTCTCAGAAAATATTATTAATTACTAATGAGTAGAGATGAGCAGAAAATGGAAGCTCCATTCTGTGGGAAACTCCAGAACTTTGTGCTGGAATTTTGAACTTTTTATTTCAAAATAATAAAATGTGTTTGATATCAAAATGTTATACTATAAAATATTAAATGTATAATGCATATTTCATGAATATAAAAATAAAATGATCAAAATGAAAGACAAAACAAAAAATTCTTTTATTAATCTAAAATATTTTGACATTACTGAAATGACGTTGAAACGAATCATTTAAACATTTTTCAGGCTAAAATTGAAGCAAGAATCATGTTCCTACTAAACATTTCAATTTTATTGAAACTTCATTTTCTGCCACAAAATCATTACATTGGGGGGAGGGGGAAGCAATTGATCTTCTCTACTAATGAAGAAAACTGATGGAAGGAAGAAAATCTCACAAATGCCTGTGGCAGAAAGTGGAGAATAAAGAGATAAAGAAATTACATGTGTCTGAGTGGGCATATGACATTCAAGATTATATCCTTATCTGTGTGGAAATTGTGGAATTCTGCTATAAAAGATTGCCTGTGTTTGGGGTGAGAGCAGTTCTTTCCCTGTATTTAATCCGGTCTATGCTAAGTTTTCTTGAAGCTCCACCAATGTTAGAAAAAGAATGGCCACTATTGTGTGGTGTGTATCTGATTCTGGAGATTTCAATGGTTCAGCACTTTAAAAAATCAACGGCTCCCTGGGGCCTAGCCTATATTATTATTTCTCCATTGGTACTACTGGGAAAGAGGTATCCATCTTAGTAAAGGTGGGACATTTTTCAAAACTGAAAGTATTTGAGATGTTCTTTGGGGCCTGAAAACAGAAAAATACTACAGGTTGCTATTCTGCTTCAAAAGATAAAAAGGGATGGTTTTGTGCTTTAAAGTATGAAAAAAAATCTGTACAGTAACACAGGGAAGAATGGGAAAGGAACAAAACCTCTCTTCTTACATTTGGTTAATTCTAAACTTGATAAATTGATTTATTAAACATTCCAAAAATTTAATTATTCAGCTCATGTTAAGAGTATAACTATTCTTATTAAAAGACAAAAGATTTAAGTACCTAAAAATAACAGAAGCCACTTTTTCAGCCAATGCTATTGTTTCCCAAGAACCCCTTAATGCCAACTAGAAAAAGTTTACAGAGATGTCCTAGTTCTTGTATGTACATTCTTGATCACCCGACTATGTCACGTAAGGTCTTCAATAAAAGCCAGGGT
The DNA here is from genome assembly GCF_052426305.1 of Pelodiscus sinensis. Lineage (NCBI taxonomy): Eukaryota > Metazoa > Chordata > Testudines > Trionychidae > Pelodiscus > Pelodiscus sinensis. The sequence continues at coordinate 35,838,295 of NC_143063.1, forward strand.
AACACTAGTCATTAATATTGTTGCAAATTGGGTAGATATTATGTAAGAATTGTGTGTGAACAAACAGAAATCTTAGTCTGGATTGAGAAATGGTAAACAAACAGGTTTTCTGTTAGACAAGTAGGCTGTGTCTAGACTGGCAAGTTTTTCCGCAAAATCATCTGCTTTTGCGGAAAAACTTGCCAGCTGTCTACACTGGCCGCTTGAATTTCCGCAAAAGCACTGACGATCTCATGTAAAATCATCAGTGCTTTTCCGGAAAAACTATGCTGCTCCCGTTTGGGCAAAAGTCTTTTTCCGAAAGACTTTTATGCAAAAGGGCCAGTGTAGACAGCATAGTACAGTTTTCCGCAAAAAAGCCCCAATCGCGAAAAAGGCGATCGGGGCTTTTTTGCGGAAAACTGCGTCTAGATTGGCCACGGATGCTTTTCCGCAAAAAGTGCTTTTGTGGAAAAGCATCCTGCCAATCTAGACGTGCTTTTCCGAAAATGCTTTTAATGGAAAATTTATCCGTTAAAAGCATTTTCGGAAATTTATGCCAGTGTAGATGTAGACGTACTGTTTATTTAGCCATTTGCCTGTTGAGATGTAAATTAAGGATTGTAAGTTAACACAATGACTATCCATTTATATATGAAGTCAACAGGGAAGAGCAACCAGGAAAAATGTGATGGAGAGGAGGGTTATGCTGTTTCAGATATAAGAGAGGGAAAAGAAGACACTCTCATCTGGAACCTAGAAAGTCAATCATCAGTGCAGTGGCATTCATAAAAACAGGATCACAGCCAGCCTTAGTTAGAATATCTGCAGAAGATGTCTGGTGTGATAAGACTTCTTTCGACAGGTTAACTAAAGTTAGTTATCGCTTTTTGTTTTATATCCTTTCTCACTACCTCTTGAATCTTTGATACTAAATTTATTCTTGTTTTCTCTATGAATGCAGGTCAGTTGTGTGTTTTTAAGCAAGATGTTGATCCTGAGGTATGCACACTGTTCCCTTGAGGACAGCAGACCTGGTAACCATGGAGCGTTCAGTGGACAAGGGACTGGACACTACAGGTGAATGCATCAAACATGCTTGGGGATAGGGTATAAATATTGTTAACCTGCAAGGCAAAATAAGGTTGCCATTGCCCAGAGGAGAGCATTTATGTGGCTAGCATGCTGGGAATATCAAGGAACAGCTATCCACTTAAGCACAAGCATATCTGCCTCTCACTGGAGGCAGGAGAAGGGTGCCAAAGTGACTCTCAGTCCTGGGCACCTTGAGAACAGTCACGGCTATTATTTAAATAATCTGAATCCTATCAGACATTGCTTAGGACAGAGGTGGTCAGTGGGTGGGCCATGGGACAAATCTGGATTGCCGGATGCTTTTGAAATGAGCACAACATATTTTCATTTACTTTATCTTTATTGTTATTGCAGTGTGATAAATGTTTCTCTGGAGTCTGGACCTTTCTTATACCCTGACCAAGAAATTTGGATCTTAATGAAAAAAATGTACAACACTCCACCAACCCTGTCAATCATGCTGTCTGCTCAAATGGCTTTACTTTTTGTGCTTTCATGATTTTTTCAAATGATAGATTGTTGGCCTATCATTCTTCACAAAAAATGGAAGACAAGCGGAGTGCTTTTCATTCGGTCCCTGACCTTCGAACTATACAGCTGGAGTGTCACTACCAATAGTTGAAACTCCCATGAGCAGTGCTTTCAGAATGATTGGAACACACACAAGCCTTCCTACTGCATCAAGGTGCAAACCCCAGGGAAGAAGAGCAAATAACATAACATTATCCAAATATTTGTAAAACCTCCAATGAAACAACTTTTTTTTTTTCAAATGGCAATTAGAGGGGCTTGTATTTCTTTTGGTTTCTAAGAATCTAATTTAGACACAACTCAAAATAAAAACAATTTCCTGAAAGTTCCATAAAGAAAACATATGCTTCCTTTTAGTATTTATATGTTATTTTCATCTTTCTACTGAGCTTTTCCAAAATAGTGCCATATGGAGGATTGAGTATATTTAAACCTCTTTTATACCAGCATAAAATATAGTGAAATACAGTAAACTTGTGCATTTAACCACTGAGTAATAGTAAAGAGAGGCCAAATTTTCTAAGAGTCTGAACACCCATTTAGGCACCACTTAAATTATTGTTTTCAAAGAAAACTGCTCAGTTCTGAGCACTTCTAAAATTCTGTCCCTAACTTTGGGTTCCAACCATTTAAAAACATCCTGGCCCTTTGTCATTTGAAAATGAGGTATTGTTCCAATTTGCAAAAAGATAAATAATCAGAATCAAATATGGTGAAGTTCACCTTTATGAAATACAATAATATTGTATAAGCTGATGGCAATGAAGAGTGCACACTATTCTTTGAAGAGTTGTAGGTATACAATTACACTCAGATTTAAGTCCACATTTAAGAAATTGAAAAATTATTTCTTGGACAACAAGAAAACCTCTACACAATCCCTTTGTATTATATGTATATTGCCACTAAAATAAGAAGATGAAGGTTTAGGGATGTTCAAATCTTCAAAGAATTTCTATCAATCTTTAAATGGAAATTGTTTAATTATTTTTATTGTCTTAATTGTTAACTTAAAAATTTGAACCAACAAGAACAAAAAAGCAAGATAACTTTGTCCAGTTACACAACTTTTTCCTCCATTCTTTCACTAACTATAATTTAAATGTTATATTATGTATTTATGGTATTTTACTTCTAGCAGTTTTAACTCTGACATGGATTTTTCCCTCCTGTAATTTCACTGGGACATAAAGGGATCTTGCTCCAGTGAATTGCTGTTCGTTTGATTCATCTCTTGTCTATGTGTGGTTTTCCACAACACTGCAGTCCTGCCTTCATATATTCTGCATAGGAATGAAAAAAAGCCATTTGGTTTCCATGCTCATCACATATCTAATTATGATTGAAGGAAGTATGTCAGCTCCAAATGATGTTCTTTGTAGCTGTCTTGCCTTCCTTAGCTGTCTTCATTGTCTTTCTTTGGTCAAGCTCATATGGCTTGATTGTTGCCAGTTCTTCTAAGATGCCAAGCCTTCTTGTATAAATTCCTTTATTGTGTTCTAGATTCAGTTACTTAGTTCTGCTTTCCCTTGCCTCCTCTATAATTTGGCCTTTCATTTTATTTTAAGTCTAGGTTTTCTAATCTAAGATCTCTTCCCTTACATTGCTAGTTGATTTTGCTATTCTACAAATATTATAGCCAGTGTTTAATTTGTAATGAAAGAGGTGTCAGGGCTGAAGCAGGGTTTTTGTTACATTCATAACTGATGCAGCAAGCCAAACAGTGCCAGTGCTATGTACTGCCAAGTACTGAGGTGCTAGGTCTCAGCTCTGGTACAAATTAAGCTGACGATAGCCATTTGACTTGATCAAGTTTCAATTCCACTGAAACTATCACAATACATGCCTCATTCTAGCTTCTCAGCAAGAGCTCTGTTTGATAACTCTTCCTCTTCTTTTTCATACTGAACTCTTACTATTCAGCCCACCAGTTTCAATCTGTTTTGCTCCCCAGGGTGTATAAGAACTATCTATTCAAACACCCACTCTCCTTGGGAACCTTATGGATCCTAACATATTCATTCTGTTTGGAAGACTGAGTGTGTTCACAATGTACTGGAACAAATCTTGTTCTCCCTCAGCACCTTTGCATTGTTACTTTAGTTCCAGTCTGAAGCAGGTAAACAAAGGAAGTAGAACTGACAGATTTTGAAGATAATAGTGAGTGAATACAACTTCATATTGAGCCAGCAAGTGATGAACATAATATTACTAAATCAATCAGAAAAGGTAGCACACATAACTAAAACATTCATTTTAAATTTATTTGAAAATATGTTACAATGGACTCTAAACTCTCCTCTCACTTACATACATGCTATGGCTATTGACTTTGGTGGATTGAATTTGCCTCTGAATCACTTCACTCATTTCTGTGCTGAAAGATGATTCTGTAACAGCAAATTCAAACTACAATTTTAAGAAAAGGAAATAATGCATAACATCTTCAGCCACTGAAGGGATTTAGGTAGGCAGGATTTGAATGGTCTATGTTGGAATTTAGCCAAAACTTGTTCTAATACCAGAGCCTTGTAAAACATGAAAGTGTTCACTCCTTGAGAATTCATCTTTGTGTTTTGTTTGGCAGTTTCCAATCCAAAAACTGACCAGGTTTGGTGAGAAAATATGCTATAGGGTCTTTGCCTAAAGGGTGTTCATAATATGCTATGTAACAAATATAAAACTTTATCAGGTTCAGAGAAGACTAATAGAAAACAGCAGCATTGAGAGGCTACTAAAGGGCATCTTCCACACAGGCAGGTAAAGTCTTGTAGGAGATTGGGATTTGTCTGGTATGTGACAGAAGGCTATAATACTGTGATCTGTCAAACCTGAGAGTTCAGTGTCTTTCAATCTTTCAGATTGGACATCAGCTGACCCTTAAATTCCCCATGAGTCCTTAAATATCTTAATATTCTGAAGCTGTATACAGTCACCTTCAAAATCTACATTTATATGAAACCAACACTTCTGAAATGCTGTGCTGCTGGTGTGTATCTGCTGCTTTTCTACTTGTTAGCATTTATGTCAGCTAACTAGAAACACTACCTGAAAAATATATAAGTAGCACTTTTTAAGGTTGCATAAATGATTTAATGCACAAACATTATGTTAGACATAGTCCTTTCCCCTCACCCCTATCTGGGCTGACATTGTGCTGTATATATACTAAGGTAGAAAAGAGGGGAGAGTAATACACGAGTTGTAACTTGCACAAAACTAGTTCAAGCACTACAAAATATATTGTGTAACAATTCTCCTTTGTCAGAGAGAGGAGGAGTATATACTGGTATTTCTGTGTAGGGTGAACATTTCTGGTCTTAATCACAGATGTTGCTGGATCAGAGAACTCCTGGAGTAGAGAGCCAGCAGCTGGGAGTCTGGTGGCTGATAGCAGGGCAGGGAGTCCTACAGTGGAACCAGGAGCCTGGCAGCTAGGGGCAGGGAGCTAAGCTGGCATGGAGCTAGGCTAAGGTCTAGAGCCGTGGTCCCCAACACAGTGCCTGCGGGCGCCATGGCGCCTGCGGGGGCATTTCAATGTGCCTGCCAGGTGCTCGGGGCTGGCCTGGCCCCGGGCACATGGCGCACGGGCGCTTGCGGGGGGAGCGCGCTTGGCGGGGGGAGCGCTGGGCGCACAGCACTCGGCGGGGGAAGCGCCGGCCCCAACCCCGGGCACACAGCGGGGGGGAGCGCCGGCCCCAGGCGCGCGGACCTCGGCGGGGGGGGAGGAGCGCCGGCCCCAGGCGCGCGGCACTCAGCGGCGGGGAGGAGGGAGCGCCGGCCCCGGGCGCGCGGCCCTTGGAGGGGGCCCTGCCCCCGGGCGCGCGGCTGGGGGGGGCTGCCCCCGGGCGCCCGGCGGGCAAACGGCCACGCCCCCTGGCGCCCGACAACCTAAAAAGGTTGGGGACCACTGGTCTAGAGAACCCTGTGGCTGGGGCTTGTAGCAAAGCCAAGAGCCTGGTTGTCAGGGACGTGGAGCCTATCTGGGACAGAGAGCCTGAGGCCAGGACTGTAAGCACAGCCTGACAACCAGAGCCCAGAGGCCATCTGCAGCGGGGCTGGAATTGACCTCCCCTGATCCAGAAAACTTCCTTGTTCAGGACTGATCAGGCCTCAAAGGTGTCAGATCAGGGAAGTCCATCCTGTAGTTGTACAACACTTAGCACAATGTTGTCCTATTCCACAACTAGGAAACCTAGGCGTGGCACAAATAATAACAAGAATGCTAGGACTCAAAACTCTGATTTTGGTAGGAATCCTGGCTGCAAAAAAGGTGGCAGAATCCCTTATGGAGGGATAAATAGGATCATTGTGTCCATCAAGTTGAATCAAAATATTATCTGGATTTTTTTCGCCCTCACTTTTTTATAGCTGTTGCAATGAAAGAAATAGGATTGGTGGTGGCATGATTAATTCTTGCATATCAGGCATTGTATTGACGTGTTTATGAATGATTAGTTCATGTTAACTAGCAACTATTTTAGGTTCTTTAAAAACAGAAATTGAGACACTTCAAGTACAAAACACTAAAACAAATGGTGTGATTAACAAAAAGGTTGTATCTGAAATATATGCATTAATTAATTAATGTCCATACAGAGAACATGTCTGTGGATTGACCAAGTTATATCAAGTGGTATTTTATCATTTTTTGTTTTACTTTAAATGATCATCAGAGAGGTTTAGAAGACAGAAAATTAAATAACAGAATTTACCTGTGGAACTGTGCCCAATAGTTCAGACATTCAGCTTTTGTTTAAAGAATAGTTCATTTTAATATGTTCCAAAAATAACATTAAAATCTTTCATTTTTCTGGCAATATGATAGTTTACTTGTTCCTTTTATTACAATATTAGAAAAAATTATACAATAAATACAGATGACATACAATACAAACAATTTATGGTAATGTAAAACAAAATCATCTCACAATGGGGTTTTGATTAGGTTGCAGATCTGCATATTTGTGATTAATGTAGTCTACTGCGGCTATTTTCTTTGGGTGAGCTTTTCAAGAATTTTAACATATCATCTTTTTTTGTCTCCCAGTAGTTTCATTTGCAATACAGATTTGTTTGGGGGATTTATTTTTTCTGAAAACTACCACAGTGATTCCTTGGGAACAGAATGTATCAACATACCAAGCAGACTGTGTGAATAAACCTATCTATAGAAGGTTTATTCATATACTGTAGTTTAAAATACCTTCTGGGGCTAAGTCATTTAGACTGCCTCTCCAAACATTCTAGTAACACAATGTCATACAAAAAAAGTCGATTTCCACTCTCATTTCCCATGCTCATTGCTCAAGAAGGCCCTTCTGCTTGGTTGCTAAGTCAACACAAATCAAATGTAATCATACAAGTTTGTCCTTTATGTTTCATTGCACATGTTTCACCCTATTACCCAATGTCCTTTTGCTGGTGCTGGAAGCTCTTTATCTTGGCAACTAAGGCAGTTTTTTGTCCTATACCTGATATTAAAGTCCAAACTAATCAGAAAGATGTACAGATTTAAGGTCATTTTAGATTTTAAATGTTAATTGTTCTGCCAACAGTCTTCATGTAAAATACTTTTAAAGGCCACACATGTATTCCATTTAATGCAGTGGGCAGACATACTTTTCCTGAAACCAATTATCAAGTATAACTATTCATTAGGAAAAGAAAATTATATGCAAAATATGTGTGTTGTTCTGGGCTTGCTTTTTCAGTAACAACCAGAGTCAAGCTGAATCCATTTCATCTTCTGAAACAAGTGTAATTCCACTTAGGTTTGGACATTTTTGCTTGATGAATGTATTTATTTACAACAGGAAGCTACATGTCCTGTGCAGTACATATGGACTCCTGTTTCTCAATGTCAGTAAGAAGTCCTCCAAAGAGACAGTATTTCAACATTATTTCAAAATAACTGCCTGCTGTGTAGATGTTATTTTGAAATAAAGTTGCTGTGTAGACGTACCCCTAGTCTTCAGTGTGTTTTATTCCTTTAGTAAAGCTTGCACATCTTTTTCTTGAAGACAATAGATAGCACTAGTGTATGGATAAAATTTGTTTGAAACTTTAAATTAAAAAGAAAGTTGAGTGCCATAGTGGGCATTGCAATATGTATAAATGTCTGTAGAACAAGTAGTGGGGTCACCATATTCCCTACTTTAATTGTCAGGATTGCTACAAATGCAACAGCATTATGCGTTTTCAAAGGCAAAATACCTATTCCTGCATTTGAAATTTCTTGTCAAATATGATAATGAAATAGATTTTAATTTTAATTCTATGAGTCACAATATGATGCCAGGTCTGCTCCTTCTGCTACTCAGGTCTGGTGGCAAAACCTCAGGTGAGCCCTTATTTCTCTATGCCTTTGTCTTTTCTGTGTAGACTGTAAACTCTTCATGGCATGGATTGTCTCCTGCTATTTATTCACCACCAAATGATGTCCTGAGGCCTCTTGTAAAGAAGCTGGTAGCTCAGTACTGGGCCCTCAGTTAACCCCAGTGCAATATTGAGCCAGCAATGGTCTCCTTAATTCCTCCATGTTAGGAATGGGGAGGCCTGTCAAAGGTACAAAAGGTTTGTGACTAGAAGGCAGCAGCCTGGGAACTGCTTTTTTTTTGGTAGGGATGTTGAGAGGGAAGGCCCAGCAGTTGGGTTCTGGGACTTAAAGGCTGCACGCCGGGCTAAGAAGGAGCCTCTAGTTGGCAGGGGTACCAGTAATACTCATGGGGAGCAGCAGCGAGACTGACAGCCACCATGGGCCCTAATGCAAGGTATTTGTGAGGGGCCTGGCTCTGCACCCCAGAAGGGACAGAGCCTTGGGCAGAAAGGGTGTCTTTCCTTCCCCCCACCAGCCCTCAGAGCACCATGGAGCATGCAACTCCATGCTCCAGTTGCAAACCAAAGGTCCCAGGGTTCCAGCTGTCACCATTAATACTGCAGCAGCAGTGATGACTGGAGTCCCAGACCCTTTAGAATTACTGAGTCCCAGGGTATTTGCCTCCTTTATCTCCCCCTCTTTCTGTCAGTGGACCTGGCAGGCAGATATTTGGGACTGGCTTACCAACAAGGGGCTATGTGAATGAGTCAAAAGAAGATTATAAAAGGATTCCAGTGGAGGATTCTACAGATGGTCTGAAGATTCCCTTGATCCTTAGGTGAAGGAGTTTCACCTCTGTGCCCCTATACTGAACTCCCCTTTCAGGCTCAGAACCCTTGATTGGGCCCACCAACAGGAGGTGGTAGCAGCAGCTGCCCCCCAGACCTCTTTACATTTCCACTCCATGTTGCATGCTCCATGCAGCTGTGAGGGCTGGGGGGTGGGCAGCACCAAGGGTGGAGTTTTGGGAGGCGGGGTAGTAGCCATGTGCTTGGGGAAACAGCTTGCTTTTCATCCCATTCCAGGGACTGTCAGGGTATGTGTACACTAGCCCCCTAGTTCGAACTAGGGTGGCTAATGTAGGCATTTGAACTTGCAAATGAAGCCCGGGATAAAATCCCCTTAGTTCGAACTGACTGCCCGTGGCTACACGCGGCAGTCAGAAGTTAATCTGAACTAAGGACTTAGTTTGGATTTACTGTTACACCTCATTGCAGGAGAAGTAACAGTTAATCCGAACTCAGGACTTAGTTCGGATTAACTTCTGACTGCCGTGTGTAGCCGCGGGCAGTCAGTTCGAACTAAAGAGATTTAAAAATGGTGCCCACCCGGGAACATGCAAATGAAGCCCGGGATATTTAAATCTCGGGCTTCATTTACAAGTTTGAATGCCTACATGTCAGCCGACGGTCAGGGCAGTGTGTGTGTGCGTGTTTCCGAGAAAAGGATTAACGTCCGTGTCTTTACTGCTAGGACCAGGGTCCCGTCGCAGAGGGTGGCCAGTAGGCCAACAGACACCCTGTTATATAGGAAGAGCTTATTACACCTTAGATTTTAGCTGCTAGAACACAGGGGTTCCTTCGCAGCGGGCAGCCTAGGGAAGGCTGAAAGGTGCCCCAACGGATCTTGTCACCTGGGAGTGACACAGATCCAAACGCCCAAGCTCTTCCTATGACTGTCCCTTTATGACCGGCTAAAGTTCTTTTAAATTGTGCTTGGTTCTATTACAGCAACTGAAGGAGTCAGCTTAAAGCTTTAAACAGTTACAGGTTTATTAAAGAAGCTTATAAATCATATGGTTACAATGGCTATTGCTCTATTTTTTAAATGCTAGCAAATATATATAGGTCTTAAAAATGGTTACAAAGAAAATAAAGATAGAAAATAGAAATAATGGTACCAAGTGACAGCTTAATCTTTAAAGAGCTCTAACACTATGTATATATATACTTAAACAAAGGACCACATCCAGGTACAATTTTTACCCCTTTCTGTGCCTCTCGAGTCCAGCGTGTCAGGCCAGGGTCGGTCCCTCAATTCCTCGGAAAGACGAATACGAGGTGGGCATCCCCTCTGGAACCTCGGGAGGTCAAACACCAAACCCGACCAGCAGATAGGTGGTAGATTGACACACAGAGTAGGTGTGCTGCTGGACTCATCTTTATACCCCTGGGTGCCCGTATTCTCTTTCTTATCTTAAAATGCCAAATTGTACTGGTCCGTTTTGTGGCTCCAGTTCTTACAAACAAGTTTCAAGTTAATTTACACTTGTAAGAGAGGAAGATAGCTAAATTAAGAGTGCTGGATGTTCTTGTTGGGCGGGAGATTCCTCCCCCCATGGACTGCTGTGTGTTCGTATCAATATGGGTTAAGTCAAGGACACTTTTGTGCAGCCTCTTAGTTTGACCACCCTCTTATCTCTGCTTACAGTTGTCCATGGTCACTGAGCTAGCATATCTGAACCTCCTGCTCCAAGGTTTTCAAAGATCATGCTGTTTTTCTGCTCTTATGTGCCCTGCATGCTTTCAAGCAGACAAAAATGGATGTTAAAATGGGGGTTCACGTCTAGCTACACTACATTAGCCACCCTAGTTAAAACTAGGGGGCTAGTCTAGACATACACTCAGGAAGTGAGGGAAAAGTACTTACATTCTGTCTATGCCTCTTACACCTGACTGGTCAGGTCCCTTCACCAGCCAGATGTGAGACGCATGCACAGAATTCAAGTATTTTTCTCTCACTCTCTGATAGTCTGGGGAATGGAATGAAAAGCAAGCCACATCCCAGAGCACACTGCTGCTTCCCCTCATCGTCCCAAAATTCTACTCTTGGGCAGTGCCACACTAGGTGTGGCACTGAGGGCTGGCTTCCCTGGCCACACTCCTTCTGCCTGAGGCACCGCCCCTTCCGGGGAGCAGAGCTGAGGCCCACCATGCCTTGCCTGATGGCCCACAGAAGCTGTCAACCCCTTTTTCTAACTTAAGGCCATTGATTCTTTAGTAGGGTTGTCAAAAATCAATGTTAAAATCACTGAGGAATCAGTTGATATCAAATGGATATCTACTGGACTCTGAGGATTCATCTACACTGGCATTTCCTGGTGTGATTTCAGCTTGTGCTGACTTACCTGAGCTGGCTTTAATCCAGCTAGTTTGGGCACCGGCACCAGTGAAGCTGCAGCTGCAGTAGCAGAAGCAAGATTTTTGTTGTCCTAAAAAAACAGGGATGAAATCCTATCCACATTGAAATCAATGGGAGTTTTGTGTTGAGTTCACTATATCCAGGATTTTACCCTGTTATGGCAAAATGATGTTCTAATTCTTGTTGAGATGATAGTACATCATTCCTTTGCTTTCCATAGAGGAGGAATGGAAGTAATTCCCTGAGGTTTTTGAGTGCATCTTCAGGAGAATGAGAATATAATGATAATCTGGATCAATGTCAAAAGAGATTGAGTACAGAAGCCAGAGTTCAATATGCAAGTGATAATTGGCTGACATCAGAAGGTCAACTGAGGAATTTTTTTGTGAGTGTACTGGATTACTAGACATATAATATGTCAGTTAAGATTCAAAGGTTAAGTAGATTTTAAAAATCATCTGATAATTTTGTTGTTCACTGTTAAAATGATTCAGCTCTTTAGTTTGCTCTCTCTGAATATAACCCAGCTAATGAAATGATCTTATGTGACCGTTTTATAATAAAATGTAGATTTTTATTGAAACCCATAATTTATAACTACTTCCACTAATTAGCAGTTCTTAGTGTTTAGTAATAAATTATGCTTTATCTAAAAAATGTAGAAAATTACAATTGCCAGTTCTATCAATTTAATAGGACATTTCTAATAAATACATGTTAAAATAAGACCCACTGAATTACTTTACAAAGTTTTTTTGGATCTGCACTGGGAAATAGAGTTCAAATATTGTGTATGATGAGTACTTTGGTATAAGTTTCTCACACACCTCTGTTCTTTTTGTCTTATTAACCCCACTCTTTGGATATTCACTAAGGCTATGTCTACACTGCACTGTAGTTCGAAATAAGATACACAATTTGAGCTACGCAAATTGCATATCTTCACTTTTATTTTGAAATAGCTTATTTCATTATTTGGCACCATCTACACAGTGCCAAATTTCAAAATAACCCACAATTCCAAAACTTCCCTTACTCCTCGTGGAATGAGGTTTACAGGAACTTCGGAATAGCGAGCCCCAAATAACAGGCTTGGTGTAAAGACCTGGGATAGTTATTGCAGGAATAAAAATAGCATTGCAGTGTAGACATAGCCTAATATTCCCTCCTGTGAATGTGATGGCAACAGATCATTGGAGCTGATTCTTCACTGCGCCAACTACTATTATATAGGTGCAACTCCATTAACATCAGTGGTGTTATTCTGGTGCAGTGCTCATGTACCACAGACAGAGAATCAGGTCCTCTGATATTTAAGTCTTGCCTATAGGGTGTATTTATTCTGTTTTCCACCATTGCTAGAGACTCCTAGAATTCACAGAGAAAGTTGATAAAAGCCACAGTTTGCACCAGAGCAGCTTAATCCTCTTTGAAACTAGGTTAAGGTATCCCAGTGAATACTCTAGTTCGGCTGCGTCTGTCTGCTCTAAGGGTTTGCACTGGTGCTGTCACACATACAGTTGGCCACTAATTATGGAAATTCCCACTACATGTAAGGCAATATTCTCCTTTGTCTACCTACACCTACATCTAGTGAAAATAAAATGCCTCCAAGTAAGAATGGTAGCATCTTATATTCTCTTTATACCAGTCTTCACAGGTATAAATGATCCCAAAAGGTGAAAGACAGTGGAGAATTAGGCCTCCTCCGAATAAAAAAGGAATTACATTTCATACTAACTTCAACTTATGACTTAGAAGTTAATGAAACCATTCAAGTTCAGTACTTTAATCTCACAAATTGGTTTATCACAGCCTTGTGGCCACTTCTTGTTTTATAATAAGCATAGCGCAAAGTATCTGTAAAGGCTTACAAAATTAAACTAAGGAAAGTATGGGCAATTTTGAGCTCATTAGGAGCAATTCATTTTTTCATCTGTCTCATTAGAGATGTTTTCAGAAACTGAGGATGTACTTTTGAATCTGTGATTTTTAATTTTGCTGCCAACTGGTGTGAGCTTTTTGGGATTGTTATTGTCCTTTCATGTTAAAGGAGAAAAGGAAGGAGAAAACTCACACACAAGAGATAATAAGAAAAATAAAGGCATTCAGGACCAAGTGAACTGTAAGAAACTAAGTATTGCTACTTTTATAGTGGGATCATGTAATATATATCCCTTTTCAGTTCTGTGACTTATTGTACTGAGACAGAAATACTGAAAATGGACCCAGAAGGTGCACTGTAGAGTTGAAACTCACAAATGAAGTATATGATCCTGGAGATGAATTGGCATTCCTGGCCAAAATAGTATATAACAGCTTTATGGTCAAGAATTGAAAAAGTGACATTGGATTCCACTAAGCTCCATGTAACCTCAGTCAAATGTAGCATTTTTAATATACAAAACAGCTGTTTAACCTTTGATAATGGCTTCAGCAAACCATATGCAGGATTTATGTTACAATAATGTAAGGAACATAAATATTTATTCTGGCATGACTGTATTTAGTAACTTGGTTGTACTCATGATCATTTTTATCTAAATGTTATTGGGGAAAAAATATTTTGATAGAGCTGTGTGACCAAGCATTTTTATTGTTTCAAGAACATAATAAGAGGATTTGGTTGGTTGATTGATTATTTCTTTTAAGGCTAAAGTAGTGTTTGTAATAGCCCTAGAAAAGGAAATTCTGATAATTCATTTATCAACAATACAATGCTGCCCATAATGTAGAATGAATGTCCCATGATGAATATCAATCCCAAATAAATCCAACCTAGGAAGAACCACTAGAGCAAGAAAGATATTTTGGTTTCCATGCCCTCTTAGTTCTTTTTCTTAGCACTGAGTTTGAGACAAGAGTGCTGACTTTTGTGATATAAGTACCAATCATCTGCAATCTAAATAATCCCCTTGGCTAGAATCCCTCCTTCTACAAAATAGATAGAGTTGCCAAAGCAATGGATGAAGACTGTGTGAAACGTGGGATTTTCAAAATCTCGGAAGTGACTTAAGGGCACAAGTTCCATTAATTTTCCCTATGCATAATATTTTTACAGGGACAATGCAACCCTGTGTATTTTTTAAGCAAGATGCTTGAGTCAGAGATGCAAAATAAAATATAGCTCCAAATCTGCAAAGGGAATCTTTATACCCATTATATATTCTATGTCACAAAGATGTAAGGGTGTGTCTACACTGCATCATAGCTTGAAATAAGATACGCAATTTGAGATACACAAATTGCATATCTTATTTCAAAATAGCTTATTTTGTAATTTGGCACTGTCTACACAGCCAAAAGAAAAACCTTACTCCTTTTGGAATAAGGTTTACAGGGACATGGAACAGTGAGTCTGTTATATTTCAAAATAACGGGCTTGCTCTGAAGATGCAGGACACTTGGTATCCCACAATAGTGTTTCAGTGTAGACATATTCTAAGGGGGTAGATCCTTTTACAAGTTCAGGATATCAGTGGGAGTTGCTTGTTCCCTTATAATTTCTTCCTGGAATAGTGAGGTAAATTCCTTCATTTATTAAAATGGATGATGTATGTGTGTGTGTTTGTTTTTCAATTGTTTAGTGCTACTGCTCTCTGTAATCATGTAGAAAGGGAAACAGATGCAATATAGTAATTAGCCCAATACCTTACAATGTTACAATTTTCCATTCCTAAATGCCATCTTAGCTTGCAATTGAATTTGAAGCATGTGCAACCAGTTATGAACATTCAGAGCCAGGCTGAATGGTTTGAAATGGTCTTAACAAAGGAACGGATCTTTGCATTTTCCTAAATATTTCAATCTGTTCATAACAAGTATTTAAGACATAATAGCAGAATAGCATCTTTATTATCTGAATTATTTGTTTATTAATTATTAATAATATTTTATTAATTTAATAATTATCTTTATTCAATAATTGTGAAGCTTAACAAAAAGGAATACAGTTGGGGAAAAGAATGTGTTCCAATTTTTTATATATAAAATATACCAACAAGTACTTGTTTTCCGTGCAAAGGAATTCAGTTAGTGCAAAAGTAGTTAATGCTCTGAAGAAGAGCAAATGCATATAAAGTAAAATACTTGTGTGCACATTAACATTCCCATTTAACTCAATATGAGTGGATCAGTTTAAGCAGATATGTAAGCAGGAGATTAGGTCCAAGATACAGACAATAATGTCTATAGTTAAGATTATGCAATATTTTTCATTATGGACAGGGCTCAACAAACTATAGAATCTACTCGCCCGTGACATACTTCTATTATAAAGTGAACCAAGACAGCCAACAAATAGCCATCTTGTCCGTCATTGATTTTTTTGCATGTATAGTGGCATGCCCACACACTGTATTCTATAGAAATGCAATATTTTTTCTCTCTTCAGATCTATGACTTGCCATCCCCACGTACTGAGCACAAGCTGGAAAACTTTAAAATATCCTGCTGTAATCCCTTAGCAAATGTCAATTGTTTCATAATAATACACCATCAATCTGTGTGTTCACAAGTGTACACACATAGTAGAACAGCCAGTGAATGTTCTGTTTTTATTTACTCATGCACTCATGCATTTAGACTTAACGTGGGGGTTAGTCATTTTCTTTAAGATAACCAATGGACCGACCACTATATTATTTTAAAACGTGTTATTCGAAATATACTTTTTGGTAGATAGAGAAAAGCATAAAATAAAAGTTAAACTTCTCTTTGTAATATACTCCCCTTTTAAAACTGTTTACTTTATGAGGGCTTGCCACAAAGTAGATTAAAATGCCTGCTATTCCACAGTTTTGCAAAAATATCTCAGCAAATAGTCATAAATCTGTCAAATATTGCAACTCAGTTTGGTATTCTGTACTAGGAAAATGAACTCAATAGCCATATAATCTTACTTTCCAATATAACTGAACTCTAGAAAACATTTCAGGAAGCATGCAGGCCTAGAGATCAAATAAAAACTAAGTATCCTAGATATGAGGCAGTTTATGATGGCACAACTTTAGAGATTGGTATTTCTCTTTTTATTAATTCTTGTAGAACTCCTCAATATTTTTCTTTTTATTTTGGTTTAGCATCTTAGCTTTCACTCTCTGTACAGTAATATTACATTTTACAGGTTTTTCCTCCAAATAGGCTCTTTGGAGTTATTCTTTAATTTGAATGATCACTATGATTCAGTTCATAGATATTTCACTTTATAATTCCCAATTTCCAACTTTTTACCACTGTACTTTATCAAACCTGTGTTATCTCATTTGGAAAATCTGAACATATATTAAGAGTTAGAAAGCCTGATATTTTTAAAATTTTAAATTACCCTACTGGAATGGTACTGCCCACTTGTCCTAATTCAGCAGAGCACTTTAAGATCTACTAGTTTAAGCATATGCTTAAACGTCAGCATATTTCAGTCATTTACTGAACTAAAGACAATAGCACCACATTTATAGCCTTGAAGCTAAGTTGCCCTAAACATTGAATTTCCATAGGAATAAGCAGGGGCAAAAATCTGTTTTGATTATTTTATTTTTCAACTATTTGTTGCTGCATTTTTAAGTACAGAAGAATATACTGAAATACTACCAAAACCAAAAGAAACTGTTAGCCAGATTATCAAAGGATCTCAGAACAAAGGTTTCACACATCATTGTGCACACATTTCAATGTGCACTAGTTAAGGTATTTGCAGAACTATCCATTTTGTAGGTAAAATGCACCCCAATATAGAGAGCAAATGATATGATCACAACAGTGAGATTTTTTGCAAATTATACAAGATTTCCAAGCAAGGATTGGAAATTCATATTATTTCTAACTAATCTTAGTAAAAAATATCTCAAGTAACAGGAGAATAATTTTTACTACAAAAAGTATGCCTTACCAAAAAATGCAAGGCACACTGCACTGAGCATAAAAGGAGAAATCATCAATGACGCTAGATTTTTGCAAAAATCTTTTGATACCCGTTTCATCCAAGGCAAGAATAGCTGGTCAGTCTTACTGAGGCCAGCATTACAGTCTGCCCTGACTTAAAGTTCTTCTTCAACCAGCAGGAGGGAGAAGGATGAAGATTTGTCCTATTTTTCTCCCTGATTTCCTGCCTTGATCTAGGTAGAAAATGAAGGGCTCCTAGTAGCAGATTACTTCCCCTTCTGGCTCAGCGAAACTGGCTGGTGGGGATACAAACCATTGTGTCCATCTGCTTTGCAGATGAGCAACACAGGGAATATTGTTAGCTAATTTGTATAATTGAGAAGCCCTTAGAAGCCTACCAAGAGGGGGGTCCGTTGTGCAACATGGTGTTTAACCCCCCTAAGGAGCTTACCATTGAAAGGTAAGACATGATAGGTTGATCAGTTGGGATAACTAAAGAAGTAGGATATTAGTTCTACTGGAGTGGATGTGTCTCCAATAAGGAACAGTCATCACAACTCACAGCTTGCCTAGCTGCTCTGAAATTGAAGTTACATGTGTTCATTATAGCAGAAGTGATGCACAGCATGAGCCTTATGGTGCCAGCTCTCCCCACTGTGCTGTGACCGGTGAGCCAGGTAGTACATACTTGTAAGAGCAAGTCATAATTCTGCCCCATATTGTTTCTTGTCTCCCACTGAGAAAATGTTTTACATGCTTCCCCCAGTGGAACGTCGGGGGCAGATGGTAAGGAGAGGGACTGGTAGTTCAGCACTACCTGACTTCATGTGGGACTGGGTGCCCTCTTGGTGCATAGCAGTGACGCTTGCATTCCTTGCCCAAATCAGGAGTGAATTGAGCCCCCAGAAACTAACATGATTTTAATGTGAGATGTGTGTTTTAAAGTTTCCCCCAATTGAAATATATGGGCATATGTAAAAAAGTCAGAGCACCACCAGACTCTGCTACCAAAGGTGTCCTTTATAGAAAAGAGGAATAGATTTGCCAATTTATTAAAACATCCACTGTTTGTTTTGGCCTTTTAAAACCTCTTGATAAAAAGAAGAGGATTGCTCATATATAACAAGGTAGTAAGGAAACCTATGCAACTTTTATTGATTAATTCCATCACATAAATGTGGAGCTGTACATCATAGTTGTGGTGTAAAGCAAGTGGACAGTTTAGGTTAAGAAACTGAGGTCTGCAAACTGTTAATCCAGAGTTTATACTGATGTGTGGACATATACTTAGAGACATATCTTAGGATGGAAAACACAAAGTTTAAAACTGGTGGTAAGTAAAACTTGCCTGGTGTTTTACCATGGTTCTAAAACCCCCAAACTCTTGGTAATGATCACTCTTGATGAGGTAATGGGAGAAAATACACCAATGGAGGCACGGCCAGCCAACTGTTGGATAGCTGGTAGAAATAGTTGACTGCAAGAATCCTTTCACTTTAGTCTAAAGAGCTTACACACATGAGAATCAGTTTAGTAAAATACCCCCTAAAATCAATAATTACCAAAATTTGGAGAGGTCTTCAAGAGGTACAGCACCTGTCTAATTGACCAGTCTGTCAGCTGTCTCTGTGGTCCCCACTATGTGTCTACAAAGTGTTCCTGAAGAATCCTACTGCCCAATACTTTCTCTTCATATTTCTGTCTTAGTGTGATGATAACATGTAAATAAAAAAACTTAAGCAAACAATTTCAAAGTTAAAGGTTTCCTCAAGCCATTAATTAGATGAATTTTTGCAGAACCCACAGGTCTCGAGGGCCTTCATAAACACATCTCAAACCACAGATATTGATAAACTTCCTGTTTTTTTCTGAAATATGAGCATCAGACATTTCAACAGATCTTATCAGGAAATACACAATGTCAGGTTCCTCTCCTCCCCCATTCCTAGCTGCTTGCTTAGTTATGTAAGGCCACTGGAGAGGCCGATTGATTTAGCTGCTTTTGGCATAAGCATGATAACTGATATCCCAGTTACTGATAGCGGTCCAGGCATTATGCTGGTCAACTAAAATTTCCCTGTACAGATGGATAATAATATACATACTCACTTGACTGAAGAAGTGCTATGCCCCCTTTCCACACAACCACGCCCATTTTGGTCATGCGGTGCATTTGCTCAGGTTAGATGGGTGCATCTCCTAGGCCTGTCTGCCACAATACCATTTAAATGCTCCAATACATCACAACTTGAATGAGAATTTATGGTTTGTGCTCCCGCACCCTTTCTTTCTTTTTTCTTCCCCATAAACATTCAGTTTTCATGGGCAAGATTTAGTTTTAAGAATATAACCATACTTTATTAAATCTAATAATAATTACATGTATGAACATTTTCCATTTTGGTTAAGAAATAAGAAACACATTAGTGGTTATATGTTAGTTGGAAGAGAGGGAATTACTATATAACGTTTCTAGGCAAAACTCTAGTAATATCAATAAGAAATTTGCCTATGACAGAAATTCAAGTTACAGAAATGAACTTTTAAACATTAAAGGTAGGATATTCAAAGGGGCCAAAGAGAATAAGGCATATAATTTTGTTGCCTTTAAATGGAATGTTGACAACCTTTCTAAAAATGTTCTAGTATGACCACAAGTTACTGGACTTGATGCAGAAATTATTGGGTGAAAATCTGTAGTCCGTGCTATATGTAGTCTCTTAAGGTTTTAAAATCTATGAAAATATACCCTGTCTCTTTCTGTTACTAGTATTAAACATTCATGCCCCTCTTTGAAGGAAATTGTATTTCCTAAGTAAGGATTGGCTACAGACTCTACTATTGAGAACTCTATAAAATTACTTTTCAGAGAGTACCCTTACCTCTTTACTGTTTTGTTGTCTTTGCACCTGGAAGCAAGTTGAAGAAATGCAATTGAATTAATATGTCAAAACCACAAATATTTGTGTTGCTTCTTCCAGTGGACAACTGCTTTGACTTGAAGAGATAGCACGGTAGAGGTGCTAGGTGTGTGTGTTCAGGAAGGGGGAAAATGCAAATTTGGAACAGGACAGAACACAATAAGCAAGTTCATCTCTAAGATGCCTTTAAAGGGATACACTTTAAAGGAGTCTGATTTTCAACATCAGCATCAACATTGTCCTCTAACAGCATCTTCATGTGTTGACCATAAAGGGCTACAAATTTCAGTCCCGATATTGGTCTGCTTTCCTAAATTTGAAGGAACTGTATGACATTTTTTGGCCAACAGTGTTATCACAGTAGTGCTGTTACGTGGCATTGGCAAAGAGGGGAAGAAAACTGCTGTGCAGTTGAAATATGCAATCTCACAAAATCCCCAGTCAATACTTATGAACGAAAATTCAAAATGTATAATGATCATGTACAAGTTTGTGAATATTCTCTATGGTATAAGCAAGTAGACTAGCTAACCTTGCAGATGAGAATGAAGTTTCTGCATCAGGAATGAATCAACACAATATTAGAATTTATCTGCGTTATACCTAAAAAAACCCTGAACAATATAAAGGAGAGTTGTGCATACAAACAATATGATTGATTTAAAAGATCTATGAGGACTGACTAGAAATCTTGGAATTTTCCATGCAAGTTAAAAATATTATATTTTATAATTGGGGAAACTTTAGAAGCTGTTGCATTCAAGCCCTCAGATGTACAAATTATATGTGTTGAGAGAAAAAGGTTCTCAACACTCAAAGTACATGGGGACCAATGAAAACACTGCAAAAGTCATACTGTAGACAGGAGAACAAGTCTCCTAGGACTGTCAGTTGCACTCTTCTGGCTACTGGGCCATGACTGACACCAGTGCAAAACTCCAAATAAAATAAAGGGAACTTATGAGTGAACTGTGTTGTCAAAAGCCGACAAAAGATTCAACAGCATATGCTGTCTCAGCAGTCACATGAAAGACACTGTGCATTTGCACATAAGCAACATTAGAATTATGATGGCAGATTGAAACTTTCTTTAAACAACCAACATTTGAAGTTGTTAAAGAAACTGCCAAACTGTTATCATCTCAGCCCCTTTTTGAAATAAAAAAGCAGGAGAGAAATGCAATGCAAGTGAACTCTCTCTGCGTAAGTGAGAATTATTTTAATCTTTGTAAAGCAATATGAAACGGAAACTTGAGTTCAGAAAAAATTAAACATATTAGAGGCAAAGGGGGAGAGAGGGAAACCTTCCTAGGCTTTTATTTTTGTAAACCTGAAATCAAATAATCCTAAATCTTTGGTAGATGTTCACATGGTGAAACAACCACATGATATCATGTGAGACAAGTATAAGTGTGCTAGACTAACTTCTCAATATTCTATACCTGAGTAGTGCAGAAGAGAATTTTCAAACTTGAGTAGTGATTTGGGGCCCAACATGAGGCACCAAAAATCACTGATCACTTTTTTGCCTGGTTTTTATTTAGTTTGCTTTAGCTTGTATGAAGGATGTCAATCACTGGCACAATTAACTAAAACAAAACAAAACAAAAAAAACCTGTAGGAAAGAGCAGCATCTCCCCTACCACACAGATCTTCAGCTGGAAATGCTAAGAAATCCCCATCTTTTAGACCCCCTTTCTCTCCCCCCCCCCCGACAGCCCTACCTTCTGCACACCTGAGCCCACTCCTAATTCCCAAGCACAAGTGTGCTTGGTTCATGAGAAGGAGGAAGGCCCACATTCAAAAGGCCATCAGTCAGAATCTCCTGCCAGGGGCCCATTTTCTTCAAAGAAGTAGGTTGCAGCTCAGGGTCCACCTGTTTTTGCAACCACAGTGCAATGATGTGGGGAGAGAGGGTTTTTTTAGAAATCTTATAGGCCAAAAACAGGTTTTCCAGATTCATTTTATAGGAAGTCTATAAACAGCCAATAAATATCAGGTGCTTTCTATGAGACCTCATTTAAGAAGCAAGGTGTTGCATTCTGTACTAGCGTCATCCTCTGAAAGTATCTTAAGGGGTAATCCCTCTCACACAAACTGTAGTAGTCCACTCTTAGGGTGACATAGTCAAATGGTAACGAGGTCCGCAAGGAAAGAGAAAAATGCATTCTCCTGATCATACTCCTATGGGGAGGAAGGAAGCAGTTCCAGTCATTTCTGTGGTATTGGTGCCAGGGAAGAGGGGGTACTAGGGAATGCTCCTTTAAGTACTGATCTCAGATGGAGAGACACTGAAGCTCCTATTCCTGTTACATTCAGCCATTAGGGACTAGACACAGAATAAAGGAGATCTCTTGCAAGGGCCTTCAGTAGCGAGGTAATCACGGAATGCCACAGTTGCTGTTTATTCACTTAAGAGTAACAGGGAACCTAACAACTTGAGTGACAAAATGGCTGATATAAACTTTGCCATAGCATCGGGTTCCTTCCCACAACCTACCCTTATCAACTCAGTAATTTGGGGCAGAGTCTAAATTTATACCTATAAAATGCATGTAAGATAGGATTGACTCAGCTTGTAGAAAGAAACAGATGCTGGATAATTCTTAGTCCTCATCAAGAAAATGGAAACATGCCAGATCCTACTCCTCTTATGTGAGGTGCTTGTCTCTGCATGGTAAGTATTCTTCAGCAGCTTAGCTTTCCGTTTCCTTGTGTTTGTGTTTTTGGGCTCAGCTGTATCAGGTAGGTAGAAACCTTAGCTGGTTTGTGGCCAATTTGTGGGTGTACTACAAAAGGAGATCCCTTCCCAAAAAGTACAGAAACGTGAAAAGGGAAGTAGATTTGGCCTATAGGTGAAATTTTTCAGCCCTTACACGTCAAAGGAAAAACTCCTATTGGGGAAGATTTCACTTGTCCCTCACCTGAAAGCGCTGTCAGATTTCTGTTTATGAAACGGTTTTCTTTGTGAATATTTTTAGGACGCTGCTTCTGATGAGAGTCTGAAAGACTGTAGAGGCTTTATCACTAGTTTAGGCAAAATGAGATAAAGCTCCCTGACAGAGGAAACTTTTACTTTTGCTCACAAATCCTATGGACTTCCTTTTATTTATTCCTCTCCTTACTCCTCATCTGCCACATAGTGCGATATCCATGGTTTTAGACTCAAATATAAGCACAAAAATTGCTTAGCTATTTCAAGTTTTTCAAAATCTCCCCTAGTAAGCAAATACTAGTCTCACGGCATAAATCTATGCACTGATGTTCATACTGGGCCCAATACACCCAGCATTGAAATCAATAGCTCTCACTGACATCAATGAAAACAAGATCTGGTGTAATTATGTCTGGCATTTGTTTTTTATATTGCTATGAGATTAGATACTGGAATGCAAATTAGCACCCCAATCTTGTATGATCTTAACTTTATGTACTGTGAGCAGTCCCACTGATTTCATTCAGTGCATGTAGTTAAAAAATGTGTATAAGCCTTTGCAAGAAATATAGCAAGTGTTAGTGCCTCACTATTGTTTCTGTAGACCAGTTTGTCATGTAGTTATTTTTTTAAAAGCATCAGATTTGTTTTATAGTATATGAACAACAATCATATTTGAATATATTTTATATCTCCATGGGCTTGGATGCTATAGCCAAAAGTGCTAGATTCTGATCACAATTAAATGAGTCAAATTCCAGTCTGTCTGTCTCAAGTGTTTCCATATCATGCATCCTTCTAATACTTCAGGACTGACTTAATTTGCTCTAATAATAGTTACTCAATTGATTTAAATAAAATTACAGCGGTCTAAATCCAGAGTAAATTGAGAGCATAATTGACCCTGTCTACTCACATGAGCAAGATCTGCAGGATCAGGATTATTTATTTATTTATGTTTAAATGGCAACGGAAGTCTTATTGTTTCAGAGGCATAATGTTTCAGATGCTTTTAGACTTCCTCCCAGAATATCTAATAGAGTCAGAAAGGTGCAGTCAGGAGGCAGGAACCAGTGTGAAAAGTTTGAACCATTAAGATCTTTATGAATGATTTCTCAACTGGATGTTACTCTGTTCAGACCTTGTATTGATCACTGTTTCCAGCTTTGCTTTGGTATTACTTTTCCCCCCCTAGTGAAATGTAACTATTTTAGCCCTTATTTTCCAATCCCTTTCTCTGAACTGATATGGTAACATTTTACCTTATTTTTTCCCCCATGAATATGACAACACAAGGAAGAATGAGGGCTATATTCTTCACACACAATAAATCCAATATCCTAGCAGCAAAATTAATAAATACTCTAAACATTCGCTTACTCTGCTAAGAAAAGTTCCCCCCTCATTTCATCATTTGTCACCATTGATACATTGTTTTTCTATATGTCATCACTGTAATTCATTTTGCATATGCCTCATTGCCATTTATTCCCACACAGCAGGAAAATTACTGACACTGCATTATCAGGTTGGGTATGTCTGAGAGAGAACCCTGGCAACGTGATTCAAATACTATAGTTCATGAGTGAGTGACAGAAGCTATGTCACCCACAACTTTATATTGAGCATAGTGCCAGTTAGCAGAACGTTAGAAATTGACAAATCGACATACCTCTGCTCAACCACATCCTGGTTTGCTTAAATACCCACAGGTATACTAAAAAAGCCATATTGTGATGTCATCTTACGTGGACAATAGTTTAGGAATTGTCAATCTGCTGGTTGATTATCATTCCAGAAGTTGTAGAATCATTGAACTATATAGGTCTGGAAGATAGCCTCAGAAAGGCACCTGGTCCATTTTCCATCCCTTCCTGGGTTGAGGCAGGATTAAGCATAAGCATCCTAAAAGATACTTGTCTAACCTGTTCATAAAAATCTCCAAGGATGAGGTTTCCTATCTGATCTGTTCTAATGCTTAGCTATCCTTATTAGGAAGAAAATTCTAATCTAAATCTCCCTTGCAATAAAATAAGAGAATTACTTTCTTGTCTTACCCTCTTAATAGCTCACCTTCCTCTTTGTAATTTTTGAAATAACCTCATATATTTATCATGTTCTACCTCATCCTTCTCTCAGCCAGACCTGTCCTATTCGTGAATATTTTCCTTATAGATCAGGTTTTTCAAACCTCTTAGAATTTGCTTTGTTGTGATTTTTAGTCATACATCTAAAATTGTCCCAGTTCAGTATCAGTAGTCAGTAAAATATTCATCCTACTATCCCTTAACACAGGTTGTTTTCACCTGGTGTTCATTTTCCCAAATCTGTTTAAAGGACAATACTGTCCAAAGTGACTAGTGATTTATGGTAGTTATTAATGGTTCAGTCATACTGGAAGGACATAACAAGTGCGGTTCCTTGGGGTCAGTTTTACAATCGGTTCTGTTCAATATCTTCATCAACAATTTAGTTAATTACATAGGGTATGTCTACACTAGCCCCCTAGTTCGAACGAGGGAGGCTAATGTAGGCATTTGAAGTTGCAAATGAAGCCCGGGATTTAAATATCCCGGGCTTCATTTGCATCTTCCCGGGCGCCGCCATTTTTAAATGTCCCTTAGTCCGAACTCCGTGCCTGAGGCTACACGCAGCACAGAGTAGGTAGTTCGAATTAGGATCTCTAATTCGAACTACCGGTATACCTCGTTCCAGTGTAGCCGCGGACACGGAGTTCGGACTACGGGACATTTAAAAATGGCGGCACCCGGGAAGATGCAAATGGAGCCCAGGATATTTAAATCCCAGGCTTCATTTGCAACTTCGAATGCCTACATTAGCCTCCCTAGTTCGAACTAGGGGGCTAGTGTAGACATACCCATAGAGAGTATGCTTATAAAGTTTGCAGATAATACCAATTTTGGAGGGTAAGATCATAATTCAAAATTATCTGGACAAACTGGAGAAATGGTCTGAGGTAAATAAGATAAAGTTTAATAAAAACACATGCAAACTACTTCACTTAGGAAGGAATAATTAGATTCACATATACAAAATGGGAAATGATTGTGTAAGAAGGAGTATTGCAGAAAGGGATCTAGGAGTCATAGTAGACCACAAGTTAAATATGAGTCAACAGTATGACACTGATGCAAAAAAAAAAAAAAAAAAAAAGCAAACATGATTCTGCGATGCATTAATAGGAGTGTTGTGAGCAAGACATGAGAAGTAATTCTTCCACACTAATCTATGCTGATTAGGCCTCAGTTGGGGCCTACACTACAGCGTTATTTCAAAATATCTTATTTTTAAATAGCTAGTTCAAAAGTTATTTTGAAATAAAGTGTCTACACACAAAATACATTTTGAAATAGCGTTTGGCTATTTCAAAATAGCACGTCCACACTGAGTAGATACTGAATCGCATTTAAGGCTGGCCAGAACCAGGTCTAGCAGGGCATCAGGTCAGGAGTTACTTTGTATGGCTGCTGCCTAAGGCTATCTGAGGCCTGTGCTTAAAGGGACCCCTTCTGGACAGCCGGTTCTCAGGTTTCCCTGCTTGCTTTCCTACCTTGATGAGGGACAGCAAAGCATTTTGTCTCTGCGTGCTCTGGTTGCCCTTACTCGGGACACCATAGCACTCTGCAACATGGAGCCGGAGCCACCCCGGGGCACTCTTGTGCTTCTCTTGGTGTGAGCCTGACTGCACTTTCTGCAGGCTGCCAGCCAGGAGGTCCATCGGGGGCTGTTAGTATCTAGGAGGTCCTGCGGGAGGGCTTCCACTCTGAAGAGCTCTAAAAGCCTCCCTGGTCTGCCCCACTGGGGGCTTGTTTCTCATTCCTCCCTCTTGTCCTTCCACTTATTCCTCCCTAACCCCCTTTCTGATGTCAAATAAAATACATGTATTTTCAGGAACACAAACTCTCTTTATTTTACAAAACTGGGGGGAGGGGAATGAAACTGGTGAGACTGGGGAACGAGGCGGAAGAGGTGAGAAGAGAGGATGGGAGAGGGGAGGAGGAAACCTAGGAGGAGGGAGTTGGAAGGGGGAAGCAAGGGGAAGAAGAGGGAGGGGAAGCTCAGAGCTCAGGTTTGGGGGTCTTGCCAAACCAACTTGATTTTCATGCAAACCTGCTCCTGGGTTCACATGTGGCCTTTGGTGGCCAGGCTGGCAGCTATCCTGCCATAGATGGCTACGTTCCTCCATCTAGTGTGGAGATCATTGATGTTGGGGGCATCCCCCCAAAACCTGAATAAGGTCCATGATCTCCACCCTGGACCAGGAAGGTGCCCACCTTCTCTGGGCCATGGCAGGCTCCTGGGAGCTGTTGAGGGCTGGCTGCCAGTGGATTGCTGGCTTATGTTTTGGGGCCACTATGTCAGGGGTAGTGACTGCTGGCAGGCTTGGAGCTGGCACAGGCATTGTGGCCATAGTCAACAAGTTTAAGGGCTCCAGGAAGGGGGGAGAGAGAGGAGTGTTCTTGGCTGAGGCTGGAGTGGCCACCAGGGCACCCTGGGAAGGCTGGAGGCCCCCTATTTGGATATAAGTGTCTCCAGAGCATTTATTTTGAAATAGCTATTTTGAATTTGGGATTATTCCTCAAGAAATGAGGTTTACCAAATTCAAAATAAGCACTCCACTATTTCAGATTAATTTCAAGATAGTGGTTTGGCTTTGTAGATGCTAGTAAAGTTATTTCAAAATCACGGCTGCTATTTCGAAATAACTTTGCTGTGTAGATGTATCCTTGGAGTATTATGTCCAGTTCTCAGCACCACATTTCAAGAAAGATGAAGGGAAATTGGAGAGGGTCCAGAGAAGAGCAACAAGAATGATTAAAGGTCTAGAAAACTTGAGCTATGAAGGAAGAATGAAATAATTGGGTTTGTTTAGTTTGGAAAAGAGAAGACTGAGTGGGTATGTGATAGTAGTTTTTAAGTACCTAAAAGAGTGTTTCAAGGAGGAGGGAGAAAAATTGTTCTTCTTTGTGTCTGATGAAAGGACAAGCAGAAATGGGCTTAAATTGCAGCAAGGAAGATTTAGGTTGGACATTAGGAAAAACTTTCTAACTGTCAAGGTGGTTAAACACTGGAATAAATTGCCCACAGAGTTTGTGGAATCTATCAGTGGAGATATTTAAGAGCTGATCATCTTTCAGGGATGATTTAGATGGTGCTTGATCCTGCTGTGAGGGCAGGGAACTGGACTTGATAACCTCATAATATTCTCATCTTCCAGTTCTCATCTTTTATGACTCTATGATTCTATATTCATGCCAACTTAGAATATCCACAATACAGTTATCTACAATGATTGTCTTTTTTTAAAAACTTTTGAAAAGCAAACCTCTTAAAGGGTTTTTATGTTGGGCATTTAAAAATGTGTTGGCTACATCTACACTGGCCCCTTTTCCGAAAGGGGTATGTTAATTTCACAGGTCGTAATAGGGAAATCCGCGGGGGATTTAAATATCCCCCGCGGCATTTAAATAAAGATGTCCACCGCTTTTTTCCGGCTTTTAGAAAAGCCGGAAAAGAGCGTCTACACTGGCCCCGATCCTCCGGAAAAAAAGCCCTTTTCAAAGTAGGAATAAGATCCTCCAGAAAAGGGCTTTTTTTCCGGAGGATCGGGGCCAGTGTAGACGCTCTTTTCCGGCTTTTCTAAAAGCCGGAAAAAAGCGGCGGACATCTTTATTTAAATGCCGCGGGGGATATTTAAATCCCCCGCGGATTTCCCTATTACGACCTGTGAAATTAACATGCCCCTTTCGGAAAAGGGGCCAGTGTAGATGTAGCCTATATGTAATTGACATCTTTTGCCATAGTTGTATGTATCCAGAATATTAGAAGAATTTATAATCCAATCAGAATATTTAGCGAGAGAGAATTTGTAAACTGGAAATGCAGTCAGAACTCAAAGTTCTGGGCAGAGTATGTGCATGTATTTAGATATAGTTGAACTCATGTATATATAAAACAACAAATAGTCTTGCAGCGTCTTAGAGGCTAACAAAACATGTAGATGAAGAAGTAGTAGTGGGTTTTGCCCATGAAAGCTCATGATACCATCTACATGTTTTGTTAGCCTCTAAGATGCTGCAGGACTATTTGTTGTTTAAGTTTTTCCAGTTACAGACTAACTTGGCTACCCCTCTAAAGCTCATTTTATATAGTTAAACTCATATTTTCTTACCTGCCCCTATCCCTGCTCATTTCATAGTTGGAATGAACTTGTTTGGCCTCTAATACATTATACACAATAGTCCTATATAATTTTCTAATTAGAGGTGTGAGATGAGTATGGAAAAAGTTTTTGACATATACCTTTGTGAAAAGACCAGGCTTGGCCTTTGGCACAACTCAAGCTACACAGAGGAGACCTTATGCAATGTCTGAAAGAGGAATATCCTCATGGAGGGCTCTCTTCATCCTTCCTGTTTTGTGAGAGATGATCCTAAAGAGAAAGGCATGAAAGGGTAGGAATGGTAAATGTGAGATATCTTCACATTAATAAGGGTTTAGTACTGTCTTGCATAATCTTCTCATAAATTAGGGAAATACCACTGGCCATGTTTATACAGCATCCTTATTTTGAAATAACAGAGTGTATCTCTACACAGCAATTATTTCAAAATAATTTTGAAATAACAGGCTTGTTACTCCAACTGCTGTAACCCTCATTTCACAAGGGCTGTGTCTACACTGGCACCCTTTTCCATAAAAGGGATGCTAACAAGACACTTCGGAATTGCAAATTCTGCGGGGTATTTAAATATCCCCCGCGGCATTTGCATGAACATGACTGTCGCTTTTTTCCGGCCTGGGGTTTTGCTGGAGAAAAGCGGCAGTCTAGACGGGATCTTGCGGAAAATAAGCCCTTTTCTGGAAGATCCCTTATTCCTGCTTTCAAGTTAGGGCTTATTTTCCGCAAGATCCCGTCTAGACTGGCGCTTTTCTCCGGCAAAACCTCGAGCCGGAAAAAAGCGGCAGCCATGTTCATGCAATTGCTGCGGGGGATATTTAAATCCCCCGCGGAATTTGCAATTCCGAAGTGTCTCATTAGCATCCCTTTTATGGAAAAGGGTGCCAGTGTAGACACAGCCAAGGAGTAAGGGATGTCAAAGGAAGAGTATTCTTCATTCAACTTTCTGCTGTGTCAACAGTGCCGAAAGTTGAGTTAAAGTACTTTGATTTTAGCTACTCAATTAACGTAGCTAAAGTTGCATATCTTAACTTGATTTTATCCTGCAGTGTAGACGTACCCACTTATAGGGAGCAACTATAGGGTGGTGCATGACTGGTTTGAAAATTATTCCCAGAGAGTAATCTATGGTTCACATTCATACCGGAAGGGCATATTGAGTGAGATCCCAAAGGGATCAGTTCTGAATCTAGGTCTGTTCAATATCTTAATCAGAGATCTAGATAATGGCATAGTGAATACATTCAAAGTTTGTGGATGATATCAAACTGGGAGAGGTTGCAAGTGCTTTGGAGGATAGGATTGAAATTCAAAATGATCTAGGTAAACTGAAGAAATGGTCTGAGGTAAACAGGATGACATTCAATAAGGACAATTGCAAAGTAGTCCACTTAGGAAGGAATAGTCAGTAGCACACATACTAAATGGGAAATGACAGCTTAGGAAGAAGTACTGTGCAAAGGGATGTGGGCAATCTTAGTGGACCACAAGTTAAATATGAGTCAACAGTATAGCAGTGTTGAAAAAAAAAACCCAGACATCATTCTGGGATGATTATCATTCACAGGAGCCTCATAAGGAGGACATCAGAAGTAGTAATTCTTTCACTTTACTCTACTCATCTGTGGCATCGTTTCTTGTTCTTGGTACTATATTTCAGAAAACTGTGGACAAACTGGAAAAAGTCCAGAGGTGAGAGAAAATTATTACAAGTCTAGAAAACGCAATCTTCGTGGGAAGTCTGAGAAAACTGTTTAATATAGAAAAGAGAAGACTGAAGGACATGATTACAGTTTTTAAGTACATAAAAGGTTATGTAAATGGAAGAGTATTTTTCTTCTTAACCTTAGCAAGGGAAGTTTAGGTTAGACATTATGAAAAACTTCCTGGCAGGGTAGTTTTACCACTGGAATAAATTTCCTTGGGCTATTGTGGAATCTTCATCCATGGAGGTTTGTAAGGACAGGTTAGATAAACAGACCCACCAATGATGGAGGTAGAAGGAC
The DNA here is from genome assembly GCF_052426305.1 of Pelodiscus sinensis. NCBI lineage: Eukaryota > Metazoa > Chordata > Testudines > Trionychidae > Pelodiscus > Pelodiscus sinensis. Next base: position 35,869,367 of record NC_143063.1, read on the forward strand.
AAAAGGGGCAGATGGCCCGGGGCCTGTCAATTTCAAGGGGCCAGAGATCCTGGCTTCCACCACCACTACTGTGGCAGCGGTGATGGCTGGAGCCCCAACACTCTGGGTACGTCTAGACTACAGGGTTTTGTCGACAGAAGTTTTGTCGACAGATACTGTCGACAAAGCTTCTGTCGACAAAGAGCGTCTAGACTACATTCAGTTCTGTCGACAAAGCAAGCTGCTTTGTCGACAAAACCCTGTAGTCTAGACACAACCCTGCATGCAATAACACCTTCTGTCGACAGAACTCTGTCGACAGAAGGCGTTATGCCTCGTAAAATGAGGTTTACCAGCGTCGACAAAACTGCTGAGTTCTGTCGACGTTATGTCGACAGAACTCAGCGGTAGTGTAGACGCAGGTATAGTTTTGTCGACAAAAGTCCACTTTTGTCGACAAAACTCTGTAGTCTAGACACACCCTCTTTGAATTAGTGCCAGAGTACCACTCCATGTGGCTCTGAGAGCTACGGGAGGGCACCCTGTGGTCTGGGTGGTGCTGAGGATTGACTAATCTCAGCCCTGCCCCTTCTTCCTGAGGCTCCACACCTTGTAGGGCACAGAGCCAGCCTCTCCCACACCTTACCCCGGGGCTTATGATGGCTGTTGGCCTCACTGTCTGTTTGGGATGGTCAAGATAAATGAAGCTGTCCTGCCATGAATGCAGAGGACTGACTATATGACCTCTCAAGATCCTTTCCAGGTCTATGATTCTGTGATTCTCTGGGAAGGTTCGAGACTAGACTCGGGGTGGACCCAACTGCATGGATAAAGAGGCCCTAACAATCCATGCTGAAGTACGGAGTAGCAGTCAACATTGTTCTAACTCTGTATGCTGGAGCATCAGCATTGTAGCTCCTTATACTTTCTGAAAGAATTCCTGATTTCCCAATGTGGTGACTTCTATGAGTTTTCTTTATAGCCTGGCCATCTCTTTAAAAACTTGCCAGTAAATATACCTTTAGCATGTATATTGTTCCCTATAATTCCTATAGGGCAAGCCAAGGAGCTATAGCAATTTCCAAGGTCGAGTTATTTAATTCAGAGTTTTAAACAGAAAGTGACATTCAACCTTAATGAAAGCAGAACTACTGCTCTGCCATAGTACAGGGAAACTGACACCAAAGTACAACCAGTATACAGTACATTTTAAAAATTCTTTCTATTTTTCCAGATGCACCAGAATACTCACTCTAACCAGTTGGCAAATAGAGGGTAATGGAAAATGTTCTGACTCTTTGACTTTACTCAGCATTGTTCCACCTGGCCTGAAGAGATTATATTAAGCTGCCCACTGAGTTTCTTGTTAAACCCACTAAGGGTTGAAACTAGACAAAATTAACCTCTCCAGTTGCAGCCTCCTGGGTTTTTCCTGTAATCCCCGTGAAGTTCACTGCTCAAGTTTTAGGTAACAACGGACAAGGGTTACATTAAAAATTACTGACTCTGGTTCTTATTTTAACTTCACTTGATTCTTCACTTTTCATAGAATAAAATAATGTATGTAGTTGCATATAGCAATCAAGGACCACAAAGATCTGTAATTAATGTCTTCTCATCTCTGTACAGTGTCCACCCTAATGGAATTTGGGTTTGACTGAAACTTTTGGGTACTACCATAATGTAAATGATTAATAACAAAAAACAGATTCAAATAATAATCCTGTTGAACTACCCTGTTCTGGGAGCCTCATGACCTGACTACTGCCAAACCATGGAATTTGCCCTGTCCAGGGGAGTCCAAATGTAGGGCTCCAGCAGAGAGGTTGGCACTGACCTAGTAGATATGGCAGGGGAGGGGGTGGTCAGGTGAAGAGGCAAAGTAGCAGCAGAGCTTTGTGGGAGTGCAGACCCCTGGCTGCAAGCTACGGGCTGGGGCCACCAGGCTTCACTCCTGCTCCATATGGGGTTAGGATCTTGGTTCCCACTGGGCTGGGTTCCGGGCTCCCAGCTGTGGGACTCTGAAGCTGTCCTCCTCCCTTCCCTCTCTTCTTCCCCCCCCCCCCCCCCGGCCCTTGCCCCTCTCCCTCCCTCCCTGAGCTTGAATACTGCAAATCAGCTCTTTTTTCCACACTCTGGAAATTTTGGGAGGGCAGGGGAGAGGTTTCTGAGTGCAGAGCCCCTGGTTTTTCCCCCATGAATGCTCCAGCTGCAGAACACCCATAGATGCCAGACCATGGATGTGCCAAACAAGGGAGGCCCCAAATATAGCAGTCCAACCTGTACCACAGGCTGGTTGTTAGTTTACTAATCATCTCAGGGGAATAAAAGTTGAGTAGTCTTAGCATCTATTTTTTTACGTGTTTCAATTTTGCATTTCACTAAGCTTTTTTAATGTTGATAATGACACAGTGTCATTTGTATATAGTAATGCATTGGTATACAAACATATGCAAAGGGATTGTATTTTTTTCATGCAAATTGCTTGCTTGCAGTTCAGGCGGTCATTTCATTTTCATGATTATGCAGGTCTTAAATTTCTCACTACTCTTTCATTGTCTTAGTATAGATCATATAGAGTGTGCAGTTGTTTCCTGCTTTCTTTTTATTGCCTGACATGATACAAAGTTTAATCTGATTTTATGTATAATTAAATTCCATGCTAGATGTTTGTGACCAAGGGCAGCATAAATAAATAAGCCAATAAAAAGTGGAGAGTATGATTTGAGTCTAACCCTCAGGTAGCAATATCTAACCACACTGGAACCACATAGTCAAATCCCTGTAGGGTTAACCTCTTCTCTGAGGAGCTGATATGCTAATTTGGGTGCTGTGCCATGTTTATTTTGCAGGGGATTAATCATAGAACAATAGAATAGTAGAACTGGAAAGAACCTTGATAGGTCTTCTAATCCAGCCACATGCACTCAAGGCAGAACTAAGTTTTGTAGACCATATCAGCCAGGTGTTTGTCTAAACCTACTTTTAAAAAATCTCCAGTGATAGAGATTCCACAATCTCCTTGGGAATTTATTCCAGTGCTTAACCACCTTGACAGTAAGTTTTTTTTTTCTAATGTCCAATCAAAACTGCCTTTGCTGCAATTTGAACCAGTTGCTTTTTTTTCCTATCCTCACAGAATAAAGAGAGAAATTTTTTTCCCTCTTCTTTCTAACAAGGGTTTTATGTACTTTAAAAATATTAGCAGGTCCCCCTGTCTTCTCTTCTTCAGTCTAAATAAATTATTTTCTTTTTTCAATCTTCCCTCATAAATATTTTTAAAGGCAGGGAAGGTAAGGAAAAGTATGTGAAAAAGTAGAGATTTTATTTGCCTTGTTACGTTGCATGTGAGTTCTACTGTCCTATAGTAACTCGGTGTGTGTACTTCTGTTTCCAGGACTACACTAATCCCTACATGGTGATGGGAATTTCAGGTGTGATAACCTCCCACACATATAAAATGGCTGATGCCCTTTGTAACCTGAGCTTGGGATGGGGTGCAATCAGGAGACATGTTTTGCTTGGGAAGGAGGACAAAGGCCAGAGGAGGAGCTTGGCTGGGGACTGGGACCAGAAGTTAGATGTGGGTCAGTCTCAATTGTCTGGGGATGCCCAGGGCCATGACTCTGCCCCCTCCACCAAAAAAAAAAGGTTAATTGCACCGACTGCTTCTTGTTTCTGTGCTGACAAGTCTGTTAACCAATAAACGGTCAATTCTACTTAGTGGCCGAGACTCACATCTGACTGTGACAACATGTTCACAACAAGTATTAACAACTCTCACAACAAGTATTAACAGCCCTTAAAATATACATTTTAGTTTCATGTAGATATAGGATCAGATCTAGTCTTTGTATTAATTGCATTAGAATTCCACTGGAAGCTTCCCAGTATTTTAACTGCTGTGGCCCCGTGGAAAAGGCAGAAAAATTACTGCCTTGCAAATTGAGAAGAGCAAGGTAACATTCCTAATGAGACAATCTGTATATATATGCTTATAAACAACATTTTAATAGCATCATTGATTTTATTGGCTAGTACTAATCAGTGGCATAATCAAGACAGTATGCTTAAGCGAGCCTCCACTTTGGATGGATGGGCAATGACCGGGAAATGGCTAGGGGGCAGGAGGAGAGGCAGAAGTGTTCTGAGCTACCTTCCCCCATGCCCTCAAGTCAACTTTGTGATGGATGCTCTGGCCGGGGGCCCTCCTGGCTCCCAGGCACATACCTGGGGAGCAGGGACAGGGCACAGGAGCTTGCAAGCCAGCCACTGGGCCCACTCTCTGGCTTGAGCACCAGGTGGATGGAGCATGGTGATCACCCAGACCCGTTCCCCAGCAGTAGTGTGAGGTGGATGGGAGAGGGAAGTTTGGGCCTGAGGTGGTGGACCTAGGTGCTTCATGGGTGGTCCCACCCATGGCTCTGGCTCTAATAATTCTTTCCATTTCAACTGCATCTTCTGTCACATCTCACAGTAGTTACAGACATTAATGACTTGGTCTCACAAGAGTGCTATTATAGCATACCTATACTGCAGTGGGAGGTGTGTTTGGTATGGGTGTAGACATAGCTTTAATTTAGCTATCTCAAGAACCAAGAGCAGTGAAGCTGTAGCAGCACAGACTTCCACAGGGATGTCTGGTGCCTTTGGGAGGTAGGCATGCAGGGACGACTGCCCAGAGGGCAGGAGGGAGACATGTGAGGGCACCCCATTTATCAATACAAAATTTGGCAGGAGGCTGGTGGGACAGTGCACCTCCTGAGAACTACCACAAGTCACCTATGGACTACAACATGGGCTAGGCATCGAAGTACCTAGAGTTCCAGGTGGGCTTGCTTAGCCCATACTGAAGCTTATGTACTGCTGCAGTTTCACTGGTTTCACTCATGCTACCTAAAGCTAGCTTGGCTCCAACTACAAGTGCTGGAGTCACATATTCAATTGCTGAGTCAATATATGCTTCTATAGATAAGGTTAGAAATGACTCAAATAAGATTTGTCTTCTCTCTTACACTAATAATTTTCCACCCATTTGGGCATTTTCCTAACCTCGTTTTGTGTGTGTGTGTACAGAACTTTAATATAAAGCTATAATAAATAAGCAAACCTGACCACTTGCTAGCAGAGTGAGATTGAGTGCTGTGGTCAGGGCAGGACCTCTGTTTGGCAAAACAAAGGAGAAATTCCTTAAATTATATAACGGAACTGATGTTGCAGAAGAAATATACCTAATGGCAACACTGTAAGTACATTAGTTGCTTGTTATCGATTATCTTTCATAACTTCAATTTCACTGCCCCTTGTGAAGTAATAAGGGCATCAGTAACAAGTGAAAATGAATAATATATTCTTTAGGCAGTCCATTAGATAATATGTACAAATGGTAAGAAATGTTAGCGCAAATTGGTTTGCCTGCATGACTATAGACCTACAGAATCTTGCATCAGTGTTGTTCAGATCCTCTAAGTTTTTTAACAATGTGATGGACTTTTTCAAGCTGGTTGTCTCTTTGATCAGATTCTGTTTAACTGAGGCTGTTTCAGACTAAGCCAAAAAAATAATTTAAATGAAATAATAAAAAGCCTTTAAAATGTAAGGAAATACACAAGGGCTACATCTACACTGGCCCCTTTTTCGAAAGGGGCATGCTATTTTTAAACTTCGGAATAGGGAAATCCGCGGGGGATTTAAATATCCCCCGCGGGATTTAAATAAAGATGTCCGCCGCTTTTTTCCGGCTTGGGGAAAAGCCAAAAAAAAGCGTCTAGACTGGCCCGATCCTCCGGAATAAAGCCCTATTCCGGGATAAAGAACTTCAAAGTAGGAATAAGAGATCCTCCGGAATAGGGCTTTACTCCGGAGGATCGGGCCAGTCTAGACGCTTTTTTCCGGCTTTTCCCCAAGCCGGAAAAAAGCGGCGGACATCTTTATTTAAATCCCGCGGGGGATATTTAAATCCCCCACGGATTTCCCTATTCTGAAGTTTAAAATTAGCATGCCCCTTTCAAAAAAGGGGCCAGTGTAGACGTAGCCAAGTAGTATTACTCAGCCATCTTCTCTCCTAAGTGTCCAGTGAGTTTATGCACTATGCTGCTTCCTCTTTCTAAAGGGGTGAAGAGGAAACCTGACTGTACACTTATTTTTGTTTTGTTTTGATTGAAAACTGAAAACATAAAAGAAATTGGTAAGTTTCAAACAGAAATGGAATATTTACAGTTTTGCTTGCTGAAGTACACAATATTGCTTCATTTAAATAAAACATTTCAAACCCTGCTTCAAAAAAATGACTCTTGTGGCACTAGGAATGGTAAATAGTTATCTGGTGAGCATACTGGTAATCACAAGGCTTACTGGAATGCTTACCAGTTAAATGGTTAAATGGCCCTTGGTGCTGAACTCAGAAAGTGGTCAGCTGCATGGGGCCAGGGCCACATCTGCAGTGGAGGGGCCGGTGAACTGGGTGGTGGACCCCGTGACCATGGTGGGACCTCAAAGCCATGGCTGGAGCTCACTGGCACAGCATATCAGATGACAGGCCCTAAGTTAAATGGCTAACTGGTTAACCACTAGCAGTTAACCAGTTAACCATTTTAATATCTCTATCTGAAACAAAATATTAATTCAGAATGATATTTTTTAAATTCAAAATCATTTTGAAAATGTCAAACTCATCATTTCTGAAAAAAATCTGGTTGAAACTATTAGTGAAATTTGACCCATACTCACAATTCTTTTTGTCCCCAAAACAACAATTTTTAAACATTTAGTATTTTGTCAGCAAATGATTTCACCCATGTCTAGTCAAAAAGCCTTTGTAAAGAACCTTTTCTTCTCTTACGCTTTCCTGTCCATTTCCCACCATTAGGGGTTCCTAGAACTCCTCAGATTATATTGCCAGAGATGATATCCTAAATTTCACTGGAGAGATTGAGGATGAAGCAGCTTTATTGGATGAGTTGAGAGGCTCACATGCTCTGATTCAAGGAAAAATGTTATTTCCTGAACACCCAGCAGATCCTACAGGAAGATGCTGAGGCAAAGACCATCCTTTGTCTATTGCTGGTAAACATGACATCTGAGAAGAAGAGGAGATGACCAAGCCACCCACTGTCACGATGAATCCCTAGGATCTTACAGTCACTGAGCTTTCATTAAAATGCTTTGTTTGTTCTCCCTAGACAGGGCTGACAAACTGCTTCTGTCCATTTCTACGAATGTGTTCCTTGTTAACAGGCATTGTTTTGTGTTTAACTGGACTGAGACCAAGCCACTTGATCTTCATCCAGCTTAACTGTTGTTAGTCATCCCCATTTTTTATCTCTGCCATGCACTGGGAGAGTCATGACGCTAAAGCAACTGCTGTAAGGCTGAATACCATCAGTATGTAGCTGACAATATCTTGCAATCTCTACTAGTTACAGGGATGATCTGATGGAACTCTGTAATTAATGGTATTTGAGAAGGGCTGCCCATGTCACTTTCCCTGCTCTCTTTGGCTTTTTTATTCTCCATGTCTTCTTATTTTGTATTAAAAAAGCATCCACAGACCTGAATCAGAATCATAGAACTGCAAGGAACCTCGAGAGGTCATGAAGTCCAGTTCCCAGGACTTGGTCATGGGAAGGATCAGTCATGACCGAGACCATCCCTGACAGATGTTTGTCTAACCTGCTCTTAAAAATCTCCAAATTATTCCAGTGCTTAACCACCTTGACAGGATGCTTGTAAATTTAAGAAAGTAAGGGCCTTGTGCTAGGTGCCATGCAAACAGATAGTGCCCATCTCACAATCGACTCAAAGGTGGCATGGCATAGCTAAACAATTTTTTCCACTACTGTGGCTCACCACAAACACACATTCACTCACACATACACACACTCTCTCACTGTATTCTCATCCCTCCTTTCCACAGTAGTCTAAAATAAAAAAGTAACACAAATCTAAAAAAAAAGGGATACACATGGATTACCAGTACATTAAGCCTAGAAAATATTTTACAACCCAAACAGCAACCATTTCCATAAAATTTAATCCAAGAACTGAGTTTTGTGTGAGTGTTTCTTGAGGAGAATCTTCCTGTTGGTATGTGGTGTAATCCCTTAATTGATAATTACATTCTCATTGTCGCCTCAAACCAATGCAGCATTTAGGACAATCAAGAGTAAAGCTATTGAGCCAATGTCAGCATTAGATTCCACCATATTTAGAAAAAAATATGTACACGGAGTTCTTGATTGGCATTTAAAAATTAATCAAAATTTGCACCACTGCCAGCAATGTTTAAACTTAATTGATCTGCAACATAAACCTCAAGTTATGCCAGCAAAAAATCATGTATTATGTATTAAATATCAGACATGTTTTATGAGACGGGCTTACAAACAGTAAGTAGAATAACATCCTTGTCAGTAATATTTAGAATTCAAAACACAGTTGGAATTTCAAAACAAAATTATCGGGGATATGTTTCAAAGCTAGCTGAAAATAAAGCAGCTTTACAAACAATCATTATAGCCTCTTAAGTTCTTCCAAGAGACAGTTCTGATCATTTTTTAAATTACAGATAATTTTTTTTGTTTTCTATGCATCCACAAATTATTTTCACTTTCCTTTGTCTTATCTTTCACTTTCCTTTGTTCCAAATGTCCAGAGAATCAAATTAGTATATTACTGTCAGTCAGCCCTACACTTTTCCGAAAATTTTCATTGAAACCAAAGGAAATTTTAAATCTTCCAGGAATGCAGACTAAGGCAACATTTTTGAATAATGCCTAAGTGGCTTAGGCTTCAAAGTACCATTAAAAAAAAAGAATAGTGATTTGGTTCCTTTGTGATGAAACAGAGCAGTGATGGACTTTACAGTTATAATAATGGATATCTTTGCTGGAATTAGAATGACAGTTTCCTAATTATCAATTAATTTTTATATAGTTTGCCTAAGGGCATCACAGAAAAGTCTTCTCTGAACATCAGAGTGGAATTTCCCCCAGTATTTCTGTGGTATATTGATAAGTAAAAATTTAATTTTCCAGTGCAAATAAGTGTGAAATTAACTACATATGAAACACATTTTTTTACAGCAGAAGTATCTTTATTGGCTGCTTTCATTTAAAGTTTATTCATCAATCTGTTAAAAAAGTGACTTTGGGTAGATGCTTACAGAACATACAGTGCAGTGGATTAATCCAGTTTGTAGGCTATTTTCCAAAGAAATGCAGCAATAAAAAGAATTTCATGCAATACACTATTAGAACTTCATTTACATTAATAAGACTCTGTTCTCGGGACTATTAGGCAAACTTCAAGATAGAAAAACAAGGGACTCTCTGTGTTTTGCACTAAGTACAACCACAGCGATTAGAGTTTTTGGTGCACCTATACCCTTCAGTGTATGAGAGAAAGCATTGTTCTTTGAGCTGAGATAACCTATAGTCTCACTTACTGCTATCTGGGTCCCCTCAAGTCAAAGTAACAAAACCCCAAGACAAGAGGGGAGCTAATAATTCAAGTGTCCCTAATTGCATTGCTAAGACAGTAGCAGTCATGAAAATTAATCTGAACATTAAAAATATTCTGCTTTATCATAGAATCATAGAACCATAGTGCTGGAAGAGACCTCAGAAGGTCATCAAGTCCAGCCCCTTGCTCTAGGCCAGGACCAATCCCAACTAAATCAACCCAGTCAGGGCTTTGTCGAACCGAGACTTAAACACTTCTAGGGAGACTCCACTACTTCCCTAGGTAACCCATTCCAGTGCTTCACTACCCTCCTCATGAAATAGCTTTTCCTAATATCCAACCTGGACCTCTCCCACCACAACTTGAGACCATTGCTCCTTGTTCTGCTATCTGTCACTACTGACAACAGCCTTTCTCCATCCTCTCTGGAACCTCCCTTCAGGAAGTTGAAGGCTGCTATCAAATCCTCCCTCACTCTTCGCTTCTGCAGACTAAACAGACCTAACTCCCTCAGCCTCTCCTCCTAAGTCATATGCTCCAGCCCCCGAATCATTTTGGTTGCCCTCCTCTGGACCCTCTCCAATGCGTCCACATCCTTTTTGTAGTGGGGGGCCCAGAACTGGACACAATATTCCAGATGTGGCCTCACCAGAGCAGAATAAAGGAGAATAATGACATCTCTGGATCTGCTGGCTTGCTCCTCTTAATGCAACCTAATATGCCATTAGCCTTCTTGGCTACAAGGGCACACTGTTGACTCATATCCAGCTTCTCATCCACTGTAACCCCCAGGTCTTTTTCTGCAGAACTACTACTTAGCTGGTTGGTCCCCAGCCTGTAACAAAGCTTGGGATTCTTCCATTCCAAGTGCAGGACTCTGCACTTACCTTTGTTGAACCTCATCAGATTTCATGTGGCCCAATCCTCCAATTTGTCTAAGTCACTCGGGACCCTATCTCTGCCCTCAAGCGAATCTACCTCTCCCCCAAGCTTAGTGTCATCCGCAAACTTGCTGAGGGTGTAATCCATCCCCTCATCCAGGTCATTAATAAAGATATTGAACAAAACCGGTCCTCAAAACAAACCTTGGGGCACTCCATTAGAAACCGACTGCCATCCTGACATCGAGCCATTTATTTGAGCCTGTGTCATGCTGTAATGTACCTACGGTAAATACAAGTTTACAACCTATCTCGATAGTCTCTCCACTTGCCCTTCAAAATGGGCTTGGTTGTGATTGGTGTTTTTCTAGGTGCATGGGATGCGGAAGGCTTAAGAGGCACTCCCTCCCACCTTGCACATATTAAAAGGATATTATATAACTTCAGCCACTGTGTTTGGGGAAGTGTAAGGACTCCACCCTCTTTGTGCCTCAGGAGGCTAAACATCTTCTCTGTGGAGGTAAGTCTGCAAGGCTATGGTATTGTACCCCCTTTTGAATATAGCCTGTAGAATGGACAGGGTGCATTGAAAAAAGTAGGCTTCAATATCTTGAAGGCAGCATAAGATGTCCAACAGACTGCACAGTCCCTCTTGACATTGGAGAGTTTTGGTACTTTCTAACCACAGCTCTGCACCATTCCCAGTGCAGGTCATTCTTCCATGTCTGTGCTCTGGTCTTGAGTGACTCTTACAATCCGTTTTGTTAACTCAGGCATTTCTATTTCATCTTGAGTATATAGTAACTATCTATGATTATGGTAGGCATTGACTTACCACACAGATAAAACAACCCTATATTGATGAGAATTGTCAACATTTAGATCACACAGAAACTGAAAGAGGGAGCCCAGACTAGTGTTTCTGCTAAACCCCTTATGAAAATGATATAATTTTATTAGAAAAAATGGCAAGCTCATCTCATCTGAAGAAGTGGGTTTTTGCCCACAAAAGCTCATGAATCATTCTCTCTCTCTCTCTCTCTCTCTCTTCCTCTCCTTCCCCTCCTCCCAACTGCACAGCTATTTTGGGATACTGGCAGTATCCTGAAATAGCTACACCATATCTACACAAGTCAACTGTTAGTTCAAAATAACGGGCATGCTATTTCACCATCCCAGTAATCCTTGTTGAATGAGGATTAAGGAATGACTCGAAATAGTATGATATTTTGAAATTTGGCACTATGTAGATGTACCTAATTTCAAAATAAGATATTTTGAAATAGTGTCAAAATAAGATACACAATTTACGCTATACATAGCGCAAATTACATATCTTATTTCGAGTGTAGGGTACTATGTAGACGCACCCTCTCTCTCTGTCTTTCTCTTTATATATATATATATATATATATATATATATATATATATATATATATATATGTTAGTCTCTAAGGCTGTGTCCAGACTCAGGGGTTTTTTCGAAAAAAGTAGCCTTTTTTCGAAAAAACTTCACCTGCGTCTAGACTGCAGCCGCGTTCTTTCGAAATTAAATTGAAAGAACGCGGCTTTTCTTTCGATGGCGATAAACCTCATTGCACAAGGAAGAACGCCTTTTTTCGAAAGTGCTCTTTCGAAAAAAGGCATTCTTGAAAGCAAACAGGGCTTTTTAGAAAGAGAGCATCCAGACTCACTTGCTGCTTTCTTTCGAAAAAGCAGCTTGCTTTTTCGAAAGTTCTGTGTGCAGTCTAGACGCTCTCTTTCGAAAGAGGCTTTTTCGAAAGTATCTTTCAAAAAAGCCTCTTTCGAAAGAGGCTTGCAGTCTAGACATAGCCTAAGGTGCCACAGGACTACTTGTATTCAAAAGACAATTTGGGATCAACATAGAACTTTACGATACTTCATTAAAGATAACCCGAAAACTACCGGACATCTTCAAACAATGGGAATACTTCCCTTTTCATTAGCAGGCAACTAAATATGGTCACTTGTATACCATCATAAGTGATTCTAGTAATTCTGATTATCTTTTGAATTTAATCCAGGAATCTCCAATTGGGTACATAGGACCTGCCATACTAAATTAGAATGGAGCATTAGAATGACCTTTGAAACCTTAAAAAGAAGTCAAAGAAAATGCACCTATTCAGTTTTGTAATGCTGCAAATGAGAAGCAACGGGAACAATTGCAATCTTTTTGGAAGCCCAAAAAAATCAGCTTGACATCACCGTGTTTCAAAAAATGAAGCTACAGTACATTTCACTTAGCAGAGACAAGAGAGATTTTGGAAGGTGAGGCTGGACTCTGGGTCTCTTAATACTGCAAAATCATGTCGGCCATTCTTAGAAGAGTTTGCTTCTCCAGCTCAAATGCTCACTCACTACCAAATACATCCTGACATTCATAACTCAAAATGGAAACAAAAGAGATATTATTATCACAGATATATGTAAAAGGAAGCCATTCTGAAGTCTTTTTTATAGCTGGAAAAAGGTAGGCACATGTGTGGGTGTGTGAATTATTACAAATTTCCACTTAAGGTCTTGTTGTAACCGGTGAAGCTAGCAATTAGATTAGTAACACATCACATGAACTGCTGTGCCTAAAATAAGCCTTTGATGGAAATTCTATAAAATTGGCATTGCTCTTTTATGCAACATAGCAAGTGGCTATAGTTTTTTGTTTTGTTTTGTTTTATGTTTTTTTCCTCAAAACACTATGGGTTTGACAGCAGCTACTCTATTGTCTCCCTACCCTATAGAAATATTGTGCTCAAATTTATTTTTCCTTTTATTAAAATGTTCATTATTTAATAATGTTCTAATTTTTTTTTTATTCATAACATTTGGCTTTAGATGTTCCTGAATTTTGTAATGTGTAACATGCATGTGGACAGGTGCACACAAGAAAACACTTGTAGTTCATTTAAATCCCTTGTCTGTTGACTGAATCAAGTATTCAAAGAACTTGAACTATTATCAGAATAGTAAATAAAAGGAGTATATATTGTACACAAAAATGTGGTAGTTAAATAACAAATCGATTAATTGCTTCACAGGGATAGCCGAGTTAGTCTGTAACAAGAAAAACATAAAAAACAAGAAATAGTCTGATAGCAATGTAAAGACTAACAAATTGATTAATATGAGTTTTAAAATGAAGTTTGAAGCAGTTAGGGACATACTGTGGTGTTTTTTGTACCAAGACAAAACCTTCAATAATTTCAGTGAAGGGGGAATTGAACCCATCCCCATTGCATACTAATAATGACCACTAATGCTCAGGGAATGTTGCAGCAGTGTATCGCGAGATGAACAGATAATTTTAATTTCTATCTATATCATGCAAAATAACATCAATAAAGGGCTGGCAGTATTGTAATGTTTGTGGATTAAAGATTATGAGGCCCTGATGGTGTATTCTAATGTTTAACATAGTCTTTAGTCTTGCATTTCATTCTGGAATGAAGAGAGAAGTTTTCCAGCTTGCAGGTTGCATATAGTTAGAAACAAAGGGTTAAGAGGCCATTCTCTTTTGCTGGGCTTGAAATAAATACTCCTTACAAAAATATCCTTAATTAGGCAAGTTTCCATGACATGATGGTATTAGATTCTTTACGATTTCTATGGAAAGTTCTGATAAAGGATTGTTTGTGTCTTGTTTGTGAATAAAAATTTATTCAAGCCTCTGTGCTGTAGTACTTTTTCAGATGCTGACATGTCCTTTGATTTCAACCACATAAGGTGACAAACTTCTGTGGTTGCTGAATGAACTTGGCAGCGTTTCTCCCACACTGCCTAAGCTAGACATAGCTAGCCTTAGGCTTACCAGCACTAGAGTGGATAAATATTGGCTTTCTGATTTTCATTTATTTTATACTCTGACTAAACAGTAATTTCTTCTTCCAAGTATTAACCCTTCAGTGGTTTACAGGCAATATCTTACGTGCAGTGAGATGAAATTAATACAGTGAATTTTCCAATCACTTTTGCTCATTTGTGTTACAACAGTATTCAGGATCACTATTCAAATATCAGTATCCTCTTGCTTTAGCTATTGTGTGGTAAAAAGACTTTCACTTCCCTAAATAGCTCAGAGTCTAAGTCATGATAGATGCAGCAGAAGGTAAGGTTAAAGGTAAAACAAGAAACTCAATATACAATAAGGAGGAAGTCTCAGCTAATAACCTGCTTAGTCTTTGTAAGCTGGTAATGCTTTGTAGATGTGTAGCGTCCCAAAGGAGAAGAATGTACCAGCTTTGTAAATGTGTAGAGCTTTTCTTATTCATAATGGGTGGTTTTGGCTTCTTCCATATTTATTAATGTGTCTTCTTTTTCTGGCATATATTGAAACACAGGAAGTACAGTATCTTTCATTGTCTATGGTATCCATTCTTAGTTCTTCACTACCTTCATTATCTGTGGCATATAATTATTAGATCAGAGTGAATTACTGGTAGTGAATAATTTACTGATGAACTTTATCTTCTGTGTCTGCTTATTCCATGTCCTCAAGGAAACTGCATATTCTTCAGATATATTTATTGCCTGAATTTTCCATTAGACTATTTTACTCTTTGGAAAATTAATAAACAGTTTGCAAGTTTTTATTACTTGTGTCAAAGTAACTGTACCAGTATTTTCCCTCCATACTTCCTTAAGGACACCCTCTCCTGGGGACTTTAAGGCTACACAACTCTCTGTCTAATGCTGCAATATCCCCCTACAATACAGCCAACTTAATGGCCAGTATCTCTGCTTGGTTTTCTCTGACAGCTATGAACAGTGGGTTGTGCAGCTCTTTCTATGGAAGCGCTTTTACTCTTAAATTAAAAGCATTAGAGAAAATGGTGGAAATCCCAATTAACATGCTGAAAGCTATGAGAGGTCATTAGTCATATGGAACTTAATAGGACAAAGTCTTTCCAATCCTTCCACAATGATAGCAGCCAAATACTCCTGTGCATTTGAAGAGGCAGAAAAGTAAATGCTAAATTTCTTCTTATTTGAGGCAAAGGGTATGTCTACACTACCCCGCTAGTTCGAACTAGCGGGGTAATGTATGCATACCGAACTTGCTAATGAAGCCTGGGATTTGAATTTCCCGGGCTTCATTAGCATAAAGCCGGCGCCGCCATTTTTAAAAGCCGGCTAGTGCGAACCCCGTGCCGCGCGGCTACACGCGGCACGGGTTAGATAGTTCGAACTACATAGCCATTCTGAACTATCTGTGGAACGAGGAGTACAGATAGTTCGGAATGGCTACGTAGTTTGAACTATCTAGCCCGTGCTGCGTGTAGCCGCGCGGCACGGGGTTCGCACTAGCCG
Organism: Pelodiscus sinensis; assembly: GCF_052426305.1. Lineage (NCBI taxonomy): Eukaryota > Metazoa > Chordata > Testudines > Trionychidae > Pelodiscus > Pelodiscus sinensis. Next base: position 35,885,017 of record NC_143063.1, read on the forward strand.
GCTTTTAAAAATGGTGGCGCCAGCTTTATGCTAATGAAGCCCAGGAAATTCATATCCCAGGCTTCATTAGCAAGTTCGGTATGCATACATTACCCCGCTAGTTCGAACTAGCGGGGTAGTGTAGACATACCCAAAGAAAATAAGTTAAATATGACTACAAAAATCTTCAGCAGTATGGAATCAATTGAGAGTGATCAGAAAAAGACCCCATTTTAAAATGGATGCAAGAATTTAAAGTTCAGAGGGACAGCTAGATGGAATGCAGAGCCTATTTCTGCTGCCTTGAAATCAAGGAGAGTTTTAAAATTGGTTTCTAGTGGTGCAGAATCAGTCCTTGAAGGTCCATTGAAACAAAATATATAAAAACATTTAAAGAACTTTATTTAGCAAGACAGAATAGTTCTAAAAAAGAAGAGATGAAGTTGAAATTGGTGAAATGGCTTTTATTGTGTTTAAATCTGTGTTTTAACATACAATAAATTTCTAACAAGGTGAACAGAGGCATGCTGTCATCTCCAGTGGAATCTTTCATATTTTCAGAGAGTTCATGTGGTGAATACCTCAGGATCATGTTAGTTTTGGTTAGCATAAAATAAACAGCTATGATAAATGGTTACAATTTAACAAAAATGCCCTGCAGGCATCTTCTATACTGAGAAGTCCTCTTCTCACCCCTAAGAGAGAGACATAATATTCTGAGTTCAGAACATTAATTCCATTTGCACTGAATCTGGAAGGTGACTATTTTACAATTCTGGCAATCATTTCTAAAGTTTGCCTTTGTGTCAAGAAATACTGCAGGAATGCTGAAGTGTCTTTGACACTTGTAAATTTTTCCATCACTTAATGTATGACAGTGGATTTTGTGAGCTGTATGAATTTTGGTACACTCAATGAACATGAACAACGTTTCTAGAGCTCTCGCCTCCTAAAACCCCTACGTTACTTACTCCACATCAATGACATCTTCATCATATGGACTCATGGAAAAGAGACTCTTGAAGAATTTCACAAGGATTTCAGCAACTTCCACCCCACCATCAACCTCACCCTGGACCAGTCCACAAGAGAAATCCACTTCCCGGACACTACAATACAGTTAAATAATGGACACATTTCCACCATCGTATACTGGAAACCGACTGACCGCTACACTTATCTTCATGCCTCCAGCTTCCATCCCAGACACATTTCTCAATCTATTGTATATGGCCAAGCCCTAAGATACAACCAAATTTTCTCCCACCACACAGACAGAGACAATCACCTACAAGATCTTTACAGAACATTCCTAAAACTGAAATACCCACCTGGAGAAGTGAAAAAACAAATTGACAGAGCCAAAAAAGTACCCAGACATGAACTACTTGAAGACTGACCCAAAAAAAGAATATAACAGAACTCTACTTGTTATTACCTATAGTCCACAACTCAGACCCCTCCAGTGCATTATTCACAGCCCATCTTGGAACATGAACCCTAACTTTCAGAGGCCTTGAGAGAAAAGCCCACTTGCTTACAGACAACCCCCCAACCTGAAACAAATTATTTCCGGTAACCATGCCACACAACCACATCATAAGCATTGAGGGACCTAGCCCTGCAACCAAAAACAATGCCAAATCTGCACACATATATATATATATACGAGTGAATTCATCACTGGAGCCAACAACATAAGCTACCAAATCAAAAGATCATTTGACTGCACATCCAGTAATTTGATCTATGCCATCAAATGCCAGCAATACCCCACTGCTATATATATTGGACAAACTGGACAGTCTCTGGGGGAAAGAACCAATGGACACAAATCAGATATATGTAAAGGAAACACACAGAAACCTATTGGGGAACACTTTAATCTTCGTAATCACTGTTTAAAAGATCTTCAAGTAGATGTCTTGTCACAAACCAGTTCTACTAGCCAGATACACAGAGAGACATTGGAATTAGAGTACATTCGCAAATTCAATTCACATGCTAATAGACTCAATCGTGATGAAGGTTGGTTGGGGTACTACTAACATAACAGCTGATGAAGGTGCAAACAGCTCTTTGTGTAGACTCCTATGTCTATCAATTGACTTTGAATCTTATCTGCTTTGTTTTAACTACCCAATCTTCAGATAAAAACAAGAAATGGTCTGGTAGCACTTTACAGACTAACAAAACATGGAGATGATATCATGAGCTTTTCCCTCTAGCTCCCTATCTCTCACCCCCCCTCCTTTTTTCTCTCCCCTTTCCCTCTCCTAGGGTATGTCTACACTACCCCGCTAGTTCGAACTAGCGGGGTAATGTATGCATACCGAACTTGCTAATGAAGCCTGGGATTTGAATTTCCCAGGCTTCATTAGCATAAAGCCGGCGCCGCCATTTTTAAAAGCCGGCTAGTGCGAACCCCGTGCCACGCGGCTACACGCGGCACGGGCTAGATAATTCGAACTAGCTAGCCATTCCGAACTATCTGTACACCTTGTTCCATGAGGCGTACAGATAGTTCGGAATGGCTAGCTAGTTCGAATTATCTAGCCCGTGCCGCGTGTAGCCGCGTGGCACGGGGTTCGCACTAGCCGGCTTTTAAAAATGGCGGCGCCGGCTTTATGCTAATGAAGCCCGGGAAATTCAAATCCCGGGCTTCATTAGCAAGTTCGGTATGCATACATTACCCCGCTAGTTCGAACTAGCGGGGTAGTGTAGACATACCCCTATTTATTTTAGGTCTGCACATCCTAAACTCATAACTCCGGTAATCTGAAGAAGTGGGCTGTGTCCACGAAAGCTCATGATACCATCTACATGTTTTCTTAGTCTATACAGTGCAACCAGACCATTTGTTGGTTTTTTTCTGTACAGACTAACTCGGCTACTCCCTGAAACTTATGAAATTGTTTGCTATTAATTGCTGAAAATGAAAGTTTTAAGGACAAGTATTATGGATTGCACTATACTTCTGGATTCATATGCAGATAGAATCTGTCATGTACAAATCTGACCCTGGTTACCTGTATGTGTTTGTGTAAATCTGAGACAGTGCTACCCTCCATAGCTCAAAATTAAAAGCATTGTAACATTCTGGTGTAGGTTGTCTCAGACATACAAAGAACTCCACATTCGAAGCCATCTGCAGTACATGACAACAAAGTTTAACTGTTATTACAAACCCAGGATCTATATTAAATATTCTTGACTGCCCTCTATTAGCACTGTGTCAACCCCATGTACCTGTATATATGGACATGGGACATTCTTTTTACAGGGTGGGTCTTGCATCATCCATTCCTACCCCTATAGGAATATTAAAGAAAGCCTTCAAGGGAATGCCAGAAGCAGACTCCAGCTGTTTAGTCCCTAAAACACAGCATATTGGAGTCACTCTCCCATGAAGCTATAGGTGAGAGGACTAGAGGACTGTAGAGCTGAACACTGCCTCTACACAGATCGGCATTTGCCTATTGTAAATCTCCCAAAAAACTCAAATTCTGGGGAAATACTCAAATCTCCACCCATTTAAGGGGAGCAGAAAAGTTTTCCCCCAAGTTTTCCTTCTTTTGGAGGTTTTATTTCATATCAAGTTATTCAGATACATAGATATTCATAGCCGTTTTCAGACTTTTTAATAGATTTTAATATAGATCCTGGTTTTTTTTTTTTGTTTGTTTCAGCATGGAAGAAAGAGGAGGTAATATAATGGACAATGTGATTTACTTTTCACACATCTGCAGTGTGCGTGTGCTTGGTCAGTTACAGTCTATTTCTGATTGACTATAATGGAAAGTATTAAATATTAAGAAGCTACAATGTCCAAAAGCCAATACATTACAAGAACACACATGTAACAGGGCAGGTTAGAGAGCTTGATTAGAAGGGGAGAGAGGCAGCTCTGAAAAAAACAGTAAGGGCCCTGGTTAATCAGGAGCAGCTGAGACAGGGCAGCTATAAATCAATGACGGGCCAGCTGACCAGACTTCAGGATGCTGGGGGACATCTTTAAAAGCCTTCCTGGTGGGAGGCAGGGTAGGAGAGAGTGAAAAGGAGTTAGAAGAGTGGAGAGGAGTGGAACTTGCAACTGATAAGGAGAATCAGAGCAAAACAACATCAACATTGCCAACCATCACAAGGGAAGGTAAGGGGGCTCTGTCAGGGAGTGTTTGGGCTCCCCTCCCAAAGAAGCCTGAAACTCCAGCTGGTAGCTGGAGGAGGACTGGTTGCCCAGCCCAGGTTGAGCAAGGGGCATTTGCTGCAAACCCTTTTAGGTAGAGACCAGAAGCCCAACCCTGGTAAGGGCAGGAGGGGCCTGGTCTGCAAAACTTAGGCTGTGGGATAGTGGACCCACCTCTGTGGACTGTGGGATAGTAGACTGACCAGAGACCTGGGACCCAGGAGTGGGAATGATGTTTAAACACATGTTAAAGATCCACAGTATTATTTAATGGTAACAGAGGAAACTATTGTTTTAGTTTAACAGACATGTGACATGAGGCTTATGTATTACACACTAGAACACTTTTCCATGTTGTATGTATTACACACTAGAACACTTTTCATTATCTGCAATTCAAAATGGATTGGTCTAAAGTCTATTCTGTGGCACCTTAATGGTCTCTGCCTTTTTTTAACTTAATATTCTTTCCACTTAATAATGTTTATTAAATGAATCAGTATTAAATTATTTGTATTGAAATTATATTAAAATCTCACTGCACTTCATGATGCACTGTATGAACATGATAGTTCCATTTTAAATCTCTCAGATTACACCATTTTTCTGAAGAATAAATAACTGTGTTTCCTGGCATGTGGACTTTATACAGAATGAACTTCAGTGGACAGTAATTATTAATTATTGAAAGATGCAGAGATTTCAGAAAACACTGTGTGTTTCTAAACAGAGACCAATAAATGCAGCAGAAGAGAATTCATGACTAGTGACATTCACTACTGTGCTAAAGACTTGTACAGTTAACTGTACTGGTGCATACCACTTTTCTGTGTCCTTTATGCTTGGGGTTATTTGAGATCAACAGTCTTCTAAATAACACCCTGTGATGGGGCCACTCCACGGCCCCACACGGCTACCATGCCGTCCCCGTCGTGCTGGGAGAAAGCAGCCACTCTGTGCCATCCCCGGCAGTGCTCCGCCGCAGCCGGGGAGCCAGTGGAGGCAGTCTAGCGCTCCACGCTGGAGCCCTGTGGGCCCCGAGGGGCAGGGGAAGAAGTGGAAGGGGCGTCCTGGCCTCAGCTAGAACCGCGCATGCCGGGAATTGCCGATAATGCCGGCCCAGGCAAAAGCCAGCAAGGAACAGGAGAGGGGGAGTGGCCAAGAATGCCGGCGTGCCCCTCCCCCTTCACATCGGAAGCACCAGAGGCAGGTCGTTTAAAAGACGCACCGACACAGGGAGATGAGGAGAACGGAGGGGTGACCCTGAACCACAGCACGAGAGCAAGGGAGGTAGGAAGCAACCCAGGGCAGGGTTGACACCTGGGGGGGGGGGGGTTGGTGATTTACGGGTTAGAACCCCCACCCTCTGGAACTGGGAAACTGTCCCAGTCCTTAGGGACTTGGGTCAGGGCTCGGAGTGAGGGCGGGCCCAAGCCCCCCTACTTTCCTGTGCTGACTAGCCAAAAGCCAGATGGGAGGCGGAGGATTTTGGGATGACAGGTCGTCAGACTGTTGACGACGTTGGTGTCAGGGAGCACAAAGAGAGTAGTTGGCCCAGTGGGCCACCAGCCGGGGAGTGGACCTACGGACCCGAGGCGGGTAGCCCTCCTGCCCCCTGACACACCCATCTTCACTTTCCTTGCATTTGCAACCTTTTTTTCCTATCTATTTATCAAATTATTTAATGCATTGACTACATTGTTTGCAGTTTACCTAGTTCTACTTCTAAACATGGTGTCACTTACCTCTGTAGGGTTATGTCTAGCCTGGCATGATTTTCCAGAAATGCGCATCTAGATTGGCACGGACGCTTTTCCGCAAAAGCACTTTTTGTGGAAAAGCGTCTGTGGCCAATCTAGACGCGCCTTTCCGCAAAAAAGCTCCGATCGCCATTTTTGCGATCGGGGCTTTTTTGCGGAAAACAAATCTCAACTGTCTACACTGGCCCTTTTGCGCAAAAGTTTTGCGCAAAAGGGACTTTTGCCCGAATGGGAGCAGCATAGTATTTCTACAAAAAGCACTGATTTCTTACAGTAGGAAGTCAGTTCTTTTGCGGAAATTCAAGCGGCCAGTGTAGATAGCTGGCAAGTTTTTCCAGAAAAGCGGCAGATTTTCCAGAAAAACTGGCCAGTCTAGACACATCCTAACTGTTTGCCCTGGCTGCTGAGAATAATAGCATCTGAACTTATGTGGTACTTCAGCAACTGGTCTGGAATCACACTGTGCTCACTGCAGAATTTCTGGCCACCTGGTATGTGACAACTGGAAACTTCAAGGAACGATAAGAACAATTTAACTTGCCCAAAGGAGGAAATAACTAAAATGTATGGAATGGAATTGTTCTAAAATATGAAACTGTAGAATACTGCCACACTGAATATAATGGAAGCTCCATGTTGGAATCTTTTGAAATCAGATGCAACAAAATACCCCAAAATATCCTTTAGGGATGAATACTGCCTTTCAACTATATAATGATATTTAAAGTGACTAAGTAGGATGTTTTTGTTTCTAAATTCTTTATTCAGTATTCTTGGTATATCTCGTTTGGATCATATGAACTGATTAAATATACCCTTGCTTTGGAGGACCCCAGAATATCATGGCAAATTAGACTGATATTAAAATGTCCATCTTCAGTTAAAAGAATATTTTAGGATTTTATGTTTTTGAATTGAAGATTTGGAAAATGAACAAATATTGTTGAATCTGATGTCTGTAATTATATGCAAATTTCTTATACTTGTTCTGTGTGAAGGATTAATGTAACTTTTAGACAGAGATTGTTTTTCTTGAGCCCTTAATGAGCTGCCATTTTCTTCCCTAAATTAGTTCTCAAAGGTCAAAATGCAATCAATTATCTGGTAATTTAGATACCTTAATTGGCATGGCTGTGCTTGAAAAGCAATGTGAGCTACTGTTTCATTCTATTACACAGATCTGAAAGAAGGATAGAAGATTAAGATGGCCTTTAGAAGGACATCATGGATTGATCTGCAAAATTAGAACACATATAGATAATTGTTTTGGTGGCTGTTTTTCATACCACTTGATGAACTTTTCAGAGTTCTCATTTTCTTCCAAAAGATAGCAAACTGTCTGTAATATTAAATGTCATAGCTTTGAAACAATCTTTGAAATATCTTCTGAGCAAGCGCTAGGAATTGTGAAGCAGAGCAGCAGTGTGGAAATGAGAAGAGGAGGCAGGAAAGAATCCAGTTGCACACCCCATTGCTCACTCCTCACCAGATAGTTATAAGGGAACTCTAGCCTCTGGATCCCTGCGAGTTTCAAGTCACCAGAGTCTGAATGGAGTTCAGCCACTGCCCCTAGTCTTGGAATCCCTAGCCACATGCGTTGGGCACATACTTTCTTTCTTGCATTCCCTTTTGAGATGTGGCACCCCTTGTCCAGATCTCGAGCCTCCGTAGACACATAACTGACCCTTCAGACCTCTCTGAACTTAGAAAAATCCTCTTGCAGGACCCTTCCCCAAAGGCATGAAACTGCTGGGTAACAGTTGAACTTTTTCCAGAGGCAGAAGCATTTAACAAGTGGATATACTTTACCCAGAGTCCAGCACTGTTTTCTTTTACTTAATTATATGAAGCACAAAGAGGACAGACCATAACATGTAGCCTAAAGACAATGTCTTTCACTTGCTCATTCTCTCCTTGGACGGAGTCTCCTGCTTCTTAGAGCTGCCACATGTGCTTTTGGAGTTCCACAGTTTAGAAATAAATCACTGGAAACACAGAGAGCTTGAGCAGTTGCTAGTGTCCATTTATTTCATAACACAGAACTAACTAGAACTGCTGACCCCTAAGGTATGTCTACACTGCAAGCTTAATTCAGAAAAAGCTATTCTGGAAGGTATCAACAGTAACAATAAAGCCCTTTGTGTCACAGTAATCAACAGCTCTTGGGATGTCTCATCGATGGGCATCTGTAAATATGCTTGATCTTGCTAAAATTTTGTCCTATAGCCAGTCCTGCAAAATGGTCATCAATGCAGGAAAGAGGGTCTTTCTCTGCACACAACACTGGGTTAACAGTTACCTTAAAATCTCTACAAATCCGAATGGAACCATCTTTCTTCAATATTGGAACAATTGGAGTTGCCTATGGACTTCGGGTAACTGGTATTAGGACTCCATTTTTGACTAGGTGATCCAGGTCTGCTTCAACTTTTGGCCTGATGACACATGCATAGTTCTGGCCTTCAGATATTTTGGTTGGCTGTCAGGCTTAATGTTCTGTTTCACGGTGATTCCCTTCGTTCTTCCCAGATCCTCTCCAAAAACAGCAGCATGTTTCTTTAATATATTGGTCAGACCTGTTTCTTCTTTAGTCAACGATGCACTTCTGCACAGGTTAGCTGGATCTTCCTAATCCATAATCTCCCCATTAAGGCTGGGTAATGGACTTTGACCACAAACAGTGGCAATTCAGTAGACTATCTATTGAGCTCCACCTTAACATCACTAGTGCCCAAGAGGGTTACCACTTCTCCCGAACATGGTTTTTAGAATTATCTTTGACTTAAGTGGAAGATGCTTTAGCTTTTCCTCATACACAGTGTCTGAGATCAACAAACTGCTGTACCAGTGGCCATTCCATGCAAACAGGTTTTCCATCTAACAATGGAGTTAGCTAGTATTTATGGGAGCCCCTGCCAAAGACAAAAGATAGCAGGGCACTTTTTTAGATGGGGTGTCACCTTGATTATCATGAGTCTGCTCAATGGTATGCAGATTTTCCTTTTTGGTCCGCCAGACCATTGGCCTTTTTTTCTTTTGTTTGCAGGCACTTTCAATGTGTCCTTTTTTCCTTTTATGCCTTTCTGCAACGTACCAATGGTTTTGGAGCATAATGTGACCCCAGGATTTCCACAATGTTACTATAAGATTTTCTCTGGCCTAATGGAGCAGCAAACTGCATAGAAAAGAGTAAGTCTTAGCCCATACAACACTTAAAAATATTGGCACCTTCTTCTCTTCCTCAATGTAATTGGCAATAAGTTCAAAACGCTCAGTATATATGTGCTATTGCTGTAGAGTCTCCTCAAAAGGCCCCAGTGGCTCTGTAAGTGTAGTTTTGGCTGCTGCAACCTCCTTCTTTATTTTCCAGCCCCTGTGCTTCACTGATTTTAGTTTCTTTGCACTGTCAGTGTAGCAGTCAATTCTCACACTCACCTTCCAGAACAGCAAAAGGTTTGTTTTCTTATGCTGACTACTACTTCTTCTTCTTCTGTTTCTGGAGGCAGCACAGGCATCCCATCCTCATCACCACTTTGTTATATCATTTAGAGTTCCACAGTTTAGAAAGTATCAGAGGGGTAGCCGTGTTAGTCTGAATCTGCAAAAGCGACGAGGAGTCCTGTGGCACCTTATAGACTAACTGAAGTGTAGGAGCATAAGCTTTCGTGGGCAAAGACCCACTTCGTCAGATGCATGTGACGAAGTGGGTCTTTGCCCACGAAAGCTTATGCTCCTACACTTCAGTTAGTCTATAAGGTGCCACAGGACTCCTCATCACTTTTACAGTTTAGAAAGAAATCACTGGAAATAGAATTTGAGCAGTTGCAAGTGTCCATTTATTTCATAACATAGCTAAGTCAGCCCAGCCAGTTTGGGCTGGTTCTAGTTAGTTCTAACTCAGTTACTATAACAACAAGATCTATATCTACAACAACTCAATACTTAACAACATGCTTCATTGCTTTGCCTTAAACTACTTCTCTTTCTCAGCTAATATGACCTTAGTCTTTCTTTCCCTGTCTAGCTTTCTTGAGTGTAGAGTCCTCCCTTTTCAACACCTAACTACCTTTGTTTTGTCTTTCCACTGAGCTGATTTACAGTGAGAAAGATCAAGCTTTTTTAAAATGAAAACTAAAGTTTTTGTACTCGATGATTTATTAGAATGGATGATTTATTGCTAACATTTTCATCGCTATTAAAGTACAATAAAGCAGGGTTGCCTGGTCTTTAAATCTGTCAAGTAGTTCAGAAGAAAATACTATATTTTATCCATCCTCTCCATACACACTTGAAAAGATAGATCCATTTCTATTATATTCAATACAATGACATTCATGTTCTGACACTAAAAAGCAAAACAAAACAAAAACCCTTTCCTCTTTCTCTTCAGAGAGAGAAGATAAAACTGATTTTCTAATCCTGCACCTACTCTTTAGCATGCTATTTTGACCAACTACCACCATTAAAAGTTCAATACCTTCCTATTGTCCCTACTCTGATATTTGATGGGAGATCCACACACAAGAGGTGTTTATGATGAAGTGGTTTAGATAGTAATACTTTATGGTATCTTCTAATTTCAATAGAGTTCATAAGTTGTACAGATTCCCAAATTGTTCTACCCTTCTTTCATCAAAAAAACACACAATTTTCTTTAGTAAGTGGTTACAACCAGAGAATGGGGCTCATGATTCTTAATTCCATGTCTAGTTCTGTCCAACATTTGTGTCAAATTTTTATCATGCAATGTTACTGTAACCCTGATGATCCTTGGTTAGAGACAAGTTGAGTAGTATCTTTAATTGGACCAACTTCTGTTGGTGAAAGACACAACCTTTCAAGCTTACACAGAACTTTCTCTCAGCTCAAAGCTATTACTTCACCCAATTTATCTCTTTTACTGTTTAGCATGGCTTTTATTTTTACCTGCCATTTTCCTGGTTGCAACTAAAGTGAATTGCCACTCTGTCCATATCATCCAAAGAACATAGAACACTTGAAAATTAGCAAAGAAAATTATTACATTCCATGCCATGAAATCAGCCTATTCTCTAAACTTGAGTTGGGGGGGGGGGGGGCCTTTTATCTGGCTTTGGTGTTTTTTTTTTTTTTTTTTAAGGAAGGGTTGAGTTTGCCAATAGTCATACAGATTTGCATTGGTAACAATAGTAAATACTATTATGTAGTAACCAGTGCTTTTTTTGCGATGGTACTGCCTCGTACGCAGTACTAGCGGCTCCAGTCAGAACTCAACAACTTTTCCCCTGGAGAATCGGCACCTTTTTTTTTTTTTTAAAAACAAAAAAAGCACTGGTCATAACTATTGGTGAACACTGTCCATTTTATGATCACCATGTATTTTATATTTCCTAATAATCTAATGTATTCAAATAATTTCTTTACATTGTTATGTCTAAGTGAAAACGGTACCTTATATGAGGAATTTGGAGAAACTGGAGCATGCCCCTGGTTTAGGAACTATATAATTCTTCATTTTAAATCCATTACAAAACTCCTCCTGACTTCATCAGGAAGGAGGTCCTAGATGTGTCTCCTAGCACACACCAAGATACAGCTTGTGATCTGCTTCCAAGGGAGGCTAATTCCTCCCATTCTAGCCACCGAGTGCCGCAATTACTGAGCTATGCTTTTGGAGCTTGTCTTCTATGGCTCATTCTCCCCACCATCTACCCCATTATTTTTGTTTCCTGTTCTAGTCTCAGGCAAGCTGCAAATATTGCATTATTGTCCGCTCAAGTTGACATATCTGCCTTATTATATGCAAAACATTTAATTTTGAGATAGGTACAGGGAAAAAAGTCTTCTTTCTTTCATAATGCTCAGAAGGCATCTGTTCATTTAACATCTGTCATTGTCCAGATGTTTAGGGAAGAGGCATGTTTCTGAAATTCTGAGGCATCTGGGGAAAAAATGGTTTGCTCAATGCTGACTTATTCCATTTCCTTAATGTTTGCTTTCTCACATTAAAAGTATAAGCAGAAAAAAAGCAGCTGATTAAGTTAGCTGGGCCAATACTGACATTAATCTCTTCATAACACAAAATGACTAGGGAGCTTTTGTTCTGTATTTCACAAGCATAGTAGACCACGTTGATTCAGTATTATCATGGTAAATGCTAATCGCAACAAGTCTCTTCTCTAAGCATTATTTGAATGTTCATCCGCACATACCACTTGATGAGTCGCCAAGCAACCCAATGGCGTATTTATGCCGCAAAATAAATGAAATATTTATGGCATGGCAAGGGATTTTCTGTTTTTGAATCTCCTGTCATTTCTTTTACAAAACTGTTAGTGATGAAGGAAATGATAATAGGACATCTTGGCAATCCACACAAAACAATAACATGGACAAACTGATGCTCAAACTTTATTCTAATTGATAGCTAGTGGCAAAGGAATATTCCCAAAGGGATGATCTACAACAAAATATTTAAGACTTTGAAATGAAACCTACCTTAGATTGATTGATTTTTTTTTATCTACCTATCCTAAAATCATGATGATTTCTAAAATAAAGTATTTTTTGTTTACATTTTAATTGTTACAGTACTATACAGCATATGAGAACCCTTGTTTTTAAATCTGTCAAATAAGAGAAAAATACTTTATTTTTCCATCCTCTCCATAGGCATTTGTAAAAACATCTATTTCTATTATATTCACTACAAGGAACTTCATTTTGAGTGATAAAACTGCTAAAAACAGATATTCAAAATTATGGGATAAGCTATATATTTAGCTTGCTTCTGATTTTGTCCATTATATTCATTGTCTTTTGTTTAGTGAGTAAATTACTAAACATGAAATGTAGTGTATTTTTATTGACTCAAATGGACTTTGGATCAAGGCTATTTTTTTCATTTGTTGGTAAAAGGAGACACCATACTATGTTGGATATAAGGAGTTATATATTCCTTTAAATATTATTGGTCTTTGAGCTTTGGAAGGCATTTGTTTGAGGGAAATCTATTCAAGAAATAGGAGATGACATGTGATGGAATGGTCACTAAATACCCATGAAAAACAGATCAGTGTATACACTCTTCAAAATTCCAGGAAGAGAATCCAGGGACCAACAGAATCCACAAAATACAGCAAGATGTACTTTGAATACAACAGACTTTAATCCCGGGTGCTTGTGGTTGTCTTTTCTTCTGGGAATTCACTTTTTAGTTTTTGAATAAATTGTGATTGGATTATGAATTAAATCCTGAAATATAAAGCTCACTATTTGAAGGCTAACATTGTATTTTCTGCAAATCTTAAATTTTACACTTAGGAAAGCTGAATGAGTTTTTGACCATTAAATTAACAAGAATACCCTTATTATTTTGTCCCCAATGAGAAGTTCAGCTGTTGGGATGAGTATAAACTTGAGTACTGATATACATATGAAAACATGAATAAAAGATTATAAATACAATCCATATGCACAAGTAACTTTGCTCATTCATAGTTTACTATCTTAAGCTTTCCAATTTTGTTTGATTTCAGAATTTCACAGATGGTTAAAATTTGGGCTACATTTGTAGCATAAACCAAGGTTGTGTCTTTAAAACAGAGCATTGCAGTGTGGGATTGGGGAAACACACCAACCCCTTACAAGTTCCTGGAGACATCATACTAAAGATACAGTGCCCACACTAGGTCTGGGAGATTGCAGTGCCATAGAGAAGCTAGCTACATCTTTAATACAGGAGTATAGGAGGCACACACCTTGCTCTAGGTCAGGGGTGGGCAAGAGGACTTCCACGGTCTGGATCTGGCCTGCCAAGGAGGTTGATCCAGCCCATGGAGGCCCTGCTTATCCCCTACCCCCAGGACAATTACAGATTGTCTCCCTGATTGGCCTGGGGGACAGGGGAAAGCGCACAACATTTTCTCCGTCCTGCCAGGAGCATGCGGCACAGTCCTGGCAGGGCTGCAGTGTCCTCGGAGTGGGGGTGAAGACTTTGTGGGCTCCCCCGCCCCATGCCCTGATGGGCCTGGGGGCACAAGTGTGTGTGTGTGTGAGAAGTCTCCTTCCACCACCAGGTGCATAGCACCTAGGACAGGAGTGGGCAAAAGGGCCTCCGCGGGCTGGATCCGGCCTGCCAAGTGGGTTGATCTGGCCTGTGGGGGACTTCACGAAGCTTCCTCCTGCCCTGTGAGCAGCACAAAATATTCTGAAGTGTCGTGCGCTGCTCGCAAGGTGGGAGGATACGTCACGCACTCCCCCGCCCCCAAGCCCTGATTGGCTGGGAGCAGGAGGAGAGCACAAAGTTTCCTCTGCCCTCCCCCCCCCCCCCCCCCCCCATCCTGCAAGGAGCGTGCATCACTTCAAAGTGCTGTACGGTCGCTCATGGCAGGAGCAGGGCAATGGAAGCTTCACACAGCTCCCCCGCCCCAAGTCAATCAGGACTTCGGGGTGGTAGAGCGCATGATGTCTCCTTCCACTCTGTGAGCAGCATGTGGCACTTTCAAGTGCTGTGCACTCCTCACAGAGTGGGGGGTAGGGTGGGAGGAGGCTTCACACGCTCCCTCCGCCCTCAGGCCAATCAGGGCTTGGGGGCAGGGGAGTGTGTGAAGCCTTTTCCCACCCTGCCAGGGGCATGGGTGCCTAGTGGAAAGGGGGGACAAAGGAGTTCCTCCACCCCCAGACCATAATTGGAAGCATTCTGGCCCTGCCCCTTATGGATTAGGCCCCACCCGTTCAGGGGCAGCCTGGGGCCCCTTCACAGATTTTTGAAATGGCTTCCAGCCAAAAATTATTGCCCATCCCTGACCTAGGGGGAATCTCGCGGGGGGGGGGAGTAAAGGTGCTCCCTCACCCCCAGACCAATCATGGTCTGTGGGTTGGGGAAGCAGGGATATATCCTGGCCCTGAGCTTTCCGCTTGAGGCCCCGCCCCTTCTGGAACCACTTCAAAAATTTCTGAAGTGGCCACAAGCAAAAAATTATTGCCCACTCCTGCTCTAGGTCCTCAGAGGTAGGCCTGAGCAGTGGGAGGTAAACATGACAAAGAGGCCTAGATCCCTGAGAGCATTGGTTGTGCTGCAAATAATGATGAGTATGGAGGGTTTGGGACCATAAACTGGAGTTCCCTAGCAATGAAATCTAGGGAACTGGTTGCTAAATCACTTTCCTCACTTACCCTTCCAACAACCTTGAGCTGAAGTGAGCTCTTCTTGAAGAAAGAAGGTCTCCGCCCGCATGCTCTGAAAGCCTCTGTTTCTCTCCTGAAAGTATATTTAAGGCCCCAATCCAGCAGTCCTAGGAATGTCATTCTGTATAGATCAGCAGGCAGCATCAGGGCCAGTTATGGAAGAGATTTCTTTACTATAGACTTTTTCTATATTAAAATTTAAAGATGAAACTTGCAGTCTATACTCAGACACAACTCCCACTAAATGCAAAAGTCTGAGGCAGTTTTGCTTCAGTAAAGGTGAAAGGAATATTACATCCATTTTAACATTTGTATACATATTTCAATAAATAAAAATACTGTGACAAAGTTGCCAATTAACTTTGTATTCTCTATTAGTTTTTTTTATATTGATTTTATTTCTTAAATATTTGGTTGGTAACACTTAGGGTATGTCTACACTACAACGTTAATTCCAACTAACTTAGTTCGAATTAGTTAATTCGAACTAAGCTAATTCGAACTAACGGATCCAGGCTAAAAAACTAGTTCGAATTAGTGTTTTGCTAATTCAAACTAGCATGTCCACACTGAGTGGACCCTGAACCGGGCTTAAGGATAGAATCATAGAATCATAGAATCATAGGACTGGAAGGGACCTCGAGAGGTCATCGAGTCCAGCTCCCTGCCCTCAAGGCAGGATCAAGCTCCGTCTACACCATCCCTGACAGATGTCTATCTAACCTGTTCTTAAATATCTCCAGAGAGGGAGATTCCACCACCTCCCTTGGCAATTTATTCCAATATTTGACCACCCTGACAGTTAGGAATTTTTTCCTAATGTCCAATCTAAACCTCCCCTGCTGCACTTTAAGCCCATTACTCCTTGTCCTGTCCTCAGAAACCAAGAGGAACAAATTTTCTCCTTCCTCCTTGTGACACCCTTTTAGATATTTGAAAGCCGCTATCATGTCCCCCCTTAATCTTCTTTTTTCCAAACTAAACAAGCCCAGTTCATGAAGCCTGGCTTCATAGGTCATGTTCTCTAAACCTTTAATCATTCTTGTCGCTCTTCTCTGTACCCTTTCCAATTTCTCCACATCTTTCTTGAAATGTGGCGCCCAGAACTGGACACAGTACTCCAGCTGAGGCCTAACTAGTGCAGAGTAGAGCGGCAGAATGACTTCACGAGTTTTGCTTACAACACACCTGTTAATACAACCTAGAATCATATTTGCTTTTTTTGCAACAGCATCACACTGTTGACTCATATTCAACTTGTGGTCCACTATGACCCCTAGATCCCTTTCTGCCATGCTCCTTCCTAGACAGTCGCTTCCCATCTTGTATGTATGGAACTGATTGTTCCTTCCTAAGTGGAGCACTTTGCATTTCTCTCTATTAAACCTCATCCTGTTTACCTCCGACCATTTCTCTAACTTGCTAAGGTCATTCTGAATTATGTCCCTATCCTCCAAAGAAGTCGCAACCCCACCCAGTTTGGTATCATCTGCAAACTTAATAAGCGTACTCTCTATCCCAATATCTACATCATTGATGAAGATATTGAACAGTATGGGTCCCAAAACAGACCCTTGAGGAACTCCACTTGTTATCCCTTTCCAGCAGGATTTAGAACCGTTAACAACCACTCTCTGACTACGGTTATCCAGCCAATTATGCACCCACCTTATCGTGGCCCTATCTAAGTTATATTTGCCTAGTTTATCAATAAGAATATCATGCGAGACCGTATCAAATGCCTTACTAAAGTCTAGGTATATGACATCCACCGCTTCTCCCTTATCCACAAGGCTCGTTATCTTATCAAAGAAAGCTATCAGATTAGTTTGGCATGACTTGTTCTTCACAAACCCATGCTGGCTATTCCCTATCACTTTATTACCTTCCAAGTGTTTGCATATGATTTCCTTAATTACCTGCTCCATTATCTTCCCTGGGACAGACGTTAAACTGACCGGTCTATAGTTTCCTGGGTTGTTCTTATTCCCCTTTTTATAGATGGGCACAATATTTGCCCTTTTCCAGTCTTCTGAAATCTCCCCTGTCTGCCATGATTTTTCAAAGATCATAGCTAAAGGCTCAGATACCTCCTCTATCAGCTCCTTGAGTATCCTGGGATGCATTTCATCAGGACCTGGTGACTTGCTGACATCTAACTTTCCTAAGTGATTTTTAACTTGTTCTTTGTGTATCCTATCTTCTAAACTTACCCTCTCTCTGCTTGTATTCACTATGTTAGGCACACCTCCAGACTTCTCGGTGAAGACCGAAACAAAGAAGTCATTGAGCATCTCCGCCATTTCCAAGTTTCCTGTTACTGCTTCTCCCTCCTCACTAAGCAGTGGGCCTACCCTGTCCTTGGTCTTCCTCTTGCTTTTAATGTATTTATAAAAGGTCTTCTTGTTTCCCTTTATGCCTGTAGCTAATTTGATCTCATTTTGTGCCTTTGCCTTTCTAATCTTGCCCCTGCATTCCCGTGTTGCTTGCCTATATTCATCCTTTGTTATTTGTCCTAATTTCCATTTTTTATGAGACTCCTTTTTTATTTTGAGATCATGCAAGATCTCCTTGTTAAGCCAAGCTGGTCTTTTGCCATATTTTCTATCTTTCCTACACAGCGGAATTGTTTGCTTTTGGGCCCTTAACAACGTCCCTTTGAAATACTTCCAACTCTCCTCAGTTGTTTTTCCCTTCAGTCTTGCTTCCCATGGGACCTTACCTACAAGTTCTCTGAGCTTATCAAAATCTGCCTTCCTGAAATCCATTACCTCAATTGTGCTGGTCTCCCTTCTACCTTTCCTTAAGATCATGAACTCTATTATTTCGTGATCACTGTCCCCTATACTGTCTTCCACTTTCAAGTTCTCAACTAGTTCCTCCCTATTTGTTAAAACCAAATCCAGAACAGCTTCTCCTCTGGTAGCTTTTTCAACCTTCTGAAACAGAAAGTTGTCTCCAATGCAGTCCAGAAACTTATTGGATAGCCTGTGCCTCGCTGTGTTAGTTTCCCAAGATATGTCTGGATAGTTGAAGTCCCCCATCACCACCAAATCTTGGGCTTTGGATAGTTTTGTTAATTGTTTAAAAAAGGCCTCTTCCACCTGGCTAGGTGGCCTGTAGTAGACTCCTAGCATGATATCACCCTCGTTTTTTACCCCTTTTAGCTTAACCCAGAGACTCTCTACACAGCTATCTCCTACATTCATCTCCACTTCAGTCCGGATGGCCGGAAGCAGTGCCGGAAGGGCATCAGAGGAGGACTTAGAGCGTGGAGATACTGTCTCAGGCTAGCCGAGGGCTGTGCTTAAAGGGTCCCGACCCCCACCCCAGACAGACAGTTCTCAGGAGTGCCCCGCTTGCAAAGCAATCCTGGCTTGGAGTGCCCGGACTACCCACACTGGGCACATCACACCACTCGGCCATCAGCCCGGCTGCACTTGCCGCAGGCTGCCATCTAGGGAGAGAGGGTAATTGGGGGGCAGCAGGAGAGCTTCCACCCCCAGAAGCCCGCAGAGCCAGCCCAGTCCTCCCCATCGGGGGCTCGTACCCCATTCCTCCCTCACCTCCTTCCACTTACCCCTCCCTAACCCCTCTTCTTGATGTACAAAATAAAGATAATGTGTCTTCCAAAATGGAATCTGTCTTTATTGAACAAAACTGGGGGAGACTGGGAAAAGGAGGTGGGAGAGGGGAAGAGAGTCTGGGAGAGGGGAGGGCAACTAAAATGATCAGGGGTTGGGAACAGGTTCCATATGAAGAGAGGCAAAAGAGACTTAGAAAAGAGGAGACAGAGGGGGGGACAGGATAGAGGTCTCTAAAAGCAGGAGTTGGGTGCATACAGAAAAGTTCTTCATTAGTTCCCATAAAGAAGGTCTAGAGGACACCAAAGGAAAGGAATGGGTAGCGGGCTTCAAACTAGTAACAGAAAGTTGTTCTTCACAAAGCAAAGAGTCAACCTGTGGAACTCCTTGCTGCAGGAGGCTGTGAAGGCTAGAACTAGAACAGAGTTTAAAGGGAAGTGAGATCAAGTCATGGAGGTTGGGTCCATGGAGTGCTATTAGCCAGGGGGTAGGAGTGGTGTCCCTGCCCAAGGTTTGTGGCAGGTTGGAGAGGGATGGCACGAGACAAATGGCTTGGTCACTGTCTTCGGTCCATCCCCTCCAGGGTCCCTAGGGTTGGCCACTGTCGGCAGACAGGCTACTGCCCAAATGTAAATAATACCACAACTGTATTGTTGACATTGGCTGGTTAAAAGTAAATCAGCAGAACTTGTTCTTTACAAAAAATCCCTAACCCCAGCCCCTACTTTAATTGAAGATTGTGCTGAAATATTCATAACTGGTGTGAACAGCTCTGACCTTATGGTATTTACTGGGCTAGAGGGACCTTTGTTCTGACCCAGGACGGCCATTGTAAGCTCAGGGTTCAGGGTCGGGGGTCTCAGTGGACCCCCTTGATTCTCTTGCACACCTGCTCCTGGGTGGCCAGGCTGGCAGCTCTCCTGCCCTAGCTGGCCACTTTCCTTTGCCTAGTGTGGAGATCATGAACGAGGTCCACGATGTCTGCACTAGCCCAGGTGGGTGCCCGCCTCTTGCAGTCCCGGGCAAGCTCCCGGGAGCCGCCAGCCTGGTCCCGGGAAGAGGGGGAGGGCTGGGGGGCATCAGGTGGGTGGCTCGATCCGAGCCAGGTACAGGGTCTGCTGGCTGGGTGCTGGCAGGCTTGCACCTGGCACGGGCACCATAGCCAGCCCGTGCCCCTTTAAGGGGTCCGGGGCCAGGAGGGGGGCAGACGAGTTTCCCTAGTGTTGGCCAGAGTGGCTGCCAAGGAAAGCTGGGGAGGGCTAGCCTCCCACTAGTTCGAATTAAGGGGCTACACACCCCTTAATTCGAACTAGCTAGTTCGAACTAGGCTTAATCCTCGTAAAATGAGGTTTTCCTAGTTCGAACTAAGCGCTCCGCTAGTTCGAATTAAATTCGAACTAGCAGAGCGCTAGTGTAGTGCCTAAAAGTTAGTTCGAACTAACGTCTGTTACTTCAAACTAACTTTGTAGTGTAGACATACCCTTACTCTCTAAATCTTTTGGATATAGTCTTCTTTAGATGCATGTTGACAGTTCACCTTAGCATTATTACCCATGTGCATGAAGAAGACAATATACCTTTTTGAATGCCAAGTGACAGCTAATATGGAATTTTTAAAGCTTCTGTAAGTTCTACCCCCTTTGAAAAAAGGGAATGTATAATTAAATTGCTAACATAAACTGAAATATATTGTGGTAAAATGCAAAAATGTACATTACATAGCCATGATATTTAAGATATACATTGCTCCACAAATATGTAATAACAGAAGACTGCCTCTAATGTGATCACTTAAGTGTCTGAATAGAAAAAAAATAAAATAAATTATCTCTATCTTTTTTTCTTCCAAATGCCAGATAAATTCTTTACTTTCCTAGTCTAAACGAAGACAAACAAAACCTCTTTCACATCTAGAATAACTGCTACCCTCAATCTTTTGTATGTGTTGTAGCATAACTGTTCAATATTAAGGCAGGCACTTAAAGCGTTTAGGATTGACTGAAAATGTTCAGGAAGGATAAAAGCTTAGTGAACTAATTCAGGAAAAATCATATTTATCTGAGCCAATTTCTGTAGCTTGACATTTTATGATTTACTTCTAAGCTGCTAAAAGAGCTTAAGAAACCTTTTCCTCTTGGTTTGTCTGATTTTTTTTTTCTTATGCTGCCTAATCCTGCCTGAAATTTGTGCAATTAATATTGAAGCAAACATCAAATATATTGACTATGATCAACCTAGAGATGTGTGAGATTAGAAATGGTTATGTACTCCACGGAAGCTGGGTGATGCATGATAACATTAGTACATCAGCCCAGAGAATTGAAAGCCTCTGTAGGATGTTCTGAAAAATAGAGCTGATAATGTGCAGTGATGTTTAAGGGAGGGATTTGAGGGCTTCTAATATTTTTAGCTATAAAAATGGTCCAAAGCATCTAACCACAAAAAAAAATTCCGAGTCAATTTATCGTTCAAAGTTCAGGACATAAAGAATATATAATTTATCCATATATACATATTGAAGGTATTGGGATTGTGAAGGTACTTTAATTGTGACTAAGTTCTTTAGAAAATCTCTTGGGAGTGTGTGGGAGGGAAACTAGGATTTAAGGGTGGAAAATGTTAAGTAATATATATACACAACCAAAATTGTCAGTGCACTGTTTCTTCTTCCTGGAAACATAAACTAAGGTCATAGAGCATAAATTCTATTTTTTCTAATCAGTCATACAATTATCTTGCAATGGGTCCAAAAAACATAGCACATCCCAGTGTGGATTAATCCAGTTTTTGGTATAACTAATTGTACAGAGGAAGATAAATGTTAGCATGTGGAGAAATATGTGATTATCAGGCAAAATATGCTACCACTTCAACAGATTTTTGATATGAGCTCATGTTTTGAAGGCATCTCTGCATGGAGAAAAATTTGATCCATAAATATATTGTAACAACTGAAGTGAAACTAAATATCCTTTTTTCTGTTTTAGGGTTGGCATTATGTAAATTGGCAAGATAAAAGACTATACCAATTTAAAGAAGGAGTGAGAGAGAAAGTGTCATAGTGATGGCACATAAAAGCTGAGAGTCATGGAATTTGCATTCTGAATGGTTTTGCCATAATCCAGTGGAGTGTCTTTGGCAAGTCACAGTCAAGCATGTGCTGATTTTGATGCCTCATCTGTTTGTTTCACAACTTGAGACAACTCTAGGGGTATCCATAAATATAAGCAATCAAATTCGGAGGTAACTTTTGGGAAATATTGGTGGCAGCATCCCTGTTCCTCAGCTGGTCTTTCTTTAATTGCAGACAACTCAGCTAACTCATGAGTGTAAATCCAAGTTCATTACTATCTGAGAGTGGAGCTGGTGAGAAAAGAATTTCTACATCTCCCCCAAGGAAAATTTTCTCCTAAAAAAGAAAAAAAAAAAACAATTTCATGTGAAAGTTAACATCCATAATTGCTGCATCAAGCACCTTTTCCAAGTGATTTTTCAGTTTTAATTGGAAGAAAGATGATTGTCAACCATTGCTGACTGGCATTCAGTTATCTTCTTTCCAATTAAAACTGACAGTAACTTGAAAAAGGTGCTGAATACGTTTGTATGTTAATTATGTTTTTATGAGATTATATTTGAGTGCTTCTTTGAGGGTTCTGCATATAAACAACTAGAGTCATAGTACTGATACACATTTTAAAAAATAACTGAAATGCCAAATTTTAGTGAGCTACACATACACAAAGAAAAAAAGGATATCTAAAAATAAGACCCAATTCCAGAGTTTCAGTTTTTGCCACTAGGTGTTCAGCACCTGGTACTAGCAATGATTTGATCTATTTCTGAATCAATATAGTATAGACCTCGAGGATTGGTACAAACTGTACCTGGTGGCTGTGCCTTTGTGTGTTGATAGTAAAACGTGGTTTTACACTGAAAAAAGAACAAAACCACGAACTTCTTAGTTTTTGGATACATTTCTAACTATTTAAGTGTTTATTGTATTCAATGTATGCATCAGCAGTAAAAGAGAACCATACAACATATTTATTTTAAATAATAGTGATTATTGATAAACTTTCAGGTAGGAATAAGAGATCCTCCGGAAAAGGGCTTTAATCCGGAGGATCGCGCCAGTCTAGACGCTTTTTTCCGGCTTTTCCCCAAGCCGGAAAAAAAGCGGCGGACATGTTTATTTAAATCCCACGGGGGATATTTAAATCCCCCGCGGGTTTCCCTATTCAAAAGTTGGAAATTAGCATGGCTATTTCGGAATAGGGGCCAGTCTAGACGTAGCCACATTGAACAGCTCTCTCCTGCAATGTTTATGCAATGTTGTATGAACACGAATTAATATTCTGAGAAGAGTATGTACGGGTACCTTTGTGGTCGGTTAGCCCCTGGCAGGATGGCAATGCTTATTTTCCTGCAGGTCCACAGGTACGACAGCCTGAAGCTCCCATTGTTTGTGATTCACCATTCCTGGTGAATGTGGTCACATTGGCCAGGAATGGTGATCTGCAGCCAACAGGAATTGTGAGTCTCTGTACCTATGGACCTGCAGTTAAATAAAATGCCAGTGGCCTGCCAGGGGCTAATCCTGGTGAATAGCGTCCAGACTGTGGGCTACATTTTGCTCACTTCTGGTCTGTAAACTAGAAAGTTAGGAGTTAAAGTTACCTGAAAATGGAAAAGTTTTGTATAATTTTTGTATTTGGTACATATGCACATTGACTTTTTTTCCAGATATATTTTAAGGAATCTGAGCTAGCTGATTTAATTCATTTATTCAGAATAAATCCTTCTGTTCCCTGGAACACAGATTCAGTCTTTGGGGAAAAAAATCCAAATTTTCAGGTATCCTGTTGCAGGCATTTTTTTTATAATTATCAGCACTTGAAATTTTAGGTAAAGCCTTACAAAGATTACATTAACATAAAATGTTGTGTTCTTTTGATTTAATATATTCTTTGAGAGAAAATATTCAGCAGTACTAAAGGTAGGGATAAGAAATTATTACCTGCCAGGTGATAAATAGTACTCCATGTTGATGAGAAATATTTTTAAAAATGCAAATTATTCATTTGAAGTTGACACTCAATCTGGTTAAAAATATGCCTAAAATTCAGATTTGAAAATCCACTATTACAGTAATAGGGCTTTATGAATTGTAGCAATTACGGATTCCAAATTAGTGGGTTCTCCTTGTAAAATTTTCCAGTTGCATTGCATTTGCCACATAATGTTGTTCTACTTCACTCCGCATTGACATACAACCCTGATTGCTAAAACGAAGTGAGATGATGAGACTCATGCTTTTACTTTGGAGTTGGTGATTGAAAAGAAATCCAAAGACTGTACAATAGTAATAAAACATTTTTGTCCTGATTACACAACTACCTTTCTTAAACTCTTCAGAGAGTCTTTCACCTTGCTTATAAATTATTCTAATTTGTTTTATAATTCTATTGTACTTACCATGTATTTTAAATACAATGGTGCCTGCTTCAGATATGAATCCACATTGCCATTAAAAATGCATATAGTGTTAGTTAAATTTATATACACATGGGATTACCGAGCTTCCCGAAGCATGAAAGTTAGCTATTGCAGCTCAGCTGAACAGCAATCAGACTACCAATGTTGCAAGCTAATCCCACTGACCTTTTTCATGTTGAACTCCCATGAAAGTCACTTGGAGCATTAGAGGTGGAATGACTGCAGGACTGGACCCTTTAAAGAGGTCCCCCTCCCCCCTTTATTATGGCAGGTCTATTAACCTGTAAAATATTTCCCGAGGTGCAGTAGTAGAAACCTCATGTCTTGGCCTATTTAAAACAAAGCTAGACAAAACAGTAATAAATGCAGAATAGAGAACAATACTGCAACATACAGCACTAGATGAACTAACAGGTTTTTCTGTTCTTACAAAGGAGCCCAGAAGGAAACAAAATAATGAGATTTGTTCATTGTCCCTTTCCCATTCCCACTCAAGTCTGTTGTAGTGTATGTGGGAAAGGGAGACGAGTCAGGAAATGTATGTGTCATTCCTACTCCCAAAGCCCGTGAAGTGTGCTCAGCTGGCGAAAGAGGCCTTTTCTCCACATTTCCCTGCTGCTCCCAAATAGATAAGCTGTTATCTTCTTTTCTCTCTGTATCTAAAAGTGATATGAATTCAACACATTGAAGAAATTCCATAGTAAAATGTAAGTGGGAGATCATCTGGGTACTTCTGACACAAATGATTTATAAGACTGGGGGGGGAGGGGGGATCTCTGGCTTCTGAGGTTTTTGGTTGATTTGGGAGCAAAAGAACCAGAAAGATCCACTACAGTGCCCTTCTGTAGCCAGCAGTCGAAATGTATTTCCTCTGCATTCCGTATTTCTTCCACAATTAGAATCATGGAATCATAGGACTGGACGGGCACTCTAGCATCAGCTAGTCCAGTCCCCTGCACTTTCAGTTTTGGAATGAGTAAGACAAAACACAACTATCCCCTCTTGTGTTCTCTGCTCCTTAACTAAAAAGGCTTCGCTGAAAATCAACATTTCAAAAGAACCATCAGGTTTGGATGGGGTTTGTTTACTAGACTGGTGTAGAATGAAGGATCAAACAGACAGCAGATCACCCTTGCTTCTCCCCCTCTTCTTCTTTAAAGTATTCACCGGGGAAGGAAGTGAATGAGATTCTGCTTATCCAAGTGTGAAAAAGCAGAAGGGACCTAAATCTATTCTTGTACAAAAATCTGTTTTCTCGGACTCTGAGCTGAAGTCAATAAGGTTACAAATGTGTAACTGTCCCCAGGAATTGGCCTGTGTTTTCATTCCCTTCTCCAGTCAGTCAGTCTGTGCTTACCCAACATTTTCCATTTGGGAAAGACCTTAGTTTGAGATAAGGCAGAAAAAAAAAGTTTCACTTCAGGTTTATTTAGCTTTCAGTATTTGGAATGAAACCAGAGAGGAAAGTAAGGTGGTGCACTGATGCAGTAAGAGCTGGCTGGGGTGCTCTGCTGCAGGAGGAGGCGGGTGCATTCCCTACTGGGCTCCTGGAGATCTCCTGCAGGATGCTGTGCTAAGGGGCTGGATGGGAGTGCACCCCACACTGGTCCAGGACTCCCTGAGCTGCTACTCTCCTCAGACAACATTTAGGAAGAGCAGAAGAAGCTGACGCCTTCCCTGATTCCTACCAATGTAGCCTGTTGCTTGCTGTTCCCCTTCCATCACTGTCAGGGAGCGAGAGCGAGCTGCTAAGACAGAGGGCTGCTTTGCCTTGTCTTTCTTGCGGGCAGGAATTCTCGTGGCTCTAGCAGGGCTATGTGAGCAAGCTTACATTCTCTCCCTCACCATGCCTGGCCCTGCCTCCTACCTGAGTAGGAGGGCCTAAACAATGGGAGGGTCTAAGGCTGTAGTCTTATTAGCCTAATGGTTAATTCTGCCCTGTATATGTATAAGGTTGATGAGAATGTACTACAACAGTTTTCTGCACTATCAGTTCCAGTCCCAGGTTTATTTCAAGGTCTGTGTCCTTAAGTGTACTACAGGTTAAACATCTCTTATCTGGCAGTCCCTGGTCCAGCAACATCTGTGGTCCAGCCTGACTTTTGTTAGCCTGGTGTCTGCTTATCATGGGTGTGGCCAATTTTCTGTTGGTCCCATAAAGTTTGTGTTCAGCCATCAGTTCTGGCTCTCAGTGTTCTAAGCTTTTTTTTTTTTTTTTTTAAGCTCTAATTTACACCTAAATGTCTTCTAAGAAGCAGTAAGCACTGGAAGTGTTGGTAATGCTGCTAGACAATATTGACCTCCTGTGGTTCAGCACCAGTCAGGTCCCAAGGGTGCTGGACGAGAGAGGTTCACCCTCTAGAACCTAGTTATTTCAGAAGTTGTGTCTTTCAGAGCTTCCTCAATGACTAAGCAGGAATCAATTGATAAAATAACCCAGACTGAATTTACCCAGTGCTAGGAGAAAGGTCTCCTCTTCACAAAAAAAACAAACAAACCCATGACTTTGGAATTCATTACCACCCCTGTATCCTCCTATTTTTAGAGTGCAATGAAATTCTCACCTATAGAGAGTCTGATAGTCTTAGAAATCCATCTGTTCTTCTGGGAAATTCTTGTCCATAAATGATTTCCCAAAAAACACTATTTTGTTCCTGCCTGACAGCTAGAAATTTAAAGCCCCAAGACATACACAGGAGTTTCCCAAATAACTGTAGTGAGCCTCCTGAGTGCACTCTGTTAGGCCTTATTAAAAATCGGTTGAAGCCAGTGGGAGTTTTTCCACTGACTTGAATTGGAGTTGGAGTGTACCCTCCTTAATCATATACTTTGATTTATCAAATGGAAAAAGAGAGAGAGAGACTTTAATTCAGGTTGGGGGTGGATGCACGACAGTTCCTCCTTCTAGGGGAATGATATATTTCTTAATTTGTAGGATGCCCAATACTACAAAGAGGGACTTATTAGAAACGATTTATAATGCTAATAATAATGCAAGTGTAATGTAAACTAAGGAAAGGCAATAATAGACTTGTAAGTCATGAGATCCTGTTTCTGTTCCATACTTTCTGTGTGTCCTTGATCAGGAGACATATATCACTGGGTGCCCAACTTAAAACACCTTTTAAAGAGGCACCAAAAATTCCTGTCCTCTTTTTACAATAGGTGAACTTTCATTTTCCCATCTCTAAAATAAGGACAATTATTCTTAGCCACCTCACAGGAATACTTTGTGGGTTATTTCTCCAATGTTTGTGAAGCCCTCTGATACAATGGTGATAAATAAATAGAGAAACATAACAAATTGTGTGCCAATAAATGTTCCTTGTGATTTAGGCTATCTACCATAATGTTAGCATTGGAGATGCACTCACAGATTTTTTTGAAATGGTACTTGTAAGATATGCTTTTAATATGTGCACCCCCTCATATTATAATTTAGCTACAAATAGCATGGGTGATAAAAGTTTTAAATAAGAACATTAAGCACTACAAAGAAAGAACTGATAAAGAAACAAAGACATTGTCTCATGTGTACTCTGTAATGAGTCGCTGTCCTCATTTTTCACCTGAAACTAATCATTACAGTGCTACAGTGAACAGTGCCTCATCTATACATATATATCATTTTTCCAAAGGATGCTCTAGAGAGGATGTAGATCAATATGAATTCATTTTTTCTGGTAATGGAAAATATTTGAACTGTTTAGTTATCAGGAGCCAAAGAGGACTTCAGGGGGAATCATGCTTGCATTTCTCCCTATTGCCCTAACAATTTCAGGCACATGTAAACCTCTAGCTTCATATACACTCTTGACAGGTGTGCTAAAGAGACCTGAATTATTTACACTGTCAAGAAGGTAAAATGATACGTGATTAGCAAGTGAGCAAAATTTCTCATTAAATGCAACCAGCTCCCTCCACCCATGCCTGCCAAGAAGCCAGTAAACTTAATGTTGTGCATGTATCTGAAAACAATTTTTTAGCTTCATCTCTGGGAAGTTTCACATGTTTTCTCTCCTTTATTTCACATTGTAAAACTGTCAGAAATGTTCTCATGATTACATGGGAGTCAATGGTACGTAGTCCATAATATTTTATTTTAAATATCAAGCACTCAGGGTAGGAAGCTTGCTAGCAAAATTATTAAAAATGGCCAGTGACTACACTTCTGGTCTCCAGTGGAAAATTAGTTGTGATGTATGAATGAGTAGAAATTGGCTATACTACTGGATAAAAAGAATCTTTCTGTCCTTGCCAAATAAAGGAAATATAACAGAGAGCAATTATAGTCATGCCGTACTCCTAATGCCAAATGTGGGCAAAGTTTGCTCTTCATAATCCAGGATTTCATTAAGTGAATGACAGAAGCAGAACTACCAACACAATATGCAGGTTTCACAGCGGGATGAAGTCTTTTTGATCAATTAATGAATGATGGGGTTATCAGCAAGACCAGGGCTTTATAAAGCAGTGAGTCAGCGACCAGGGAGCTTTGCGACCAGGTGCAGCAAACAGGGAGTTTTGACAGGGAGTTTGGAAGGGGCCAAGGTACGCATGCCATTCTTTATAGTTTAGTTTAAAGGTTTTAATCAAAGCTTCCTTATTTAACTAGAAACCCTATCAATAACCTAGGTAGCTGTAGGAGAGAATGCAGGCAGAAGACCAGTAGCAGTTTGGGAGCTATCCTGTTTATTGCACTCAGTGTAGCATGTATGATTACTTGCCCTATAGGCGGGTGGCATATATCTGCATTCGGTGCAAGGAGCTCCTGGCCCTCAGAGACCACATACGGGCTTTGGAGACCAGGGTGGCTGAACTGGAGGAGCTGAGGGAGGCAGAGAGGTACATAGATGAGGCTTTCTGGGACACTGTAGAATGTCCCATCTCTGGTCAGACAGCCCCTGCACTGTTAAGGAGGATGAAAGGCTCAGGGAAGGAGAGCAGTCAATGGAAGCAGACAGAAACCTTCCCATAGTTGGGACCCTCCTTCTAGATGTTGGGGTAATCTCTCTGGGGGAGGGAACTCCAGTCAGTAGGAAAAGGCAGTTGTTAGTAATGGGAGATTCAATCATTAGAAATGTAGATAGCTGGGTTTGCGATGACCAGGAAAACCGTATGGTGACTTGCCTGCCTGGTACAAAGGTTGCGAATCTCTTGAGGGATCTAGATAGACTTATGTGTAGTGCTGCGGAGGAGCCGGTGTTCATGGTATATGTAGGTACTAATAGCATAGGGAAGGGTAGCAGAGACATCCCGGAGGCCAAATTTAGGTTGCTAGGAAAGAGACTGTAATCCAGGACCTTTATGGTGGCATTCTCAGAAATGCTTCCAGTTCCATGCTCAGGGCCAGGTAGGTAGGCAGAGGTTTAGAGTCTCAATGCATGGATGAGATGATGGAGTAGGAAGGGGGGGTTTAGCTTTATAAGGAACTGCGGAAACTTTTGGGATGGGGGAGCCTATACAGGAAGGATGTAAACCAAAGTGGATCCAGACTGCTGGCACTTAACTAAGAGATTGGGGAAAGCCGATTAGTGCAGAGGAGCACGTGGATCGGACAGCGACATCTCTTAGTGGAGAGTCTATTGACAGAGATTCTCTAGGTTCTAGTCAGGATGAGAGGATGGAAGAGGATAAAGTATGGGCCAGCTCAGACAAAAAACATTCACATAAAAAAGAATCTGACACATTAGAAAAGGGCAGACAAATAAACAGCGACAAGTTTTTGAAGTGCTCATGCATAAATGCTAGAAGTCTAAAAAATAAGATGGGTGACCTGGAGTGCTTCATGTTAAAGGAGGATATTGATATCATAGGCATCACAGAAACCTGGTGGAGTGAGGACAATCAACAGGACACAATCATTCCAGGGTACAAAATATATCAGAAGGACAGAACAGGTTGTCTGGGTGGGCACCATGTGAAAGAAAATGAAGATCCAATGAAGTAAAAATCTTAAAAGAATCAACATGTTCCATAGAATTGCTATGGATAGTAATTCTATGATCTAATAAGAATATAACAGTAGGGATCTATTATCAACCACCTGACCAGGATGATAATAGTGACTATGAAATGCTAAGGGAGATTAGAGAGGCTATCAAAGTAAAGAACTCAATAATAATGGGGGATTTCAGCTACTCCCATATCGACTGGGTATGTGTCACCTCAGGAGAAGATGCAGACACAAAATTTCTTGATACCTTAAACGACTACTTCTTGGTACAGCTGGTACAGGAACCCACAAGAGGAGAGGTAATTTTCATGTTAGTCCTGAGTGGCACACAGGATCTGGCCCAAGAGGTAACTATAACAGGACTGCTTGGAAATAGTGACCATAATATAATAACATTTAACATTCCTGTGGTGGGAAGAACACCTCAGCAGCCCAACCCTGTGGCATTTAATTTCAAAAAGGGGAACTATGTAAAAATGAGGAGGTTAGTTAAACAGAAATTAAAAGGTAGAGTGACTAAAGTAAAATCCCTGCAACCTGCATGGACACTTTTCAAAGACACCATAATAGAGGCCCAACTTAAATGTATACCCCAAATTAAAAAAACATAGTAGAAGAACTAAAAAAGAGCCACTGTGGCTTAACAACCATGTAAAAGAAGCAGTGTGAGATAAAAAGACATCTTTTAAAAAGTGGAAGTCAAATCCTAGTGAGATAAATAGAAAGGAGCATAAACACTGCCAAATTAAGTGTAAAAATGTAATAAGAAAAACCAAAAAGGAGTTTGAAGAACAGCTAGCCCAAAACTCTAAACGTAATAACAAAATGTTTTCTAAATACATCAGAAGCAGGAAGCCTGCTAAACAACCAGTGGGGCCTCTGGATGATCGAGATACAAAAGGAGCACTTAAAGACAATAAAGTCATTATGGAGAAACTAAATGAATTCTTTGCTTCAGTCTTCATGACTGAGGATGTTAGGGAGATTCCCAAATCTGCACCGTCCTTTGTGGGTGATGAATCTGAGGAACTGTCCTGGGTTGAAGTGTCATTAGAGGAGGTTTTGGAATTAATTGATCAACTTAACTGTAACAAGTAACCGGGACTAGATGGTATTCACCCAAGAGTTCTGAAAGAACTCAAATGTGAAATTGAGGAACTATTAACTCTGGTTTGTAACCTATCCTTTAAATCAGCTTCTGTACCCAATGACTGGAAGATAGCTAATGTAATGCCAGCATTTAAAAAGGGCTCTAGAGGTGATCCCGTCAATTACAGACAGGTAAGTCTAACGTCAGTACCGGGCAAATTAGTTGAAACAATAGTAAACAATAAAATTGTCAGACACATGGAAGACCATAATTTGTTGGGCAAGAGTCAGCATGGTTTCTGTAAGGGGAAATCATGTCTTACTAATCTGTTAGGCTACGTCTACATTGGCAAGATTTTGCACATATATTTTTAACGCAAGAGTTTTTGCATTAAAGTATTTGCGCAAGAGAGCATCTACACTAGCATGTGCTTTTGCGCAAGAGATGTGCTTTTGCGCAAAAGCATCCGTGCCAGTGTAGATGCTCTCTTGCTCAAGAAAGCTCTGATGGCCATTTTAGCTATCGAGCTTTGTTGCACACGAAATTCATGTAGCCTGTCTAAACTGGCCTCTTGCGCAAGAACAGTTGCGCAAGAGGGCTTATTCGTGAGCAGGAGCATCATAGTTCTTGCGCAAGAAGTACTGATTTCACATATTAGAACATCAGTGTTCTTGTGCAAGAACTCCCGCCAGTTGTCAGCCGACGGTCAGGGCAGTGAGTGGTGTGTGTGTGTATACTATACACCCAAGACTTCAACTGCTGAGACCGGGGTCCCTTGCAGTGGGCAACCTGGAAGAGGTTGACGGGCGCCCCAATATGTGTACAGGAAGAGCTTATTACACTTCAGATTTTAGCTGCTAGAATCTGTGATTCCTTCGCAGCGAGCAGCCTGGGGGAGGCTGAGAAGTGCCCCAATGGATTTTGCCACCTGGGTGTGACACAAATCCAAACGCCCAAGCTCTTCCTATACTGTCCCTAATGACTGGCTGAAGTTCTTTTAAATTGTGCCTGGTTCTGTTACAGCAACTGAAGGAGTCAGGTTAAAGCTTAAACATTTATAGGTTTATTGAGGAAGCTTATAAATCATATGGTTGCAATAGCTATTGTTCTATTTCTTAACTGCTGACAAATATATATGTGTATATATATATAGAAAAAAATGGTTACAAAGAAAAATAAAGATAGGAAATAGAAAGATAATGGTACCAAATGACAGCTTAATCTTTAAAGAGCTCTATTCTATGCATGCACTATAAGAAAAGGACACATACAGGTATAATTTTTACCCCCTTCTGCGTCACTCGGTCCCAGTGTGTCAGGCCAAGATTGGTCCCTCAATTCCTCGGAAAGACGAAAATACGAGGTGGGCGTCCCCGTGGAAACTCGGGAGGTCAAACACCTAACCCGACCAGCAGGTACAGGGCAAATTGACACTCAAAAGTGAGTGCGCTGCTGTACCCACTTATATACCCATTGGGTCATGTATTTCTCTTTCTTATCTGTAATGCCAAATGGTTCTGGTCTGTCTTTTGTGACACCAGTTCTTACAAGGAAGTAGTGAACTTAATTTACACTTGTAAGAGAGAGTTGAGAGGATTGAATTGGAAGTACTGGGCATTCTTTTCTCAGTGGGAAATTCCTCTCCCAGGGACTGTGTGTGTGTTCGAATCAACATGGGTGCTAGCCGGGCACTTCTTGCAGCCTCGAGCTAGGTTTATTTCCTTAATCGTTACTCAGAGTCAGAGAAACTCGCATATCCTGATCTCGCATCAAAGCAGATCAAAGCTTAATGGCTATGCTGATTTTTTATTGTTCCTTCTCTGCTCTGTATACAGACATCTCAGAGGGCAAGCAAGATTGTTTGAGATGGGGGGGGGGCTGTCTGGCTACACCAGTGTAGACAGGAAGCATGTTTTTGTGCAAAAGTGGGTGCTTTTACGCAAAATCATGCCAATGTGGACACAGCTGAAGAGTTCTTTGAAGGGGTCAACAAACATGTGGACAAGGGGGATCCAGTGGATATAGTGTACTTAGATTTCCAGAAAGCCTTTGACAAGGTCCCTCACCAAAGGCTCTTACATAAATTAAGTTGTCATGGATTAAGAGGGAAGATCCTTTTATGGACTGAGAACTGGTTAAAAGACAGGAAACAAAAGGTAGGAATAAAAGGTAAATTTTCAGAATGGAGAGGGGTAACTAGTGGTGTTCCCCAAGGGTCAGTGCTAGGATCAATTCTATTCAACGTATTCATAAATGATCTGGAGAAAGGGGTAAACAGTGAGATGGCAAATTTTGCAGACGATACTAAACTGCTCAAGGTAGTCAAGACCAAAGCAGACTGCGAAGAACTTTAAAAAGATCTCACAAAACTAAGTGACTGGACAACAAAATGGGAAATGAAATTTAATGTGGATAAATGTAAAGTAATACACATTGGAAAAAATAACCCCAACTATACATATAATATGATGAGGGCTAATTTAGCTATAACTAATCAGGAAAGAGATCTTGGAGTCATCGTGGATAGTTCTCTGAAGATGTCCATGCAATGTGCAGCAGCAGTCAAAAAAGAAAACGAAATGTTAGGGATAGAGAATAAGATGGAGAATATCTTATTGTTCTTATATAAATATATGGTACACCCATATCTTGAATACAGTAATTCCTCATTTAACACTATAGATATGTTTCAGAAACTGATCGTGTTAAGTGAAAGCGTGTTATGCGGGGTCAATTTTTCCCATTGAAAATAATGGAAAAGGTGGGGGTTGCATTTCAAGCGGTGGTGTCTGTTGGGACTGGGACATAAGGCTGCGGGAGAAAGGGGACTGAGTTACAGCAGGGAGGGGAGGTGTTTGGCTCTGGGTATGGGAAGGAGAGGAGAGGGGAGGGGATTGGATTGGGAGTATGTCCCTGTGATGGGTCTGTTGGGACCCGCACTGCGTCTGGTGAGGAAGAGTCAGCGGGGAATGGTGCAGCGAGCGGTGAACCCTCCGCCGCTTTGCAGGGTGGCGGGGGAAGCCCCGCACAGCCACCAACAATGAGCTAGTTTAGCTGAGACTTCCTCTTCCAGAGCTTAGGCAGAGCATCTGGCCTGCTCTGCACTTGGGGTGAACTGAGCTCTGAGCCCTGGTTTTTATACTTCGAGCCCTCGCCTTCCTGCTTCCTGTGGGTGGGGCTGGATGAGTCTGGCCCCACCCACCAAGGAATCTTAAGGGGGGCCCTTCCTCTTCCAGGTGAGATGCCACTCTCCTAGCCTCACAACAGCAAAGTATGAAACTACTGTATTCTGTCCCTTAAGATTTTTCAGTGTTCACAAAGAATTTAGTATGAGACAAACTCTGGAAGTTTTTGACAAAGAGGAAGTAATGAGGATTTATATAGGTTGATGCCTCTTAACTGACCTCAGATACATTGCAGACACAATACTTTTTTGCTGGAAACTGTTGCAACGCAACAAATACTGGTGTCAGCCGACGGTCAGGGCAGTGTGTGTGTGTATGTTTCCGAGAAAAGGTTTAACGTCCGTGCCTTTACTGCTAGGACCGGGGTCCCATCGCAGAGGGTGGCCAGCAGGCCAACAGACGCCCCGTTATATAGGAAGAGCTTATTACATCTTAGATTTCAGCTGCTAGAATTTCATAATTCCTTCGCAGCGGGCAGCCTTGAGGAAAGACTGAAAGATGCCCCAGTGGGTCCTGTCACCTGGGAGTGACACAGATCCAAACGCCCAAGCTCTTCCTATAACTGTCCCTTTAGACCGGCTGAAGTTCTTTTAAATTGTGCTTGGTTCTGTTACAGCAACTGAAGGAGTCAGGTTAAAGCTTAAACAGTTACAGGTTTATTGAGGAAGCTTATAAATCATATGGTTACAATGGCTATTGCTCTATTTCTTAACTATTAGCAAAATATAGGTCTTAAAAATGGTTACAAAGAAGATAAAGATAGAAAAATAGAAATAATGGTACCAAGTAACAGCTTACTCTTTCTATGTGTACACTTAAGACAGAGGACCACATCCAGGTACCATTTTTACCCCCTTCTGTGCCTCTCGACTCCAGCATGTCAGGCCAGGGCCGGTCCCTCAATTCCTAGGAAAGACGAAAATACGAGGTGGGCGTCCCCATAGAACCTCGGGAGGTCAAACACCTAACCCGACCAGCAGGTAGAGGGTAGAATGACACTCCAAGTGAGTGTGTGCTGGGCCCATCTTTTATAATCATGGGGTCACGTATTTCTCTTTCTTATCTTAATTGCCAATTGATGCTGGTCTGTCTGCTGTGAGACCAGTTCTTACAAGGGAGTTGTGAACTTAATTTACACTTGTAAGAGAGATTTGAGATGATTAAATTTTGAAGTACTGGACATTGTTTTCTCAGTGGGAAATTCCTCTTCCTGGGACTGTGTGTTCGAATCAACATAGGTGCCAGCCGGTGGCAGTCTCACATATCCTGATCTCTCCTCATATCTGTGTTTCAGCTTCTCAGGATCAGATGAGCCAGCATAGACTATGCTGATATTATTGCTCCTTTTCTGTCCTGTACTTCAGAGAGGCAAATAAGATGGATAATATGGAGGCAGGCTGTCTGGCCACAACTGGAGGCTATAAAAAACAGTAGTGAGAAATATGGACTATCCCTGAGTGCGATAAAGAATAAATTCATGGTTATAGACAGAGTTAACAAAAAATATCATGCAAGTAGACTTTATGATTCATGGTCAAGCTGTAAAGTCAGTAGATTAGTTCAAGTATCTGGGTTTATGCCTAGCTAACCAAGGAGGGTATTCTAAAAAAGTCTGAAGAAAACTAGGGACAGCTCACTCCTTCATGGCCTTCTTATCAAAAGATTAGGGAAAAACATGGTTTCTCATTAGTCAGGAAAGTTTGACAGGTGAAAAGCTTATTTTTGCATACTAATTTATGGATATGCATCATAGGAAATTATTGCTGCTGCTAAGAAAATTGAAGACTTTGAGATGTGGTGATGGCAAAGATTCTTGTACGTCTCCTGAATGGAAAAGATGAATACTTTTGTTAGTAGCTTCTGCCTCTTTCCTATAAGATTTCTATCAGAAGTCAACAAGAGCAATCTTAGGTACTTTGGTGATATCCAAAGCAGAAATGGACATAACCTCAAGAAAATTATCATTGAAAGATTGAGGGTAGGTCCTAATAGAGTGAAATGACCACTGAGGAGATGTATTGATGGTAGGTGTCTGTGGCAGATCGCAGGACATCAGAATCTGAGTGCTTCAAGCTAGTAAGGGTCCGAGAAAGCTTCCAAATATGGTAGCACCAATATTCAGAAATCAATAAATGTATCAATAAATGTAGGAATCAGATTGTTCATAAGAAATCATTATGAGTTCCTTAAGTTTGTAATGAGTTGAGATCTAATCATAAAATATATTATTTGCTAACTTTTATCTTATTAATTATAAATATCCTGAAATAGACACATTTACTGGAAGACATTTCCCTGTGTGAGTCTCTTTCAAGACATTTAAAACCATTAAAATAGGGAATGAAGCAATAATACAGTATTTATACAAATGGAAATGCTAAGAAAATGTGCAGTACATTAAAGTAGCACTAACGTTTGCCACAACTATGAATACAAATATCACTGTGTTGCCATTAGAAGGCGTAGACAATTAGAGAATACTGAATATGAGACAAAAAACTGGAGAGAATAAAATTAAATACCTTTCTGATCCATGTATCTTGATTATGCTTTATGAAACAACATAGTCATGCAACATGAACATATGAAACAGCAGTCTATAGAGTTTCTCACTTCAATCTCATTAGAAGACAATGGGAATTATGATGGAGTGACCAAATCCCTTGTGCCTCTTTGAAAATGCTAGTCAGAAACTTTTTTGAAGGGAGAAAGGGAATATTGACCATCATACTTTTTTTTTTATTCTAAGCTTCTCATGAGACATGAACACCAGAAGCAAACAAATTCCTCAAAAGATGTTCATGACACACAGACTGTAGTAAAAACAAAAAACAGGACTATGTAGCACTTTAAAAGTATTGATATATGTCTGAGCCAAATGGTTGGGTTCAAATAAGCTCAGTTTTGAAAATGTTAATATCTAGATCCACACCTGATTTTAATAATGAAGTAGGGGTAGAATAGTTATTGAGAGTGTATTTAATAGGACCAGAATTTTCTCCAAATAGGATTTCACAAGGCATATTTATGTTTTAAATTGTAATAATTTTAATCTGTTTGTATACATTTTACTCCTAACTAAAACTCGGCAGTCATGTGCTTCCTTCAGCAAATCAGAAATCATTATCTCTGATCTCCAAAAGCCTGTTTTATACACCTGGACTCATCATCTCTATTTCAGTGCTTCAATATGAAGATATGTCTATGAAATGACAATTTATTGGATTTGAATAATTGAAGTTGAAAATTGGCTTGGATATACCTCAATGGAATGTCTTGTGGCAGAGGGGGGTCTACTTATTAAATGCTGAAGTATTTCAGATTCAGCTTAGTAACTTAAATATCAGTTTTAAATTCTCTAAATGAAAGATTGGTAACTCAGTTTGAATAGTAACATTTATTTTCTTTTCAAGGAAAGACCAATAGAAATTATATAGAGATTAAACCAAAAACAGTCTCTAGAAATTATTCCTAAAGCTTGAAGAATATTTTGCTCATAGTTGCTGTTGTTCATCCAGAGAAATTCTGTAGAGGAATAATATACTGTACTGCTTATATGCTATGTTTGGGTCAAAAGGGTTAGTGTGGAGATATCAATATAATTCCATTAAATTCTACAGTATGTTTCCATATGGGGGAAAACATAAACAAATCTTGTTTTTGAACATCAGATGTTTTATCAGAATATGCTGTCTGAAAAATTGCAAAATTCTTGCTTCATTTTCATGCATGCAACAGGCCAGAAAGGGCCCTGGGGCACTTAGGGCCTCAGCCAAACCCCAACAGAATCTCTTATGGCCTAATTATCAGCAGCTCTCAGTGCCTAGAGTTCCCACTGAATTATATTTATTGTGTGGGGAGAGAATTGCAGGGTGGGAATCAGTAAGGTTATTATGGAAATGATTCTAAAATGTTACACAATTTAATAGAGAGGGAGCATCTTTCTATAATTGCCTTTTACTCCGATTACTCTAGCTCAGGAATATAATTTTATATCAAACTGAATGTGATGTTTCTCTTAAAAAAATTAACACTTTCTTTTAAACTTGATGAAGCTTTTTCCATAAGGATGAGCTCAAATTTTCCAAAAAGCCATAGAGGTAAAGTATAAAAAGTTAGATGGAGGGTTTGGGGTAAAGAGGAGGGTCCTAAATTATATATCACTTCAAAGGAAATGCAATTTTTAATTTGTATTTATGGATGTTAATTTGTTCAATTTCCTAGTGATGCAAGGTGCACTGTTCCTTGTTGATTTGAATGGGATAAATTACCTTTCAGGAGACATCCAAGTTATTTATTAGAAAACTATATCCTTTGAAGACTTTGTTCTGTTTTTTTCTCTTTACCATTCGATTGAATTGAATTGATCATGATAAGCCTGATGTTATCTCTCGCTTCCCCCATCCAACATAGTGCCAGTCTGTTGATCCTTTTCTCAGCCCACTCACTCCTTGTTCTTTTCCCAGAATAGGTCTCTGACATATGGATGAGGATACATGGCATTTGGTTATCATACAACAAAGCATAGGCAGTGCAACTTAGTGGTTGGAGCAGAGTCTGGGCTAGCAGTCAAGATGGAGCTACAGGGCAGTACAGGAGGCATGGTCAGGAGTTAAACCAAAGGACAGAGATAGGAGCTAGGAATTGGCAGGGGGTGGGGGGGAGGGGTAAAGGATGCAGGGGACTAGGGCTGTAGCAGAGCAGGCAAAGAATGGACAAAAACTGGACATGAAGTAAGTCTAGCATAGACCAGGCGTGGACCACATTGAGCAGGTACTGTGCTGATGTTGCTGCTAAGCTTAAATATGATCTGCTGGCCCTTCTATCTAATCAGAGAGCTTTCACTGAGTGAGGATATTCGGCCCAGTCAAGAGCACTGGGTTACTAGGCAGCTGCCCCCAGAGCCAGCAAAGATCCTGACATTGAGTTTTGGAGATGGGACCATGCCACTAAGACAACTGTTTGAATGAGATTAGAAATCCACAAATAGGTGTACACTTTGATGTATAAATCTAGAGGGGCATGTCTTTTCCACCAAGCATTCTAGCTTGAAAAAGAGATAACAAATATTAATTACTAGGTTCTACATGTTCCTAGTCTTTCTAGAGAAGCCTATTAGATATCTATGGGCCCATTACATTTTAGTCTATGCAAATTTTTAGTTTAAAAATCTATGTATTTGAGTGAAAAGAGTCTGTCTGACACCATATCTGTGACATTGGTTTTACGGCTATCAAATGAATTCAGAAAAGCTGATTTAAATTTATGGAAATGAATTAGAGGTAAAAGGATTTAATTGAAGATTTATTGAAAGTAATTGAAATTAACAAAGGCTATTGATAGAGATGAGAAGTAATTAAATTAATGGAAATAAATTGGATTTAATTGAGATTTAATTGGGAACTACTAAAATTGAATGAAATTCAATGGGGAAAATTGATAAGCTGTCTGCTGGTTTTGCAGAAGATTGATATTAATGATTTTCAATACTAAAAAGAAGCCATTATCAAGGAGAATATACTAGAAGAATACCAAATGCGTACAAACATATTTTGTTGTCTACCTAGAGGGAACATCAGCTTTAAACTTTATATAATTTCTGAGAACAATATTAAGTATAATTTTAATCATTTTAACGAAGAATAATCCTACTAAATATAGATTAATAAAGCAAAGCTTTGGGGGGAGAGGAAGAAATGCTTCAGTTTCTGTTGTAATTGGGCACTGAAAAAAACAGGGTATCGATGGCCATAGGACTTTAAAGGTACTAATATTTTGTAGGATTTTCTTTTGAACAAAATGATCTGTCATGATTATGGTATGACATTTTCCAGTTGCATTACTTGCAAGGACTATTAATTCTCATTTCAAAATGGTCTCAGTTTTAGATGGCAAAGCAAAACATGAAGCTCTAGCTGTGTTAGATCCTAAGTATGTAACTCCTAATAAACACAAAATCTTTTGTGTGAAAGTTTTGATTGGTGTCAATCACTGAGGTTGTGGAAGTAGAGGGGAAACTTCAAACTGCAACATACCTGGATTGACTTTATGTCCTGATAGACTTTTGAAGGCCAGTGGAGAGGCACCATGCACATTGTCACTGGGATTTGTAAACATTTTCCTCTGTGGAGGAGAGGCCCATCAATTCTTAAGAGGTTTGTGAGGCCTTTGCTCAAGAAAATAATCTTGATGTCCATTATCTGGCTAAGTACCTGAGACTAATTGTCTAAGTGACAATTAACTAATTATCTAAGATCTCCCTCCTCCCGTTTTTTGGAGAGGAAGCTGCTTCAGAAGGTTGTGACAGGTTAACTGTGGAAGCTCCCTGAGTTAAGAAGGGGGTAGCAACAGAAACTGCACTGGTTGATGAACACTTGTTGCCAGTGGATAAGGAAAAAATCTCCATCAAAACTATTTTAGATTGCTGTGGTTTTGATTCCCTGATGTGTTATAGAATCCATTATTAGTAACTTATGGTGGGAAGAGCTTAGAGTTGCTTTTTGTGTGTTAGGAAGGACATAGGAGGATAGTTTGTTGCAGTTGCTCCTCTCACCTATGACCTTTGTAATGTGGGGTACTGCAGACTTTAATTTTGTTGCCCCTGTTTATTTGTGTATAGCATATGATTTTAGTAGGCAAGTTGCCCTCAGAAGTTGATATCAAGATTGCATTCCCATTGTAGCTATCCACCCAGATGTAACCAAGTAAATCTCCCAGATCTGCTGATTTTCCCATCTGTTCATTTAATTTCCAAAATGCCTGCCTATAGTCTTGAGAATGACATAATAGCAACATATTAGCAGTTCTGAAACTATGAAGTCATCTTCTGGCATAAGTATTGCAAAGATGTAAAAGTACAAAATCTGCCTGTGGATTATTGGGTAACAGAATATATAAGGCATTTCTTAGACCTAAATCTGGCCTTTTAGAGCAGCTCTTTATTTCTTGTTAAACCAATTTAGATTTTATTGACATATGAATTTCACTCTCTATATATTTAACACATATTATCCCTTAACAATATTTTCAGAAAACAATACTTGCTAGTGCATCTTACAAAACAAACATCTTCCATTTTAGAACAAATAAATTCCAGGGCTCTGTCTAGACTGGCCAGTTTTTCCGGAAAATCAGCTGCTTTTCTGGAAAAACTTGCCAGCTGTCTACACTGGCCGCTTGAATTTCCACAAAAGCACTGACGATCTCATGTAAGATTGTCAGTGTTTTCGCGGAAATACTATACTGCTCCCGTTCAGGCAAAAGTCCTTTTCCACAAAGCTTTTGCGCAAAAGGGCCAGTGCAGACAGCCCAGTTTTGTTTTCCACAAAAAAGCCCTGATTGTGAAAATGGCGATCGGAGCTTTTTTGCGGAAAAGCACGTCTAGATTAGCTACGGACGCTTTTCCACAAAAAGTGCTTTTGCGGAAAAGCGTCCGTGCCAATCTAGATGCTCTGTTCGGAAAACTTTTCCGTTAAAAGCATTTCTGGAAAATCATGCCAGTCTAGACGTAGCCCGGGCTTTTCAATGTCATAATGCAATGTATGCTAAATATCTGTATATAAAAACTCACTCTTTTTTTTTTAATTAACCTTACATAGTTCAGATTAAAATTAAAATGTATTCTTCAACCAAAGTTAAATAATTAGGAAAGTAGGAATAAGAGATCCTCCGAAAAAGGGCTTATTTTCCAGAGAATCATGTCTAGACTGGCGCTTTTCTCAAGCCGGAAAAAAGCAGCAGCCATGTAAATGCAAATCCCTTGGGGGATATTTAAATGCCCCGTGGATTTTGCTATTCCGACATGCTACATTAGCATCCCTTTTCCGGAAGGGATGCCAGTGTAGACACAGCCTAGTTCTATACTTTTATATTTGTATTGCCTTAGAAATAATTTAAATCCCAGATGTTTGATGTTCGAAGAAACAAAAGAAATATCAAATACTAAAAGTGGCAGAGGTATCTTTAACAAGATATTATAGTTGGATAGAGATGGAAAAACATATTACTATAGATTATCTGCCTATAGATGCCTACTTTCTCTCCAGAAAGGACCTATACATTATTTGACAATAAAACATTTGAATATGACTAACTTACCTATTTTCAGAAATGTTGATTTAAATCTAATTTCTCCTCCTGCGCGCATATATATATATATATATATATAT
Source organism: Pelodiscus sinensis (assembly GCF_052426305.1). NCBI lineage: Eukaryota > Metazoa > Chordata > Testudines > Trionychidae > Pelodiscus > Pelodiscus sinensis. The sequence goes on from NC_143063.1 coordinate 35,927,589, forward strand.
ATATATATATATATATATATATATATATATTCTAAAGCAGGGTAAATATTTACTGCCATAAAGACAACATTAAAATTCCATCAAAAATAAAATAAAGAATTCCCCCTCAACGAACTCTTCCATGACAACCCTGACAAAATAAATGAGTGGTCAGTGAAGGTCCATAACTGTGGCTGCAATAGATCCTATTAAAGATTGATCATGAAAAATATTTGCCAGTTTCCCTTTTCATTGTAAACTGGTAGTACCACAGCATTTGCACTCTGCGGAAAACAAGATGGTTAAGCTATCTAAAAGGGTAACACTGTATTTCTACTTGGAAAATAACTGGAAGCTAATGCAATTATGAGAGCAGTGGTATGATATGTGAAGGACATACATGAAGAAGTTTTTTAGTCTTGGATATAGCACAGGTATTTATATATGTTAGTGTTCTGCACAATAATATTTACCAGTTCACAATATCTATTTGATCAGATATTCTATATAGACATGGGGCCAAGTTCTGCTCTCAAGTATCTTCAGGCAAGCTTTGTGACTTCTGCGGTGTTGTCCATGAACAGCAGGAAAAGTAGAGTTTGATCCATGATACAGACTACAGTGGGCATTACAATAAAGATACAAATATTTTCTAACTTCTCCATGAAACCAGAGTAATCTATTTTTGATAGCCATTCTCCATTGAATTTAGAACAACAAAAACCTCAGCATAGTATATCAGCATAGTCACTTGACAAAAGAACACAGCTGACATATTTATTGATGCCCATGCAATTTTTACTACACACACAGGCTACATCTACACTGGCACCCTTTTCCAGAAATGCTTAAAACGGAACAGTTTTTCCATTATAAGCATTTCTGGAAAAGCGCGTCTACATTGGCAGGATGCTTTTCCGGAAAAGCACTGTTTCCAGAAAAGCATCCGTGCCAATGTAGATGCGCTTTTACGCAAAAAAACCCCGATCGTCATTTTCGCGATCAGGGATTTTTTGCGGAAGACTACTGTGCTGTCTACACTGGCCCTTTTCTGGAACAGTTTTTCCGGAAAAGGACTTTTGCCCGAATGGGAGCAGCATAGTTTTTCCGGAAAAACAACGACGATTTTACATTAAATCATCATTGCTTTTCTGGAAAAGCAAGCGGCCAGTGTAGACAGCTCGCAGCTTATTCCGGAAAAGCGGCTGCTTTTCCAGAATAAGTGGCCCAGTGTAGAGACAGCCACAATGTCTATGTCAGTTCTTTGCTTTCTCAGTTCTCATTGTAATTGGCCTGTTGATTAACATAGTCACTAGACTTGGGTAAAAGAAAACAAAAAATAAGACTTACAATTTCTTCCAATTTTCATTGGTTTTATGGGTTTTTTTTAAATATCAAAAGATAAAATTTCATTTCTTTGGTTTTGTTTTCATCTATTATTTTGGGTGATATCTTTCCATAGCCTTCAAAATTGCAAGATGGGAAAAATAATAAAACTGTCCTTCTAGATCAGATTGATTATGAAGAATTGCACATTTTTCATTCCATCTCAATTCAGTTTTATGTGACTGCAATTAGATTAGAAAAATTTGTTGTGCAATTTTTTAGTAGAATTTTCTTTCTGCTCAACCAACTATGTATTTTTCTATAATGGAATATTGTACAAAAGGCTGTGTTGTTTCAGTCTTAACTGAGGTAACATGTTGGTGTAATATCCAAAATTAATGAATATTTAATTTATCAATGAAAGTTTTAATCAGAATGCCTTTATAATTATATGTACATAAATATGCGACTATTAGGAAGTCCATTCACATGAAACATAAGCTAAATAAAAATAGAATTAATTTATTATATCCACCTTACTGAGTGCAAAATATCTCTAAAGGATAACCTGTGTAAATTTATAAAGGTATAACCACTTCCTTTGAATTCTGCCAAATGAAACTGTGTCTCACTTCTCAACACTTATGTTCCTGCTCCAACCTCATTTTTAATTCAGTGTCAGGAAAATGTAATAGTTTTCACATTCTGACAAAGTTAAGATTTAATCCCTCCCATCTATCAAAATTTTTGTTTTCAGACTTACAGGTCCTTCTCCAACAGAGCATACACACACACACAAATCCCCAAACCTCCATCTTTAATTATTATATTAACAAACCCACCTGAAAAACAAAATATGGATACACTAGACAAAAGCAACAGAAACCATGGGGGAAAGATGCCAAGTAGTACACTCTATTTACCTCTTAATATACAGATGTGTGGACTTTTTTAACATAAGGGCAATCTGCCTGTATTCCCCCACTGGGTTTCTGAATTGTTACTTCCAGGAGCACTAGCTCCTCTACTATGTTCAGTCGATTACATTTGGACACTTTTTCTATGCAGTTCTGAATCTATGAATGAGTAAATGTTTGTATTTTCACTTTCATGAACTATGTGAATTTTTATAGAAGAAAACAGCTGGACTTACAAATGCGGTTTAGAGCCCACAGGCCACAAAAAATATTTACAGAAGGTAGCTAAATTATATTTCTCTGACATTTTATGTTGTTGAAATATAATTTTCAATGAGTTATACCCAGCTATAGGTTATGTTAAACAAATAACTTCTATAGATTAATTGTCATATTTCATCTATATGGCTTCTGTAATATAATTAATTTGGTTTAGCTCATATGAACTAAGGCAATCGCCATAACCCTTTTATTAGGACAGCCCGGGGCTTCCCTGAGCCAGCCTATTCAATCTCTTTGTATGTTCTAGACTATAATCAAAGCAAAGATGATTCCCGTAGTAATGCAATTTGTGTAGCTCTCTTTTTCAGTATTGATAGTATTACATAATACTATCCATAATGATGTACGGTTGATAGGAATTTAATTTGTGAACCCTCTTTCATTCCAGAAACCAGACTGTTATATTAAGCACTTGAAAATAGCACTTAAGATATTTCAGCATTGTAAAGGGAATATTTTAAACAATTTTTCTCTCTTCTCATTTTTTTTTTTTTTTTTTTGGCCACAAAAATCACGCATTACATATAACAAATATTAGTCAGTAAACACTGATGGAAGCCAGGTAGCATGTATCGTCTTTGGTTTAAAGCCTGTAAATGGGCCTGTTGAGTTACCAGATTAGACTCTGACCTGAATTTGGCTGTGAACAAGCAGACCTCAGGCTTAGAGCCCCACTTAATGGGACTTTCTCACTTTTGCGTGTATGTGTGCTAAAATGCTTGGTCATTATTTGCCAAGTGTATGCATACCTATTTCATGTTGCCATTGCACCCCCTTTCACACATACCTGTTTTGTACTGCTGAAATAAGGACTTCTTAGGAGTCCTTCATATTTTTGGGGGTAAGTGTATTTTTAAAAAGAAGGAGAAGACTTAACCCTGTGCACTGGAGAGTTGGTAATTGTCCTTACTTTTTTTACTATATGTAAAAATTAAGGAAGAGAATTTGTCAATTATATGTGATTTAAAGAATGGCCTTTTAAATAATGTTGCTGAGGAGGGGAAGGTGATTGTACTTCCAATGGATCGATAATAAGATACATCACTTTTTATTTCTGGGTCATCAGCTGAAATACAATACTGATAGGTAGCGAAGAAAATAATTATCTCCTGATGGCTGCTGGATGGTTTAGATAACATGGATTGATGGTCTCAGCCTATTTTCTTGTGGATTAATGTCTGTATTCCAAAAGCCCCTTTATCACAAACCACACTGAAGTTTCCCCTTTGTTTGGGAGCAGAGATACCAAAACTGGACATAAAGATGGAACAGTTTTTAACCGTCTCAAACAGATCTGAGTCTTGATGTATGGTAATTTGAATCATTACAGCTAGAGCTTTCCTGAAATGGCACTAAAGTAGAAGACTTCAATATTCAGCGTTATTCCATCAAGTGTTGCAAATATTAACTTGATTTGTTATTTCTAACTAAGATTTCATTATGTCTGTATCAAAACTCTTGGGTAGTTTTATGTTTGTTTAATAATTCTATTTTGTCTGCTTGATTAAATATGTAAATAAAAGAGAAGATTGAGTAGAGCCTCATTACAGAATGGCTATACAATTATTGAATACATAAAGTGTATACAGAAAAGTTATCTGACCTTCTATTCAAAGGCTTTAGTATCTCTTGACATTTACCATATTTTGTGCTATTACCCTAGCAGATCCATTTAAAAGTACCTTCACAAGCAAAGTCAATATTTAGTTAACCAAATAAAATGATAAATGAAACAGTTCCCTAAGCATCTACAATTATTTGCTTTACCAGAGATTGAACAAATTGTAGGAAAAGCAAGTGTTGACTGCTTTAGACTTTCATATCCACAGCATGTTTCTTGAATGGTAGATGATTCGTGATTAAATGCTTTTGTCTAATATAGAGCAGCCCTATACTAGACCTTTCAGGATGCTTAGACACAACATAATCTTTTTTTCCTAGATAGATCATTTTTTTCCTACTTGAGCATATGTAATAGCTTGGAGATATTAGATGGGGGAATTAAAATACCAATACAACTTAAAGATGTTAATAATGGTGATGTGTGTCATTGCTGGGAATGCAAGTTGGTTGGCTCTATGACTGTGGAAAGTTGTATTCTATATATGTCAATAGTTTATAAAGTGTTAGTAGTTAGTTCTCAAAAGCATGTAGAATAATTATGAGCTTTGTGGCACAAAGGAAACTTTTGTCTGGGAGGAAGGAAGGAAGTTGCAAATCTCATCCTCTTGCACATACTTTTTTTCTGTCAGGACTTAACAGGGTGCCTTTTGAACCAGATGGTTGGATTCTCAGAGAAGGAGCACCTACAACACCCATTCACTAAAACGGGATTTAATTTTTATTTACACTGGTAGAACTGAGTGGAGAATCTGGCTCAGAAAGGTGATTTTAGAGCATAAAACAGGCAGTGCTCAGAGACAGATGGAAAAAAGCATCTTGTTTTCAGCTACAGATTTAACTTCTCAGTTCTGCCTACAAAAAAAGTTAGAATAAGTATAACTGAGTCATTTAAAGCATTTTTAACTGTGAAGTTCTCCTGTAAGGAACACACACACAAAGAGAGAAACAGAATAAATAATGCCAGAGAACAAGGGGGAACTCTTTCCTCCATGGCAGCCACATCCTAGCAGAGGCTGGTGGGTTGAAAATCTCTTTAATTATAACTATTTCAAAGCTAAGGATTTTGGATTGAGACAGAAAGAAGAAAGTTGCTGCTTCTTGAGAAGAGATGCTGTCAATATTTGTTATTAAATGTGGAACAGAAATGAGTCCTGACAGCCTATCTATTTCAACTGCACAAGAAAAAAAAATCAGTCCTCTGCACAAGGCCAAAAACAAACTGGCTCCACACTGGAGAGCCGAAGACTTGCTTGCAAGTTGCAATTTGCTACCTTGGGTCTGACCCTTTATATTCCATTCCTTTTCAGTAGGCAAGGAGTCCTTGGGTATGCTCCATCCCCTGTGAGGCTCTTAAGATATTATGAAAAGAAAATGGATAATTTCAATGAGGCCTCGTAAAAAGTTGTCATGGGCTAGGCAGGGAAGGGATCTTATACCCTAGAAAATGCCTCACGTGGGCAGCATAATATATAGCTTCTGATAATTAAACTACCACTTTCCCTCTTGTGGTAAAGGTTTCTTTAACTGAAAGTGAATGTGTCGAAAGTGATTGTCTGGTGCATAAGTGACTTCCCCTCCAGCTGCCATTACTAAATGACCTTCCCATCTGCCCCAAGTCCTGCCACCATTCTACCCCTTTTCCCACCCCAGAACACCTCCATTCTACCCCTTCCCCCAAACTCCTGTCCCTGCTCCACCTCTGTTCCATCCCTTCTCCAACACCCCTGCTCCACCTCCTCCACCAAGTGTACTCCTGTAAATACTGATCATGGCGAATCAGCTCTTGAAGGTACCCCACAAGCAGTGAGAGGGAGAGGGAAGATTTGGTCATCAGGCCACAGATGTCGGGGGTTGGAACAGGAATTAGGCTATGGTGTTGCAACTCACTATGTAAGTTTGGGATGGTATAAATTGGTGAAGAATTTAAAGAAGTAGAAACAGGGGAGGTTGGGGCTCCTATGACTGGCATGCCAGGGCATCAACCCCACCTCAACTTTCATTTGAGGGATATGGAAATGGTAAGGTCTCAGGAGCAGGTTTGTCAGGAATTTTGAACTGTGATCTACAGGATTCTTAGGAGTTGGTAAGTGACAGAATGTCACCCAGCCTCCTGCTTGACTCCTGATGACTTTCTGACTCCTGATGTTTCAGTTCTGAGTTTGTCTCCTGCCTTTGAAATTCAGGTGTCCTGACACAGTTGACTCTCGACTGCTGTCCTATGACTATGAAGCACTGGCTCTGACCACAGGACCTGGTTTTCCAAGATCTAACTGTGCCAGGGGTGGTTGGGGAACAAGATTGAAAAGGGTGATAGATAGTGATGAGGGTGTTACCTGTCCATTATACTTTTATCTGCCTTCTACCCCCAGACAATAAAGTTGCAGCCTAATAAACCAGTATCTCCAGTCCTTTTCACAGTATATGCATGGACACTGAATCCAAGAAGTTAACTGATCTTAAGGTCATTTGTAAGCACTGTTTACTCTACATTAATTTCTTAGCTGGATTACATCATGAGTTCCTGGCCCAACAAAGCACAGTATATTACAAATATATGTATAGCAAGCCCAATCCGATTGACTTCAGTGTCAAATACTTTGGGGCATGGAGCCTGCTATCTGCTACAAGATAGCAGGTGTTCAATCAAAGTTGTTAATGTATTTTCAGTGGCTCTCATACACTTTAAAAGCAGGTAATTAGAATTATCCACAGATACTCTGAAGCCATGAATAATTCATTTCCTGCACATCAATAAAATAATTATTGTATATTATCATTCTTAGCTTTCTACTTCAATAAAATTGCTCACATCATGTCACTGTCACAGTAATGTGCCTTTTATTTCTCATATTAATGAATATTACTAGTAAAACGAGGAAAATTGTAATAAGATTTAACATTACCTATAATATAAGCTTTACTGTTGTATTGCACTTGAGTGATACAATATCCACATTCTGATTAATTATGGATTTGCATTCTTGCCTACCTTGGCCTCCTTTCAACACTATCTTTTTTAGGATATTTACCAAGTGTTTTCCAGAACTTTTGCTTAGTTGATCTCCACTCCCTACATACACCTCTCCCAACCAAAAAAGTCATTTAGGGTATGCCTATGCAGCACGGCTATTTTGAAATCAGATATTCCAGAATAGTTATTCCAAAATAGCTTATTTTGAAATAGAACATTTATACTGCAGGGAAGCCTCAGGAGGCACTGGGGAGGAATAACTTAAAATGGCCCTCGTGAGGGGCTATTTCGAAATAGCAGCACTGAAGCATCTAAACATGCCTCATTTTGAAATAGCTATTTCGAAAGAGGCATTATTCCTCATTTGGGCTGTGTCTAGACTGCAGGGTTTTTTCGAAAAAAGTAGCCTTTTTTCAAAAAAACTTCACCTGCGTCTAGACTACAGCTGTGTTCTTTTGAAATTAAACCGAAAGAACGCGGCTTTTCTTTCGATGGTGATACTCCTCATTTCATGAGGAATAACGCCTTTTTTTGAAAGTGCTCTTTCAAAAAAAGGCGCTATGTAATGCAAACTGTGCTTTTTTGAAAGAGAGCATCCAGAGTGCCTGGGTGCTCTTTCGAAAAAGTGTCTTGCTTTTTTGAAAGTACTGGTTGCAGTCTAGATGCTCTTTTTCAAAAGATGCTTTTTTGAAAGTATCTTTCAAAAAAGCCTCTTTCGAATGAGGCTTGCAGTCTAGACGTAACCAGAATGAGGTTTACAGGTTTTGGAATAAACTGTCCATTATTTTGAAATTATTTCAAAATAACAGAATGGCTGTGTAGATGCTCACAGTATTCTGAAATAACTCTAGTTATTTCAAAATATCAGTGCAGTGTAAACGCACCCTTAGTTTTCATTGTAACAAAACTTCTGATTGTGCTAAGAAATGTGGTTAGAGTATCCTATAGGGATCCATTATGGCCCTGATACTTATATAGATATATACATGTGCTTAACTTCATTAGGACTACACATGTGTTTGATATTAAGCATGCAGAGAAGACTTTTTCTACAGCTATAGATTTGCATTTCTTCTAAAAGATTTTTTCAATTAAAAATGGCTTTTCATCCAAGATTTAAATGTTAGTGGGAAAATTTAATTGTAAAATAAATGCAGCCCAAACTGATAGATAGATATTTCAATACACAAAATATATTTTAACAATTAAAATTGAAATCTTTTAATGGAAACTGAACATTTTGTTTTTAAAAAATGTTTGAAAACACATGTTTATGGTTATTAAACTTTTGCTAGATATTCTCTCAAAATTCCCCATAAAACAAAATAATATTTTGTCTAGCTCTAATCAGTGCCTATGGTTTCATGGCTTTATTCCATATACATTCAATATTTCTGCTGACCCCAGGATACTTAAAATATCAAATGATAGCCCTTACTTTTGGGGGGGTATTTTGAGATTCTGTGCTGTCCCCAGTCCCTTTCATAAATGTAATTATAATATAAAACCTTTAGACAAGAGAAGCAATTATGTATTGTTTGAATGACTTTCCTGAGCAATATAATTTTAGGTTCTAAACACACAACTCTCTGTATTATCCAGTGGCAGCCACCTCCGTTGTTAGTTACACATGCACAGTGCCCACTGGATCAAGTCTTTAATTAAAATATTTTATCAGCTCATATAAACGGAATTCTGTTCTTAGATGTATTTGTTCAGTTCTAAGAGATTTCAAATAGAGCTGTGCATTAGCTTCTGAAGGCAAAATCTAACAACTATGATATCAAAGATTTATCATATTTCTTTAGAATTTCTTATTAGAGGTCCAGTCTATTGAAGTTCTCGGCAGATGTCCCAATGATTTCAATGGCAACAGGATAATCACCTAATATTGCCTTTAATAATACTATGTTTAAGCCACTGAGAGCTATTTTGAGCTCTCTCACTGCATATTACCTTACTCCATGAGTAATCAAATTGAAATTCATGGAACTATTTATTCAGAGTAAGGATGGCAGAAAACAGACTTTGTTCAAGTATACCATGATGCAATATTTACATTTGCGATCTATGATTTTAGCATCTAGAATCTGCAAGGAGAGGTGGTCAGGACAAGAAGTAAACTGGAGCCTGCAGCCTGAGCCATTCCATCAAACCTGAGAGAGTCTTTTTGGGGAAAAATTACCCATTTTGTTTATCATTTCTGATACATCAATGAATCTTACATTTTTACAAAAGGCTTTATTTTGTTTCTGTTCATCCACCATGTAACATAGTGGTTTCTAATAGCAGCTGTCATGCTCTTAAGTGTTGACAAGATATTTTCCAGTGCAGTAACCCTTACATCAAACTGATGCAGATTACTTGGCATTGACTTTGTCTCTCTTGTCTAGATTAGGCAAGGATTTGTCCTGAATCCTGGTATTTCAAGTAAAAAGGTAAGGTCAGACTTTTAGAAATCCTAGCATCAGTGGGTAGATCCTGCTGATGAATAAATAAGATCTAGCACAGTATTATCAGTGGTTTCAATTAATACAGATAGACAACTCTATGTAAAAGTATCCTTTATGTATGTGAAAATATGATGTTTGCAAGATAAGGAAAATTAAGTTAAAAACTACAATGATGGTGCGAAGACTCACTAAATTACACTTCAGAGTGTACCAACACGTTCACACCTTTAGCCCCAGATCCAATCCTGCTAACTGTTCCATGTTTGTGGACCTCCTGTCCTTCATGACAAATGCCATGGTCATGGAGAATGGCCTGCGACCCTTGTAAAAGCCTAAACAAATTCCTTTTCCAGTTATATGTAAGGGGAAAGCTTGGGGTACAGTAGAATGGAAAAAAAATTGAAATGCCACTTGAAAGTCCTTCACTGGTGGAGACGTGATTTCTCACTACATTTACTAGCAGTGCCAGTTACTTATGCCTTTCAAAGTGAATGTTCATGATTACCACTTACGGATTATGTCTGGAAAAAAATGATCCCTTTGCATTTGGTTTTGTACAGCCTTAAGGGCTAGGGCTCAGCTCTCAAAGTAACAACAACCTAGTGGAAGCACAAAGATTATAAGGAAAACTCTTCCTTCAGAAGAGATGAACAAATATTCTGTTTAGTCCTGATCTCACACAGGCATCCCTGCACTTGCAGAGAGAGTTGGAACCTGCCTTCATTTCAACATCTTAACAAATTATCTTAATCTGTAGCACTGTACAAACAATGTATTATAATACCTTGCTTATATATAACAATGTTTCTATCTTTTACACATTGTACAGATTAAGTATAGACTCACACAAAACAACATATTGAGTCCAATGCTATAATGTAGTCATTTGAATCTGAATAGAATGAGTGCAGTGAATAGGTACTGGTACCTTTCAGATTTGCTATTGCTTAGTGATTTTCACTCATTTTACACAGGTGAAAATGACTCAGGGGGTAGTGTTAGTCTGTAACTTTAAAAAAAATGAGTAGTCCTGTAGTACCTTAGGTACTGCAAGCCTCTTTCAAAAAAGAGCGTTTAGACTACAACCATTACTTTCGAAAAAGCAAGCCACTTTTTTGAAAGAAAGCACCCAGGCAGTCTGGATGTTCTCTTTTGAAAAAGCACAGTTTGTATTACATACTGCCTTTTTTCAAAACAGCATTTTCGAAAAACGGTGTTCTTCCTCGTAAAATGAGGTTTTCCACGGTTGAAAAAACTGCTGCGTTCTTTTGATTTACTTTCGAAAGAATGTGGCAGCAGTAGACGCAGGGGAAGTTTTTTTAAAAAAGGCCACTTTTTTTCGAAAAAACCTGTAGTCTAGACACACCCTTAGGCTGTGTCCAGACTCAGGGTTTTTTTTGAAAAAAGTAGCCTTTTTTCGAAAAAACTTCACCTGCGTCTAGACTGCAGCCATGTTCTTTCGAAATTAAATCAAAAGAACGCGGCTTTTCTTTTGACAGTGGTAAATCTCATTGCATGAGGAAGAACGCCTTTTTCGACGGAGATCCGTCGAAAATAAGTGTGTGTGGATGTGGGGAGGCCATTTTTTTTTAAAATAATGGCCTCCAGGAAGAAGCCCTAGTGGACAATCTGGGGCATGCCATGCATGTGTCTGGTTCCTGTCTGCAGCCATTTCTTAAAGGGACAGGCACCCTCACAGCCACTTGTGGCAGCAAAGCAGCCAGAGCACACGGCTATTTAAGTGCAGCATGTCCCAGCCCCAAGACCCTCCTGGCCCTTCTAGCGAGCCTTCTGGGGACCCTACCAGCTCCATGCCAAAAAAAAAACAGGTCTAAAACAGAAAAACCTCCAAATAAAAAACCTACTGGGGTGTCCCAGGAAGCTGAGCACTCCAAACAAGCACTGTAATGCCTTGCTTACCTCCTAGAGGGACAGCAAAGGCAGCTGCAGGAGCAAAGCAACGGGTGTTCAGGGGCGTCCCTTTAACCACACGTCTCTGCAAAGGGCAGGCAGCAGCACCCGGAAGGAAATGCTGCCCCCATGCCCTGGCAGAAGCAGTTCCGGGTGGCTTTTACTTCGAAAGAGCATCCAGCAGTCAGGATGCTCTTTTTCGAAAAAGCGGATCGATTTTCCAATCCACGTATTGTAGTCTAGATGCTCTTTTTCAAAAGAGGCTTGCAGTCTAGACATAGCCTTAGAGACAAACTATGTATAGATAATCATGAGCTTTTGTGGGCAAAATCCACTTCCTCAGATGAGAGTAGAAAAAAAGGGGGAACCTCCCAATTTATAACAGAAAAAGAAGGGAAAGGGGGAGAAAAACACCTATCAATTGTATTGCTGGTGCCAATGAGGCTAATTGAGTGGGCTGTAAGAGTGGGCCCATACTTAGCTTTTGATGGAATTTGGGCATTGACTATAATGACCCATCCATGAGCGTGGGACTCAGTGCAGAATCAGATGCAGGGATCAGCCCTTGAGCTGTGGAGTAAATGTATTTAGTTTTAGTTGAAGTCAATAGAGCTGTGCCAAATCATACCAGGTAAGGATCTGTACTCAGGAATTTATGAAAAGTTTCCCTCCACTAAAGCACTCATGGAAAATGTAGGCAGCAGGGTGTGCAAACTGATGGACAAGAGTATTGTCAAGAAAATGTTTTTGAAAGGTTCTGCTCCTTTTTTTTCTCTCTCCCTTTGAAGGGAAAGTGACGCTCCCAGCAGCTGCCATTCATTAACATTAGGAAAAGAATTTTTATCTCCTCGTTTGTCTTTTGCAAGTGTGTTGAACAAAGGGTTCTTCCTATTTGATGGTGAGAAAGCGTGTGTGATCTTAGACTTTGCACGTAGTAATGGTGTGCATGAGAAACAGATGCTGTGTGATTGAAGTACAGCTGTGTGATCAAGGCGACAGAACTACAGAGTATAAGCAGAGCAGAAATAGTGCTAGCTGAATGAGCTTACCAAATCTATAGTTATCACCATACAGGCAGAAAGCTCCAAGGAAAGGGAGTGTAGCATATTGATTGTTTATTTATTTGTCTGTTTACAATCTGGATGGCTAGTCAGTGATTTACAGCTGAAGATCATTATGTGGTCATTCTGCAGTATATATATCCCTGCTATTACAGGTCTCCCTTTCTGTTTGATGGTAAATAATTGTTACCTTAAAAAATATTCTCACTGGAGACCACCCAGGGTTACACTAGTATGGGTTTATTTCCACTAGGTAGAACTAAAGAGAAGAAAGCAGCCACCAAAGATTTAAGCTAAAGAAGATAGAACTCTCTCTCACACTCCCACACAGACAAGAAAGCAAGCACACACCCCTCCATTCACTCACTCATTCACACCCATTCATTCCTGCCCTCAGGCACTCACACGCTTACACAGACATATGGGTTGCAGAAGGAGCCAAGGCATGTGGATCCTGGAGGGTCTGTCTGCTCATCATAACTGGGGAAGCTGGTCAGGAGAGAGAGACAATAGAGAGGAGCTTCTCAGGAGCAGGGGAAGGAAAAAGAGAGAGAGTCTCACATGTGCTCCTTCTCCTTATATTGTGTCTGAATGGCCCCTGTGACTCATTCACCTCGTCATCAGGGAGCATGCCCAGATTTCCCTTTATCCAGCAAGGAGCATGCCCAGACTGCGATGACTCATTGAAATGTGATCCATTGTTCCAAGCCTTCTTCAAACACACTCACACTCACACTCTCTCCACTCACTCAAGGGAGAATGCAGTTTTGGGAAAGTTACAAGCAAGGTGGCTGCATGTTACAAAAATTACAAAATTGCAGTTTACAGTAAGTTTGAGAGTTACACAGATTGCAAATATTGACAAGGATCACAATAAGTTTTAGTTTAAAACCTTAGACCTTACAGTTTGGTGTAGCTTCAGAAAATCCATGTATATAAATCTAGTGAGCTCAGGCGGAGGCTTTTTTATGCAACAATAATCACATTCTATGCACATTCTATGCACATCCCATTGCCATGGCACAACCAAACCCTGTCCCTCCTTTAAGTTTATGATAAGAAAAAGCTGCATCCCAAATTTGGTGGCCCTAGCTCTTACTGTTTAGTTTTTGAACAAACAGACTAACAGACAGGCAGACGCACAGACAGGCAGACACACAAGCTCTCTCAGATATATAGTGTATTGTTTGCAGGATCAGACCCCAAAGTTGAAGAGTATTTTGTGCAATGCAACATTATTAAGCTCCACTGCAGATTCAGTTGCTGCTTTACTTTATTTTCATGAAGATCCATTAAATCTATTAGGAGTTCCCATATTTTCAAAGCACTTAATAATTAAATGAATAGATCTCAGAAACACGTTTTTTACATAGAGTGCATCTACACTGCACCGTTATTTCATTATTTTGAAATAACAATGTGGGTGTCTACATAGCCATTCTGTTATTTCGAAATAATTTCAAAATAACGGATGGCTTATTCCAAAATCTGTAAACCTCATTCTATGGGGAATAATGCCTATTCCGAAATAGCTATTTTGAAATGAGGCATGTTTAGATGCTCCAGTGCTGCTATTTCGAAATAGCCCCTCACCAGGGCCATTCTACGTTATTCCATATTGTTTTTATTGGGTTTTTTATTTTGAATAAATCTTGAATTTCACAAAAAGTTTCATGGAATTCTGCAGTTGGCATATGAAAAAAGTCCAGATTTCAACCAAATTTATTGTTGTTACTTCTTCCTGCTGCCCCACTGGGAAATAAAACCTAAGATAATTTCATAACTATTCGGTTCTAGAAAAACTTAAAAACCAACAAATAGTCTAGCAGTACCTTAAAGACTAACAAAACATGTAGATGGTATCATGAGCTTTTGGGGGCAAAACTACTTCTTCAGAGGGCTTCTTCTGTTCTAAACGCCCCCACAAGATTGTCAGCAACATTTAATGTATAATCTCAAGCTGAAGACCTGTTTTGGAATGGCAGCTGCACATCCAGATTTTTTGAAAAATTCTGGGATAATTGAGACATGTTTCTATGTCTTGAGGATGGGACAGGAGGAGATAGAAAATGATACTATCCTATTGAATGATTTCAGGCTGAAATTATCTATATCAAATGTAAACTCTGTCATTTTCTACATTGGAATTTATTTCTCCACTTTCAATACATCACCTTTGTTTATCGTGATGTGTATTTACTACCAAAGAAGCAAAAATGTGCTTTATTTTTTGATCAGTCAAGTGATTACAAAACCTCAAACTAGGGTGGGGGGGAATGAAACTAAGGTGAGACTGGGGAAAGAAGGTGGGAGAGGGGAGGAGGGAGGGTGGGAGAGGAGAGGGGGAAACCTGGAAGGAGGGAGCTGGCAGGGGGAGAGAAGGGGAGGAAGGGGTTGGAGAAGCTCAGCCTGCCATAGCTCCTTTATTTTCATGCAGACCTGCTCCTTGGTTCACATGAGGCCTTTGGTGGCCAGGCTGGCAGCCATCTGCCTGTAAACGGTTGCATTCCTCCATTTAATGCAGAGATCATGGATGTTGGAGGTATCCCCCCAAACCTGAATTAGGTCCCTGATCTCCACACTGGACCAGGCAAGCGCCAGCTTTTTACGGCCCCTGGCAGACTGGTCCTGGGGAGCTGGCTGGCACTGGCTGCCTGGCTCATGCTGGGGCCACTGGGTTAGGTGCAGTGATGGCTGGCTCTGGGCTGGCAGACTTGGAGATGTCACAGGCACTATAGCAAGAGTCTACCCCTTTAAGGGTTCTGTGGAGGGTGGGAGGGAGAGGAGTTTTCTTGGTTTTGCCCAGAGTGGCCAGCAGGGCACCCTGGGAGGGGCTGAAGGCCCCCTATTTCGAAATAAGCATCTACACAGTGATTATTTCAAAATAGCAATTTTGAAATTGGAGCTATTCCTCATGGAATGAGGTTTACCAATTTCAAAATAAGCCCTCTGCTATTTCGATTTAATCTAGAGAGTTATTCATCTGTATTTACATTCTTGTGACATTACCAAATCTTAGCCAGTTTCTTGGTACTTGAAAACATTATTGAGAAGCTTTTGATTTTTAAGTACATCTGTTTTCCATGGATAGAAAAAACTGCATGGTCTTTCTAATTCTAGAGTATTTACATCTATCTTTGTCAGATCATTTTCAAACAGTCATCAGTGGGTTAGAGGGCACTGGAAACATTTAGCTGGCAAAATGAAAATGTTGCTCCTAGAGAATCCCAATCATTTCTCCACCTGATCAGCTCCCATTTGGATTCTAGTTCTTTCATTTGCATCCCAGTTTCTGATACTATAGAAAGTATCCTCAAGACTACAGTAGTTTCTGCAGAAAGATACAGAGAGACTAGACTCTTCCCCTAACAGTAAAGCAAAGTTACAAAACAAAAAGAAAGTTTCTCTTCATTCAGTGGTGAAGACTAAGACTTTAACTGGATTTTAAAAAGAGCTACATAGCCATTAATGGACCTAACTTCCATGACTCTATTAGCCAGGATGATAGGAATGGTGTCTCTAGCCTCTGTTTGCCTGGAGATGAATGACAGGAGTGGGATCACATGATGATTACCTATTGTGTTCCCTCCATCTGAAGCATCTGGTATTGGCTATTGTTGGCAGACAGGATACTGGACTAGGTGGACATTGAAAGTCTAGACTACATGGCTCCGTTGACAGAGCCATGTAGATGAGTTTACTTGACATAGGAAAATGAAGCTGCTATTTAAATAATCGCCTCTTCATATACATCAAAATGGCCGCTGTGCTGTTCCACTCAGCTGTTTGGTGGCACAGAGGGACAGTCTGGACGTGCCGTGGTTGACAAGGGAAGCCTTTGTCGACTGCTCCGGTAAACTTCATTTCACGAGGCATACCAGAGCGGTCGACAAAGGCTTCCCTTGTCGACCACGGCACGTCCAGACTGCCCTGCTGTGCCACCAAACAGCTGATTGGCACAGCACAGCAGCCTTTTAGATGAAAATGAAGCAGCAATTATTTAAATCACCGCTTCATTTTCCTATGTCTAGTAAATTCATCTACATGGCTCTGTCGTCGGAGCCATGTAGTCTAGACATACACTTGGTCTGACCGAGTATGGCCGTGCTTATGTTCTTAAAGTAAAATAACTGCATCTTGGTCAAAGTGGAACTAGTTCATGTTAACTCGTGGTTAAGTTACCACTTTATGGGCTTATCTAGATTACCGGAAACAGTTGAAAGAAGATATGCAAATTCTGTGGGAATCTTCTTCCGGTTGCACTTTTGAAAGCGAAAGTAGTTTAAACACGTTTTTTTGGCAAGCCTCCCCTTTGTCGAAAAGCCACGTAAACCTCATTTTTCGAAATGGGCCATCAGAAGAAGATATGCAAATTCCTGTGGAATTTGCATATCCTCTTTCAACTGTTCCCGGTAATCTAGGTAAGCCCTGACAGATTTCTATGCTATTCAGCAGTTTTACATGACACCACTAAAGTCTGTTAAACAATGGTTGATCAGAACCATAAGTCAAGTCTACACTAAAGGGCAAGGCCAAATAAAGATATGCACAGCAGAAGGCCAATGGGAGCAAATGCTCCTATCAAATTCCCTTACTCCTCACATGAGCAGGAGTACTGGCCACTGATGGGGTGCCCTCTGAGTTCCATTTAGTGGGTCTGAACTAGACCTGCTAAATTGAACTCCAGAAGATCGATAATGGCAGTGTCAATCTTCCACTTAGTGAAGACATGGCCTCAGGAAGTGTTCATAAGCATAACTCCATTATCTTCACTGCACTGACATTACCTTTTTACTTAAACCACTCCATTGGTAACCTGAAAAAATACAGGTGTATTCTGGAAATAGTCTACTTTCAAAGGTATGTAAAGTAGTTCCTCTGTAGATCCCTTTTTTAATTTCCATGCTAGGCATCAATGATCTCTTACTATTTGATTATTAAATATGCCATAAATGTCACTGTCTCTGTTTGGGAGATGTGCATTTCACTGTATTGTTCTACAGTTAAATGAAAGCTTCAGGGGTTCTTGTTCCTAGATATTTTAAAAGTTAATAACAAACCTAATACCTATGTTTTCCTGAGTTCCGCCAGTATTTGTGGCATACTCACAGTTATTTTAGTTTATTTGATAGTGCTCTGGGGTATATAATAAAGGACATTATATACCTTTCATGATAGATTGATTAATGCATTTAAAGCAACTTTGGGTTTTTTTTTTTATTCTTAGTGATTCAACTTCCTTCAGTGAAGTGCAGAAACTGAGAAATGCCCTAATGTTAATTTGAATGTAAAGAGATGGAAAACAACTGCACCTGGGGGGAAAAAATAGAAAGACACCTGGAGATGTTCCAAATGTGCATTTTTTTAATAATTAGCACATCATACACCTAGTTAGCATCTCATAAATAACCATAAAGTAGTCACTTAATGAATCATTTTACTTTGCACTGTCAGAGGTTACAGGAAAAGCAAAATTGTTTGTTTATTTTAAGAACAGGATGCAGTTGTTTCTTTGGTCTTGTTAGAAAAATATTCCAGCATAAGAATTAACAAATATATTTTACAAAGCTACACCATATAAAGTGGTGAAATAGGGACCCTAACAAATATTGATTGTATATCCTTTGTAATACGCATACTTCGATCTTTGATGGTTTGACCAAAAAATAATCTGAAACTCACCTATAATGCATTTCTGGTGGATGTAGAATTAAAAAAAAAAGAGGGGGGTAAAATGGTCCAGTGATGTCATAAGCATCTTCAGCATTCAGCTTCTACTGAAGTGAATTAGAATGGAAGGGAGGAAGTTCCTTTTGTGAGACTGCCTTGAGAAAAACATAAGTCCTGAGAGGTCCCAAAGAAGGTCAGCTTCTATTGGTTTCAGTTTTGCTTTTAAAGCAGGATGGTCTTGTAATTCAGACACCTGACTGGGACTATTGAGGTCTGAATTCACTTCCCTGCTCTTGTTGACTTCCTTAAGACTTAGCTAGCTGGGACTAATTGAAAAGCTAACTGAAGTCCATGAGTAGACATCAGTTGATTTAAATGGACTCTAAATCGGACCCTCTTAATTTCCTATGAGCAAAAATGGGAACACTTGCTTGCCTTAAGAGGGGGTGAAGATAAGTGTAGAAAACATATGAGCTGGGTTACTATGCTGGTTAAGGCTCTGAGGGTATGTCTACACTACCCCGCTAGTTCGAACTAGCGGGGTAATGTAGGCATACCGCATTTGCAAATGCAAATGAAACCCGGGATTTGAATTTGCATTTGCATAAGTGGTGAGCCACCATTTTTAAAACCCCGCTGGTTCGAACCCCGTGCAGCGCGGCTACACGGGGCACGAACTAGGTAGTTGTGTACCGGTAGTTCGAACGAGGTGTACCGGTAGTTCGGAGTAGGAAGCCTAGTCCGAACTACCTAGTTCGAGCCCCGTGTAGCCGCGCTGCACGGGGCTCGAACCAGCGGGGTTTTAAAAATGGCGGCTCCCCGCTTATGCAAATGAAGCCCGGGAAATTCAAATCCTGGGCTTCATTTGCAAGTGCGGTATGCCTACATTACCCTCCCAGTTCGAACTAGGAGGGTAGTGTAGACATACCCTGATTCAGCAAGGTACTTAAACTGAACATAACTGTAAGCAAATCTAGAGATAAGGGAAGGTTCTAGACAATTGGAAAAAGGCAAGTGTAGTGCCCACCTTTAAAAAAAGAAAGGACAATCCAGGGAACTACAGACTGATCAGCCTCACCTCAGACCCTGGAAAAATCATGGAAAGGATCTTCAAAGAATCCATTTTGAAGCACTTGAAAGAGAAAAAAGTGATCAAGAATAGGCAACCTGGATTCAACAAGGGCAAGTCATGCCTGACCAACCTAATTGCCTTCTGGCTCTGTGGATGTGATATACCTTGACTTTAACAAAGCTTTTGATACAGTCTTCCACATAGTTCTTGCCAGCAAGTTAAGGAAGTATTGATCGGATAAATGGACTGTAAGATGGGTAGAAAGCTGGCTAGATTGTTGAGCTCAACTGTAGTGATCAACAGCTTGATGTCTGGTTGGTGGTCAGTTTCAAGTAGAGTGCCCCAAGGATCAGTTCTAGGGCTGGGTTTTTCAACGTCTTTATTAATTACCTGGATAAGGGGACAGATTGCACCCTCAGCAAGTTTGTGGATGACACTAAGCTAGGGGGAGAGGTAGATACAAATCTGTTCAACAAGGACAAGTGCACAATCCTGCACTTGGGATGGAAGAATCCTAAACGCTAAATAGGATAGTGACTGACTGGCTAAGCAGCAGTCTGTCAAAAAAGGGCCTGGATATTACAGTGGATGAGAAGCTGGATATGAGTCAACAGTGTGCCCTTGTAGCCAAGAAGTGTACATTAGGAGGAGCATTGCCAGCAGATTTAGAGAAGTGATTATCCCCCTTTATTAGGAACTGGTGAGGTCTGTCAGCCGAAATGGTCAGGGCAGTGTGTGCGTGTGTGTTACACCCAAGTCTTCAACTGCTGAGACGCAAAATCTCGTTGCAGTGAGTAGCCTAGGAGGCTGGAGGGCGCCCTGAAAAATAGTTTGTCTGTGACTTTACTGCTAGGACCGGGGTCCCATCGCAGAGGGCAGCCAACAGGCTCTCAGACGCCCCGAGTTTATAGAAAGAGCTTATTACACCTCAGATTTTAGCTGCTAGGACACAGGATCCCTTCGCAGCGGGCAGTCTGTAAAAGACTGAGAGATGCCCCAACGGATCTGCCACCTGGGAGTGACACAATCCAAAACACCCAAGCTCTTCCTATACCTGTCCCTTTTGACCGGCTGAAGTTCTTTTGTTTGTGTTTGGTTCGGGTACAGCAGCATGGGTTCAAGTCAGAAGCTTGACACGCACTGGCTTATTTATAGGAGAAAGAAATAGAAAAGAAAAGAAACTTGGTTCAATATATATATATATTATAAGTGAATGAGGGCACCCACTTATTTCCAAAGTTTATAGCTAAATCACCTTACCAAAGGCAGTTTACAATAGAAATGAAGCAGTTTGACTTAAGAAACTATAATAAAGTAACTAAACTTACAACAGAGTGACAATTAAAGTGTACACATAAAGAAAACACATTGCAGGTACAATTCTCACCCCTGCGTTCCAGACTTGACGTGGCCAGCGTCTTTCTCTCAATCCCTCGGGAAGAAGTAGGGCGAGGTTGGGTGTCCCACCGACCTCGGGAGACAATCAATACCTGCCAGCAGGTGTAGGTGATTGGAGCGCAAATGGGGTGGGCTACTAAACCCCTCTTTATACCCCTTGGGTCACATAGGCTTCTTCCTGGTCTCAAGTGGCCAATTAGGAAAAATGGCTTTGAATGCCAAGTTTCCCACGAAGGGTGCAAAGCATAATTCACACCTGGGAAAATGCAGACAATAGGCACCTCTGGTATGTGATGGGCGAAGATTCCTCTCCTGGGACAGTGCAGGCATGTCAATTACTGGTACTAGCCATCAGGCCTCCCAGTCGTCAGCTAGCCCATTTACTGTCTGGTTTCTGTTTATGGTAGAGTCAGGGACAGGCAGCACACTTGCGTTCCCAGGGCATCAAAGGCTGACTGCCTTTCTCTTGCTCTCCGGGGGGGTGGGAGGGGAAACAAGATGGGGTTCATGTCTGGCTACATGAGGCCACAGCTGGAGTATTGCATCCAATTCTGGACTCCCCACTATAGAAAGGATGTGGATTCATTGGAGCGGGTCCAGTGGAGAGCAATGAAAATGATTAGGGGGTTGGAACACATGACCTATGAGGGGAGGCTGAGGAATCTGGGCTTGTTTAGTCTGCAGAAGAGAAGAGTGAGGGGGAATTGGATAGACGCCTTTACCTACCTGAAGGGTGGTCCCAAAGAGGATAGGTAGAGATAGTTCTCGGTAGTGACAGATAGCCAAATGAGGAGCAATGGACTCAAGTTACAGTGGGGGAGGTCTAGGTTGGATATTAAGAAAAATTTCACTAGGAGGGTGGTGAAGCTCTGGATTTGG
Source organism: Pelodiscus sinensis (assembly GCF_052426305.1). Taxonomy (NCBI): domain Eukaryota; kingdom Metazoa; phylum Chordata; order Testudines; family Trionychidae; genus Pelodiscus; species Pelodiscus sinensis. The sequence continues at coordinate 35,949,131 of NC_143063.1, forward strand.
TTACCTAAGGAGGTGGTAGAATCTTCATCCGTAGAGGTTTTTTAAAGCCCTGACTGGGATGATTTAATTGGCGTTGGTCCTGCTTTGAGCAGGAAGCTGTACTCAATGACCTCCTAAGTTCTCTTCCAGTCCTGTGATTCTATGATTTTAATACTGTGGGAAACTATCAAAAGCTTTGCAAAAGTCAAGGTATATCTCGTCTAGTGATTTCTCCATATCCTCAGTACCAGTTATCTCATCATAGAAGGCAATCAGGCTGGTTAGACATGGCTTGCCCTTGGGGAACCCATGTTAACTGTTCCTGATCACCTTCCTCTCTTCCACATGCTTCAAAATGATTTCTTTAAGAACCTGCTCCATTATTTTGCCAGGGACTGATGTGAAGCTGGCCAGTCTACACATATTTTAGTCAAAACATTTTTTAAAAGAAACACATTTTAAATTAAAGTACAATTACTACATACCAATCATCATACTGGGGAATGACTTGTAAATTATGGATGATAGTAAACAAGTTTCAATGTAAAATTTGTATAAACAAAAATTTTAAAAGACACAAAACTGGAAAGCTAGTGACTCAGATAGACATTGAGATTATTTGGAGAAGCTATTAATAAATTATGACATCCAAAAGGAAAAGAGCTTTAGAATTAAAAAAAAATCTTATGCTTTTTAGCCATTTTTGTTGTTGCTAAAACACCTTTCGTAGGATTAGGGAGAGAAAGCATTGTATGCTGGACTGATGTGTTTGACATTTACTGCACACAACAAATGCACAAGGGATGGAATCCTGATCCTCTTGAAGTCAATAGCCAAACTCCTGGAGTGCTTAGATTCCTATTTTTTAAAGTTATTGACATTTGCAATAGCAAGTCAGTCTTGTCATCGGGAGTTAAGTTCTGAGAGCTGAGAGAGTTCAGCATCTCAGAGAACTGAGTGCTCATTGAACATTCCCACATTTAAAAAATAAATCTGCCTACCCACATTACATCTCAGTAATACCAGTCAAATGACATACAGGACAGCCTTACCATTTGTGATGGATTCATTCCCTGTACCACCGTGAATGGCAAAATTCATGAATACTGGCAGCCACTGCTCCCGGCCCTCGAGGTGAGTTCCCCACAGCTCCCAAGCTCACTGCAGCTCCCAGCAACCAAAAGGAACTTACCATGGCTCCCAGCAACATCAAGGAAATCACTATATGGGCCAGTAGCCACAGAGAACTCCCACAAATGATGGGAACTCTGAGTAACTCACTACAGTGGCTGGGAGCCACAGGAAACTCACCACAGGAGCTAGGAGCTGTGGGGAGTTCCCTGTGGTTCTTGACCCCTACCGCTCCTGCTTCAGACCAGAATGATAAATACCCATGAATACGCATAACTACAAATAGTGATTTTGCAAATAACAAGGGTCTGCTGTATTACATATTCACGACGTTATCTTTCAATATTCAGTACCATAATGTAGTATCCTTTCTCATCTTATCTGAGGGCATGTCTACACTAGCCCCCTAGTTCTATCTAGGGAGGCTAATGAGGGCGACCAAAATTGCAAATGAAACGTGGGATTTAGCTGGTATTCCTCCTGCAATTAAGTTTACCAGATAATTTGATTTAGGGCTTTAATTCGGAATCCCGTTTCACTGCTGCATGTAGATGCGGGCAATTACTTCAGGCTAGTCAATTTCTGAAATGGCGACTGGCCGGGAACATGCTAATGAAGTGCTGGATCAAACTAGGGAACTAGTGTAGACATACCCTTAGAAACACATGTCCAAAGTAGTTCCTTAAACCATCCTCTTATTATGAAATCTTCCTCTATATTGTAGAGTCTACAGAAAGTCCTATGATTTCTGCTTAACTGGCATGATAGCAAGCTTATTAGTAATTACATTAAATACTTTTTTATTGGAGTAACTTCTATTGATAAGAGACAAGCTATTATCCTTAAACAGATCTCTTCTTCATATCTGGGTAAACTTGAAAGCTTGTGTTTGTCATGATTATGAGGGTTAGCCAGCAGCGTGGGGATTAAGGGGTTAACTACACCTAGCCAGGTGGAGTGACCAGTAGGAATGTAGGTGGGACTTTCAAACTGGGACAAAGGAATTTGGGTTTTTTTCCTTTCTCCCTTTTGCCTCTCTGGGTGTGTTCTCTGCAGCTACAGAAAAGGACAAGCATGTCTCTCTCTCTCCAAGACACCATTCTTCATTTTCTGTAAGTAGGGTAAAGTTTAGGTAGTTTCGTTAGGCTTTATTGTTTAAGTTTAGGGTATGGGATGTGATATCTGGCACTGCTTAAGAGATGTTTGGCTTTTCTTTTTAACTAAGTTCTAGCCCATGGTGTAATTCCTCCATGAGTATATTTTGTTACCTTTCCATCTGATCCTTATGCTTGCAACAGGAATATTGTTGTAATAATAAACATTTTCTCTTTTCATTAGCCTAGCATTGGTTACTTGTGTGTCCTGATTATTATAATAGGGGTGAGATTTCCCAAATGATCTTTCCCCTAATCTCGTTATTGATATTTGGGTGGTGGTAGTGGAAGTTTTATTCCCAAAATCTAAGTTTTTAAGATTTTGGGGGAAGTTTTATACCAAAGCCTGGTAGATAAGGCTTTGGGGTACACTTGCTGGTCCCCACTTCTGCATTTATCATGCCAGAGTGGGGAAGGAGCCATGAATCCTCTGGCCCCTCCCCAGGGTCTTATCAATCATCGACTTTCTCTGCTGGCCTTTTAAGAGTCTATATGCAGATTATGCATAGAGAGGTTACCCAACTTTCAACATACATCTAATTTCTTCATAGTCCATGAGCTTAGGTGGTGTAGGTGACCTTTAAACAGCCTTTCAGACTGAGACACATTTTTAAAATGTCAAAGTTTGGAGCAATCTGGTTAACAACTTGGAAGTTTCTGGTATTTCTTATATAAAAGTAACTAAAAACGTTTTGAAGAATTTTAGCAGAATAAACAATCAGAAAATTATACTTTGAGGGTCCTTGACATCCATCAACTTTCTTTAAATGAGAGGTACCAATAATGTGTCTTTGTGAAAAGAATGCCTGAGCATAATCACATGTGGTGATCACACAGGATGTATTTTTGGATTTCTTAATGTAGCATGCCACCCTGGAATGTATCATTAGATGTTGTCAACAGCAAGGAAAACTGCCAATCACGTTAACAACTAACTACTTTTAAAAATCAATCTAGTGACTTTAATTATGATTAAGTATTTATGAGTTGAAGTAACATTGCATATACAAATCCTTCTGGTAATAATCTTAAAGCATTTATTTTCCCTATGGTGCTAGGCCCTACTGTTACAAAGCACATACGTCAAAGGACTTTCTTACATAAGCAAAGTTTGCACTTGAGAAAGTGTGTTAGCTATGTTTTTAAAAAAGAGTACCCTTGAACCCATTTGCTGCTCTGACAACTAGCTATAACCATATAACTTTTAAGCCCATTGAATAAATTGTCTAAAACCTGTAGTTACTTCCCTTTAAACTCTATCCTTCATTTTCTCCATTTTGACTTTTGTCCTCTTAGTTGAACTAAGACTGTTGATACCAAAGTCTCTAGTGATACTGTTCTGTCAAAGGGTCAGATTCCAAAGATATTTAGTACTTAATTATGCAGATAGACACTTTTGGAGATTTTCAAGAGAATGAAAGTACTTTACATGCCTAATTCTCATTGAAATCAAACCTAATGTACTTAGGAACTTTTTTAATCCCACTAGAGCAGTGGTTCCCAAACTTTTCGGCATCGCGCCCCCTTTTTGATTTTTGAAAAACCCTCATCCACACACACCCCCAGCAAAAAAAAAAAAAAAAAAAAGGAACTGACTGGGGCAGCAAAACTTGATGGCGGAAGCGGGGCTGGGTTGCCTCGCCCCCCCCCCCCTGAAATTTCTTCACGCCCCCCCCAGTGTGGGAACCAATGCACTAGAGCATCTCTGAATTTTTAGGCACCTATATACCTCTTGAAATCTGGCCTTAAATCTTAAGATTTCTATTCCATCCCTATAACTCAACCTTTTTGTTACTTTCCCTCATAGTCTTCTGTCTTATCTATGGCAATCTTCTCACTGGCTACCGCATCCACACTTGTCACCCATTTCCAGGTCATACAAAATACAGCTGCCCATTGTCTGCCTGTTGTTCTGCCCCATGGCCTTATTTGAAGTTCTCCTTAACCCCCTGTTTTCTGCCATATCAGATTTAACCTTCTTTGGTTTCTATGTTTGTTTGCTTGTTTGTTTGTTTTTAACCTTCAAAAAGCTTTCTGTCCTTTCTTAGCTGCTCCTTCCTTATATTTGAACAACTTCTGCTCCATTAACAAGGCCAGTTTCTAGGCTCAACTGGTGGAGCAGCACTTTCCTGGCCTGTTTATTGTTGAAACAATGTCTACATTAAAACATTTTATTCATCACCTTTTGAAGATTAATGGGCCTATGTTAGAGGTCGGAGATCTCAAAGATCTTATTTACCTAGGTAATGTGCACTTCTGCTTCTGTACTCCTCTCTTGACTTTAGCTGTTGATACAGGTCAAGATTTTCTGATTTTGATCCACTTCACAATCCTGCCATTATAGATGCAAAGTTTGTCCAACAAAGACGTTAGTAAAAATCCATGCTTTTGATATATCTGACTGCAAGTAAGGTGTTTAGGTTCATGTGAGAATAAATATAACACATCGCTATTTTGCTCGAATATTTTTATAACATTTGTTGGTTTAAAAAAAAATTAACAGTATTTATAGATGTAATGTTTTCTTTTATTTGCTTTGTTCAAACAAAGAAGCCTCTTCTATCAAGGGTTAATAGCCACATTGTTTCAGCTGATTATAACTTCCAATTTTTGTTGTACAGTATTTCAAAGTCAGAAAATTAGCCCATTCATTTCCTTGCACTTGTTCTGTGAAGGAGTTTATGTAATCCTGTCATTAAGTCCAGCTTCAGTTGCAGAAGAGAACCAAAACCCCAAATGAAACCATCTGTTTCTTTTTCCTCCTTATGACTAATGATCAAGGATTCAGAAACTTACTTCTGGACATGTTTTTGGTTCAGTTAATCAATCTGTGATATGATGTAGTGAAAGTGTGGGGATATGATTGAGAAAGAGGAAATAAATAGCTGTGTTAAAAACAGCAGAGTTCAATGTCAAGATTTTGCAATAAATATGGCTCAAAACAAATGGCTAAGAAAAACAGAATGCACATTTTAAATGTTGTGTGTCTGCATAAATGGTATATTTCTATTTTAAATATCTGCACTTTAAAGAGTTGTATGAGCAGCAAGTTGTAATCACTTGTGCATTTGTCCAAACGTAAATGAGATAAACAAATCTTTCCTTAGTGGTTAATGGCTGAAATATTAATTGGACTTGCTTGCATCTCACAGTAATTATTTGAAGAACAGAATTTAGACTGCATTGTCCTAAAGAACATAGAGAATCTGTTTTTAATTCATTGCTGAATTAACTGCACTAAGAAAGTCAGCATAAAAAGCTGCTGGCTGTCAGCCAACAACAATTGCCACAAGTCAAAAGAGCTGCAAGAAGCAGGTCAGATTTAAGGAGCAGAGAATGCTAGAGCTCAATTATTTAAATTAAAAAAAACAATGCAGATGATCAAATAAACCATTGACAATATTTGATCTACAATACAGGAGAATCATCTGTTATTCTGCAAGATAAACTATAAAGTTTAAGGCAACAATGCATAGTTAACAGCATAATGCAGCTCATTTTGGATAGTTGATTCCAATGCAATTTCTAGAGAATACTGCAGAATAACTATTTGCCAAAAATACAACACCAAGTATGTATATACATTATCCAAATTATCATATTGGATATGGTTCAATATTTTGCTTATCTTAATGTTTTATAGAAATGTTAATAATATTCAGCTAAATTCTCTTAAGCTACGTGTACAGTGCCTCTTTTTTGGGGAAGAGGCAATTCAAATGAAGTACTCATTAGCAACTTCTCGTGCTTCGTTTGCATATTCTTTTCCAATGCTTTTTGTGGAAGTGCTTTTTGCACAAAAAAAGCAGTGTAGACTGGTCTGTTTTTCACAAAAAAACCCTTAGGCACAAGAACCTGTAAACCTCATTTTTTGAGGAATAAAGGTTCTTGCGCAAAAGGTTTCTTTGAGCAAAATGGACCCATTTACACTGCTTTTTGTGTGCGCAAAAACCTCTTCTGCAAAAAGCATCGGAAGAGAATATGCAAATGAGGCAAGAGAAGCTATTAATGAGCACTTCATTTGCATTACATCTTCCGCAAAAAAGAGGCAGTGTAGACGTAGCCAAATATTCCTGTTACATTATGAGCTTTAAACTGTGCGGTTATGTACATTGTCCAAAACTTCTAATTCCTAACTGTATCCTGCTTATCTTGCTCATGGGTAGTCATGCTATGGACTTCAATTCGGGACAATGATTTTATGCAGTGAGCGGTGTTTTAATACACAGAATGTTAACACATTTTATAATTTTAATAGAATATAACCCAGAGACGTATAAATTTGTGGGTCAGATTTTGCTTACCTTACCCACGCAAAATGTCCACTGAAGTTTGAAAGCATTGTGTGTCAGTTAAATTAGAAAGAGTTGGCCCTTTATAAAAGAGGAAGATCTATCAAATGAGAGCTAATTTACTTTTCCAGTGGATTAGGCACCTTCACAAATGCAAAGGTCTTACTAACTATTGTAATTCTGACTTGTTTTTTATCAAACTGTTCTTTGTTTTAGAGCTAAGGATAAAAATTGTCATGCTTTCTGAAAGGAAGTGGATACTGCATAATTATTAAGGACCTGTTTTACTTGAATATTGACAGTATGCCCTCTGTAGTTAGTACCATATGTGTATTTAAATTACTTCTTGGGTGGTCAGCTTTCCAAAGCTTGCTCTTTTTTTTAATTGCTTAACAAGTTTCTAATGATGTGAAGACATTGATTGAGAGCCCAGTTCTACCAAGAGAGCTGCATAGCACTTATCTGAAGAAAATGTCATTCATTTTGTGCCCTATGAGTAGTGATGGACCAAGTTTAATTGGTTTAATTGTTTGCTTATTCTACCTTTATGCAAACTATTGGGATATTCTGAGTCTACCGAATCAGGCTTTGATTGCAGGGAATGGAGTTTTTGTTGTTTCATGGTGAGCTCTTGTCAAAATAGGTCTTGTTTATCTCTGGTTTATGAAGGGTTTTTTTTCTCTGCCAAATAATGAGGCTGAGCTGGCATGAGTGATTAGACAGGTTGTTTCTACTGGAGTGGCTAAAATGTTGAAGGTTGCAGGTACATGGCCTCTGGAAAGTTATTCAGTTGAGGCCTCCTACCTTTTGTGTCACTGGCACATTATAAAAATATGAGTAAGGCCATAATTCTTCAGCTTCAAACAGCTTTAACGCTGTCACACACACAAACACTACACTCCTTCTTCTTAAAGTAAATTACATACTTCAATTTATAAAATGCCCTAGCAATATTGATACTGACAATCAGGCATGATCATGATTGCAAACATATGTGACTATAAACAGGTGTGTTGTGAGCAAGACATGAGAAGTCATTCTTCCTCTCTACTCTGCGCTGATTAGGCCTTAGTTGGAGTATTGTGTCCAGTTCTGGGCATCATATTTCAAGAAAGATGTGGAGAAATTGGAGAAGGTCCAGAGAAGAGCAAGAAGAATGTTTAAAGGTCTAGAGAACATAATCTATAAAGGAAGACTGAAAGAATTGGGCTTCTTTAGGTTGGAAAAGAGAAGATTGAGAGGGAACATGATAGTGGTTTTCAGGTATCTAAAAGGGTGTCACAAGGAGAAGGGAAAAAACTTGTTTTTCCTGGCCTCTGAGGATAGAACAAGAAACAATGGGCTTAAACTGCAGCAAGGGAGGTTTAGGTTGAACATTAGGAAAAAATTCCTAACTATCAGGGTGGTTAAACACTGGAATAAATTTCCTAGGGAGATTGTGGAATCTCCATCTCTGGAGATATTTAAGAGTAGGTTAGATAAATGTCTGAGGGATGGTCTAGACAGTACTGGGTCCTGCCATGAAGGCAGGGGACTGGACTCAATGACCTCTCAAGGTCCCTTCTAGTCCTAGTATTCTATGATTCTATTATTTTGATGGGCGGTTACCATGTTTACAAGCTAATTGCATGTGCACTGGTGCATCTTCTCTCTTTAAAATCAGGTGCTAAAATTTCAGGCTGGTTTAAAAAAATCCATTGGAGTGTTTTGTTTTGTATCTTGTTTCAAGGCTTTGACAACATGCCTTGTGTTTGGATGAAAGGTATTGAGGGAAGCAAAGCCACACCACTGGCATCAATTCCCTAAGCAAAATTCTGATGTCCCTCACATGTCCACAAAAGGCACAACACCAATTCAAGTGCATTCCTATTCTCTGAAGTTTTCCATGGTTCTAAATTCTTTTTTTTTAATGAATGCTAAATTCACAAAACAGATAAAGAACATTTTATAATAATACAATTAAAAGACAATTTGAGATTAAATTGAATTTGAGAAACAAGAGTATTGAGACTCCTGTGGTTTTTTTCTCTGAACACTCCTGATTTTAAGTGCATTGGGAGTAGATTCCTCTATCTCCTGTAATGTGAAGATTTATAGAAAGTCCTAAGAGAAGGCTTATGCAGTGTAGAGCATAAAGACCAGAATGGTCAGAGAACAGCCACACTACAGTTCTTACACCCGGAAAGAGCCAAAGGCAGCAGGGAAAACAAACTGTGGTAGCTGCATCTGACATACTACAATTCAGCAATTATGATTGCAGGAGGCTTGCTTGAAACAGGTTCCTTACTGAGAGGTTGCTGGAGAGAAAAGGGGCTAGTTAAAATCATAGCAGGAGACAATGAATAACAGGGTCACTGGGAGCTATATGGGAGATATGCAATTATGCAATTATTGCTGAAATTGTGGGGGGAATTGTTAAATTGATGTGTCTGAATTACTGGCTGAGATTTGACTAGAAAGCCTGGATCTCATCACAGACCTTCTGGGGAGGGGATCAAAAGACCCATGAGATATGTAATAGCCACGCTCCTATCCTTTGTGTTGTACCTTGTTTTTATGTCTCATCAGCCAACACATATTTCATGTATCTATTAATTTTTAACATGCATCAGCTTTGATTCAACTTCTTTGTGCTTAGCACAAGCCTTGACTTCTGCAACAAAGATATTCAGGTACAATAGCGAACATGGGCTTATAGGCTTTAACACCCCACCCCAACCTCTGATCACCAGATACCTCCTCAGGACCTTCAATTATTTTAAGGAAAAATCACAGGGTATTTACCACAGAGGGAGGGGGGGAGAGAGAGAGAGAGAGAGAGAGAGAGAGAGAGAGAGAGAGCGCGCTGGTGACAGGCAGCTAGTGGGTGGTATGTTCTGAACTTTAGTTACACTCTGTTCACTATGTAAATTAGGGAATACATATTCATAAGATATGCAAATTGACACATCCAGTGCATAGAACATCCACATTTCTGGACCTTCAGAATTAACAAGTATAGAAAACAAGGCAGAAGGATTCCCATCAGCTTATTTTTTTTCTGCAACTTCCAATACCGATTATAATTTTTACCACTCTTTAATAAATTGTATCAGGAATAACTTGGCCTGATGAAGGTTGGAAGCCAAGCATGTCCAATGAACTTGCTTTTCTAGCTTCTCTGTTGTGGAGATCTGAATGCAGGATCACTGACATGTCATGCAAAATTATGAGCTTTCACATGCCAACATGACCATAGGTCATGACACAAATTTCTTAAAGCTGCTAAAATATATATCACTTTCCTAATGCTTCTCTATATATTTTGAATTTTATGTACAAGGAAAAAGTTAAAGTCAAATGACTATAGTCACAGTCCTGCTGCAGAGCTTCATCTCCAAGATGTTCTCTTGTTTTTTTCTTTCCTTTGCTATTCTTTCAACAGTTAACTTGCTCAAAGAGAATGAGAGGGAGGATGTATGTGTGCAGGTAGGCTAGTATGCGCATAAGGGGTAGAATGCTATGTAACCTTAGTACTTTGAAATACATTTTTTTTCATTAATTAAAAGTGAGCTTCAAGTGGCTGAAGAAAGGATACCACATTTATTTGATGGAAAATAAAATTATTTTATCAAGAATTTTTTAACTATTCCACCAAAATATTTTACATAAAACATTTATTTACTTAATACAAGTCACAAATTTAGAACAGTGGAAATTTTGCCAATCTTAGATGCAGATCTTTTCAAGGATGACACATAATGTTTTTCTTTTGATATAGTGCTTTTAAACCTATATGACCAGCTATGGAATTATGAATATTGATTAATATTACTGCCAAGCAAAGCAAAATACTTATGTACCTGGAAGTAAATATACTGCATCAAGCATATATGGTTTTTCGCCAGTGTTTATGGAGAGGTGGTAATACAGAATGTGATTCTTTTAGTAACCATGGTTAGCTACCTAATTGCTATACATATTATTTGTGCTGTCTTTGAATGCTTTCACAGTATGTAGCCACATCAGTTCTTGTCTTGATTTTAGCAACTTCAATTATTGCTGATAAAAGCTGACTTTGTTCAGGGATTCTAAACTATGGGAAGTACTCTATTAAAATCTCCAGGGATCCTATTCTAATTCAAAACTGAGTTTTGTGGTATCCAAAAATCTGAACTTTCAACAAATGGCTGAATAAGAAAATGTCACTTATTAGACAGAGTTCAAAACTGAGAATGTTAATATTCCTGTAGAGAGTGCATTACTGACTTACCTAGGAACTGTTTTCTTTTCTTTTACAGTTAAATTGCCAGGAGATTTAGTGTCAGAAGACTGTTCAGTGATCTCTGTTGTAAATTGTCTTATTTTGATATGTGAATGAAAGTATTTTGCTTATTCTGAAAAGAATGCAAGTGATATGCTCTTAGGAATAAAGTATATATGAAAATATGGTAGATAAGACAATGTAATCATGCATTTGAGGTACTTTTAAAAATAAACACCACATCTGTGGAGGATGAAGGAAAAATGTCCAATTTCTTTTATAATTCTTATGTAACAGATCAACTATAAGGCTGTGGGATTGTGGAACTTTGAGTCAGGCAAAAATTCCATTGTAAATAGTGGTACATATTCCTGAATGATTACTGCCAAATCTGTCATTTTATTTGTATCATCTTATTAACATCATTTTATAATTTATGAAGAATATGAACAAATATAAAACATGATTTAAGGGAAGACTACATTTAGGGTCAATTCGATCAAATGAGACAAACCATTAGTTTCTTTAGTTAGAGGCTGATAGTTCAAAGTTTGCTAACATTGCAATAGGTTGTCTTTCACCATTCATTTCTCTACTTCTGCTTCAGGAATTTATATACAGGTTGAACCTCTCAAATCTGGGACTCTCTGGTCCAGCAGCATCCATGGTCCAGCATCCATGGTCCAGCTGGATGTTGCTGGACCAAAGAGCCCTGAAGGCTGAGAGCAGGAACCAGCTGGGAGTCCTGAGACCAAGTGGCCTTGGTGGTGCTGGTGATGACTAAGGAGTCCCACACCAGGAAGCCGTGGCAGAAGTGGAGCTGGCAGAAGTCAGGAATCCCTTGTGGGAATGGGGCCAGCAGCAGACAGGAAGCACTAGGGAACCCTGACAGGAATGGGGTCAGCAGTATCCATGGATCCCTGGCAGCTTCAGGGCTGGTAGAGAGCTATGACAGAGCCAGTGGAAGTGGGGCGATGGTAGGGTGGGGAGCCCCAGCCTGGGGAGATCCACAGCACAGAGGAGAAGCTGGAAGCAGAGCCATCAGGAACCATTGACCTCTCTGATCCAGCAAACTCCCTGGTTCAGGACCAGGTCCCGAGGATGACAGACCAGGGAAGTCCAGCCTATACCTTGGGACCAGATTGCACCAACTTCATTTGTGTCCAGGATGAGCTCAAGTCCTGTCATTATGTCTTCTATTGTATACGGATTCTTATATTGCACTAATTACAGAAGTACATCTTCCAGTAGTCCACTAAGCAACATACATTTGCATCTATTACATGCTGTTTATTCTTTCAGCTTCTACTCAGGCCATAAGTGTATGCAGTGTAGTGAGGTGGGAGGTTTTTTGGGGGGAGGATTTGGGGGAGTTGTTTTTTAAATACATATGTTCATAGAATCATAGAACTGAAAGAAACACCAAGTGGTCATCAAGTCCAGTCCCCTGCACTCATGTTGCTATGGACTGTTGTAAAAGGCAAGGTAGATGTGCATGTGGAACAGACGGGTTAACTGTGACGGTCCTGAGGTGCTGGGCAAAGTTCTATCTCCAAAACAGATGAGCTTGGCCTTTATTGTGGAGTTTCGTTGTTCCAGAGAAGCAAGTTGACAGATGTTGTTCTTGCCCTGAAGAGTTATTCAGTCTTTCAGACGTTTTGGGCCCAGACCACAGGCCACTTCGAACATAAGAATAGATACCTTGAATGTGATACACTATTCTGTAGGAAGCCCACGTAGACAGCACAAGAGAGGTTGATGGTGGCCAGTATTTCTGATGAGACTTACTGCATTCTATCCCAGTTGGAGTTTTATAAATGCCAAAATCTTCAGCTAAGAGGTGAGGAAGGCATGAATAACTGTAGTCAGCTCCGTATCCATCAGAATGGGACAGAATTTCATAGTCAGCTGGAAATTATAGACCTATTCACAGATGCCTCTGTATGAGCATCAACAAGGAAAGAAAAATACTTTTAAATGATGGACTGAATTGACCAAATGACCTTTGAAAGGAAAAGAGAATAAAATAAAATGGAGGTTTAAAAGAAGGGTATTAGAGAAACAGAATGACTGTTGAAGGTATATTGGAAAAAAATAACCAATGTTATTTCCTTGCAAGCTGAAGGAGATTGCAATAACTGTTTGTATCCAAGAAATTTCAAATATAATGTTAAAATGTAACTGTACACCATTTTTATTTAAAGGCAAACTGAGTGGAGAGTGATCCATTGATACATTAAAGAATCAGACTAAGTATACAAAGTACAATCAATAATTATTTGACACTGAGTAAAGAAGAGTGCAAAACTAGCTGTTAAGTTATTTGACATGTATATTGCAGTTCCCAAAGACTCAAGTCAAGCCTGTGGTTTCCCTTTCGTCATAGGTAGTATATAAACACATAGACACAGATCCTGCCCCTAAACATTTGGAATCTAAAATATAATTACTTATTGGAGAAAATAAAGAGGGAACAGTCCCAGAAAATTTCAACTAAAAATGGGAAAAAATGAAATTGTCCATGGAAATTCTGTTAAAATGTTGAACACCCATTTTCATGTTTTTCAAATAAAAATGAAATAAAGCAGACACTTTCCACTAAATAAATAAAATGCAAATAAAACTTTTTAAATTAAAAATCCAATTTTCTTTCCAAACTTTTTTCAATGAAAATGTTTTGAACAGCCCTATCATTTACATGGCTTTATTATGATAGCTGAAAAGAGTAATCAAAATAGTTGAACAGGAATTAATGGAATATCAGTTTCTGTGTGTGAATGATATGGATAAACATATGTATCTATTTCCATTATTTTGTGGTAATCATGGTATCTGAATACCAACTTCTTAGGTAAAAGCCACAATTTTACCTTTTATGGTAAAAGATTCCATTGGGGTTAGTGAGTCAGGAGTTTCAATAATCCCCAGAACTCCCAAGAACACAGTACAAAGAGATGCTGACAATGCTTCCTCCAATTGCCAACCAGCAGTGTTGGCTGGTGTGGAAGGAGGTTAGAAAAAACACTAATGAATAGTTTTAGAGAAAGAAGTTTACCAAGAAGAAAAAAGACCAAATTCCTCTTGTATTACATTAATGCAATGGTCATTGATATGCAAGCATAGTACCAGTGAAATTGAAAAGAATCTGACTTGGAATATTTCAAAATAATGCTTTCCTGCTTGTGAATCAACAGTGTCCAAGCTAGTTTTAACAATAATATAGGAAGTAAAAACAGTGAAGAAAATTTTTGCCCTTCCCTTTAATATTCAACTGATAATGTTCCTTTGCTAAGCATCTTACAAAATGTAGAAATGCATTGTGTAGTAGGCTATTTCACAAGCTTAATCTCCTGATAAGCTTTCTAACATCTGTTCTGAACTTTACATATATTTTCTTCTATTCTTTTCTGTGTTATCCTCGAGGCAAAATTCACCTCTCCGATCCTCATTGCCACTCTCTTATCCACACTGCAGATCTCTCTTTGTATATATTATTCATTTTGCAGACTGAATGTCCATTTATGTGAACTCCACGATCAAGCACCATATACATATATGAAATCTTCAGTTAAGATAGCAGGATCTCACTGCAAAAATATAAAAAAAAGGAGAATGTAAAAGCATCCTTTATTGGTAATATTTTGTTAATGATCTTTGATTTTGCCTCACATTTTTTAATCACTTGTAAGAGCAAAAGACCATACATATATTATTTATAACATAATAAAAGCATCCTTCCCATATTACTACACCTGTCAAATGTAGTAAACAACATGTCTCATATTAGAGAATGAATGGCTTGATTCAAAGTATGAAACTTAATACCTTTCTATGATTTACGGTATATAGCATCACCTTATTACCTTCCTTTATTATAATTTTCTCCCTCTTAATTCAGTGAGATTGTAAATATTGTTGTCAATTCAGATACGTCAATTCTGGCTTCATTGTGATGATAATGGTCACTACCGTCAGTATTAGACTAATTGCTTCATCAAGACATGCTAGAATGGAGAAGGGTTATTGGATTTGATGTTCTTCATCAATAGGATGTTTTAACAAGATTATCAAGAAAAATTACTTTTGTCTATCCAGCATTTTGGGATAGAGTGAGGTCTTAAGTCTGTGTGATTGCTAGAGAGCTGTGAATGAAAATGTCCATTTTCCTGCTACAGTAAAACTCCAATTGTCCATCATCCAGTGATCCGGCACTCCTGACAGTCCAGCACCAACTGGAACCCGGAAGTGCTCTGGCCAGCCGGACAATTGGAGCTGCTCTGCCCCTGGCTTCCCCAAGTCCGCTGCTGGTCAGTTTCAGGAGCAGCAGACTTGGGGAAGCCGGGGGCAGAGCAGCTGGGGTGCTGTGGGGTTGGCCACACAGCGCCGCCCTCTCCCATGCTGCGCAGTTACCCGCCGACCCCCCCCACCACCTCACCCCAGACCCCTCATAGCCCCCCTTCCGGTACTCCGGCATATCTGATAATCCGGCACCTCCTGGGTCCTAAGGGTGCCGTATTATCGGAAGTTTACTGTACTTGGTTAGGAAGAGCACATTTTCAAAGTGTTTGGTTCGCCTGTTTTTTCCAAAGAGCGATTGGTTTTAGGGAAAGGAACTCCCACAGAAGAGTTGTTTAAATAAGATTAGCTAGTTAAGCCTTGGAAGCATTCATTACCTCATGGATATTACAGTTTGATTATTTTTTAATGGAGCAGAGAGTATTCCTCAGTTAGGCCTATTCAAAGAAGGATTCTTTCTTGGTTTGTTTTCTGTGAGTTAGGGAAGATTTCCTGGGAAGTGTAGAGAGGCCTCTGTGAAAGAAAAGCTGAGACTTTAGAAGAGTGATAGTTTGAGTTAGCATTTACAGCATGAGAGTATTTATTTTTAAAGCAGGTAGGGAGAATCTTAAGATACCAGCAGAAAACGTTCCTTAAGGAAAAGTTAGCAGCGATATAAAGGAAATATATAGGATGTCTTTAAATTGTCAACTATGTGAGATAAGGTGAGGGAGATAATATATTTTATTAGACCAACTTCAGTTGATCAGGGGGACAAGCTTTCAAGCTACACAAAGTTCTTCAGGTCTGGGTTAATCATACAAAGCTTAACTAGAATAGGAGATATCAAGATGACATTGTGTGAAAACTATATATTGTCAATTAATGTTAGATGTCATGACAGGGTGAGGTCCCAGGCGATCCCTTGGGGGTGCTGACAAGGCCACTGCCACCCTCCTTTTTGCTCTCTAGGGCTTCTTGCCACCCTGTCCTGCTGGGCCAGCTCCCTGGTATCCCCACAGCCAAGGAACAGAGCTGAGAATCATGGACCCCTGAGAAGCAATGAAGACACTGAATCTCTTCAGGTCCAAGGAAAACGCAGTTTTGGTCTCAGCTTTCTGGAATACCTCTCCCCAAATGGGATCAGAACCCCAATGAATTATTTGGGTAAGCCTTATTTAACAGTGAAAGGGAGAATGTACACACTAATTGCTCCCCCAGGTAACAATTGCTTGCACTGGTCTTGATAGAAAATAAAAGTGATTTTATTAAGTACAAGCAGTAGGATTTAAGTGGTAGTAGATGAGAACAGGAAGAGAAAAGTAGATTACAGACTCAAAATATCAGAAAACACTTCTACACTAAAACTTGAGTACAAACTTATTACAAACTTACTACAAACTCACCCTAAAACTGCTTCTTTCCTGGCAAGCCTTCCAAAACCAGGGCAGTTCCTTACTCTGGGGTCTTTGGTTCCTTCCTTTGGGTGTGCCCAGTCAGCCAAAGACCCACATTTCTCCTTTCCTATAGTTTTTAAATATTCCCTTTTTGCATGGGAAGTCACCTGGCCAGATCGGGTAGACATGTGACTTCCTCAGACCAACCACTGCTAAGACTTAAAGGACAAAAGTGATGATTTAACAGCTGGTCATCAAGACATTGAGGGTAACACCTGTGACGGCTCTCATTTACATATTTAAAAATGATTAAGCATTCCACATTCCATATGTCCAATTTTACACACAAGAATGATACATACACCAAAATAAAATAAACAGATCCAGCGGATTATGACATGAAGATGGATAGGTTATATGAAATAATTTGCCCTTCTTTCAAAATTACCCTTAAACCTCATTTTATAAGGAGTAAAGGTAATTTCAAAAGAATGGTTTTCTTTCAAAATAACCGTGTCTAGACAGTGTTTCTCTTTTCAAAATAGGGTATTTCAAAATAGCGCTCAGATGCAGTTATGCAAATGAAGCATGGGAAATTCAAATTCGCGCTTCATTTGCAATTTTGCTCAGCTGCATTTGCACTCCTCTCTTGAAAGAGGAATGCAGTGTAGACATACCCTAACTAACTAAACTAACTAAATTGTGATCCCAGGATTAAAAGGACTATATCGGTGCTGCTCCTGCTTAGTCACTCACAATTTCATCTATGTTGTACTCTCATAATTTAAGTATAACTCAAATACTTATTTTCTTTTCCAAATGCTTTAAAACAGAAGACTGGAGTCATGTAAAATTATTTCTTGGTGAATGAGCTGAGATCTGTGTTCAAACTCTTACAGCCAAATCATTGTGTCTCAGACTTGGGACACTTAATGGCATCCGAAGAGGACCTTTAAATATAATAATGGAAGCAATAGGGAGGGGAAGTCATTGGTGTGTCACCAACTTCTGTCATTGGTAAATGTAGCCCTGTAATGGTTCTATATCTCACTCCAGCAGAGAGAGGGTTAAAAGAAGGTAAGAGGAAGCCTGTGCAAATGCAGCCAATCAGAGCGCAGCTGTAAACAGCAAATGAGGTCCAGGCTGATCTCTATAAAAATGCTCCAGTATAGAAAGCATGATGGAGCTGGGTCCCAGTAACACTTTGGAGAAAGCAGTGCTGGGCAGGCTCATGGAAGCCTGAGAAAAGGCCTTGAGATACTTCCTAGGCTTTAGGCCTGTTACCTCAGAGTCTCAGTAACAAGCAGAATCTTTTGAATTAATTTAGAATTTAAGATAAGGGATCTGATTATGTTAAATGCTCTGATTACAAGAAGGGAGGCCCCAGATCACCAGTGATTTCTCCCCAAAACAAACACGCTTGTAGTCCAGATTAAAGTTCACTAATAGATTGTAAGAATTTAAATTGACAAGTGCATGAAAAAGAACAACAACCAATAAATCCAACCCCTCCCCCAAAACAGAAGAGAAGATAGAAAGATCCCCAATACAGGTAAGGTATTTATACGTTACAAAAGTCTCTGCGTCGCCGATGGTGGTACTGGTGCTTGCGACCTTCTACTTTGGGGCTCAGGTTAGGTCTCAGGGAGGAACTGTAAGTGATCCCTCGCATATGGATCAATTGCCCTCAGTGGAATCCTAGGCTGTCGCTACAGGAGCCAAGGCTGATGATGAATGGTGGTACAGTTCTGGTACGATTCTCATTGGGCCTTCACCACAACGGAGTGTTTCAGTGACGATGACAATGTTATGGTCCGAGGCGGGTAGAAATCAAACACCTCTGCTTGGTCTATCCCAGATCATCAGTGCTGAGCCTTTGCCACAGCGTGGAGTGGGAACCCACCGCAGTTGTGAAGGATCCCTATGCCTTTTCCCTCTGTGGCGCTGTCAGGCTGTAATGCTACTCTTGAAGGGTAACCGTCATTGGATCCTGATCCTTGGATAGAGGGAAGTGGGCCATCAATGGCGTTAGATGCTTCCTCTCTGATGCACTCTGTCCTCAGAGACACAGACAGAACACTGACCACACCTTCCCTTGGGGTGCAGTGCTTTTGTAGAACCTTTGGCGGGAAAACTTGTATAGAGTGGTGTGCACAATTTCAGGCTGGATGCAAAGGATCTGCATGCCTGGTGTAAGCCTCTTCATGCCTTGTGCACAGCTTCTGCATGCCATGTGCATAAGTTGGTTATGAGTACAAAGCCTTCTGGCGAGAAAAAAGTCCAGGTATTTCCATAGAGTTCTGATGGTAATCTCCATTTTGGTTTCCAGTCACTGTTGACAATCGCCATTTTAAATGTGCACCTTACCCAAATTCTGTACACAACAATTGCACTATAACCATTTTGAACAGATCAATATTATAACATTACAGTCCCTCTAACAGGCCTTCATACTAGGGTCAAGAAGGTGTAGTGACCACAGGGAAGTGGCTCAGGAACAGGAGCAGTCAAAAAGAGAGATAGGGCAGGAGATGGTTGCCACTAGATATCTTTGGGTTATGGCTCCGAGTAGTGGGCAGGCCTGCATCCTCTCTTCCTCTTGTATAGCATCTTGCCTCCATGCAGTGTTGTTTTCAGACTGAAGTTTACTCTTGAGGCAAGGAACTAGATCTTGGGGCTGCATTTGGCCACACAGGTGAGTTTATCGACTGAGAACTGCTGATACCCCTGGAAGATAGGAGAGCAAAATGATGGGCGATACTCCAACCAAAAGGCAGTGAGCTTAATTGACTAAGATCCTGTCTCCACTTACTAGAGGATCGACGCTCTGGCAATCAATCTTTCAGGATGCAGGACTAGTAAAGGCCTGTTAAATCAAATGCTAAGGACACTCTTATGGACCCTGGTATTCCTTGCTATTGCAAGAAGTAACGGAAGTAGATGGGAGCATTTTCCCCATCGACCTACCACTGTGGAGATGACAAATTTGGCTTAAGGTACACTGACTCCAGCTATGTTATGTACATAGCTGGAGTTATGTACCTTAAGCTGACTTTCTCCCCGCAGTGTAGATCTGGCCTAAGCTAATGCCAAGGTGACTAGCAGAAAGTGTTGTGGCAGTGAATCCACCCCATTACAAGCCCTATTCATTCATGAATTTTGATATTCAGCATTAGTAAGCAAACTTCCTATTATGTTATTTGAAAATGTTCTTACTATTCTTTTTTGTCAAATATTCTACAGACTAATTCTTGTCAGCAGACATGATTATGTACATAGTAAATATCTCAAGGTAGAATTTGTTGTCCCACAGGACTGCACCTTTTGATTTCAACTTGAACATAGCCTGAGGGCAATGTGAAATATCTTATGAACACTGTTTAAAAAATCCTTCACTTTTTCTTGAAGAAATATGCACACCTGTTTTATAGTGGCATTTAGGTCTGAAGAATTGTATTAAACACAATGAGACTTTCATTGTATGTAGTTTAGTCCCCGTAATGCTACAGAAAAATACGTATTTGAATTAAATTTTCTGTTCCTGTTACTTTTAATATCTTTAAGTGGCTTATAATATCTAACAGGGTCAGTGGAAAGAAACAATGCTATATTTTGATGCTCTGGGTATTTGTATTTTGCTGCCCTAAACTTCCAATGCCCCGAGCCATCATTTATTAGATTATATAAGCTTTAAGGGAGGGGATGTACACAGGTGTATTGCCAAGAATAAATAATAAATATATGTTGTCTAGTATTTAAAAAACTTTTTAAAGGAAGAAACTTGTGAGGCATTCCATTTGTGTTGCTGTTCTGCAAAAGTGATTGTGAAAATAGCATCTTTTCTCTAACAGGTTTATGTTTTCAATGGAATATCTGCTGCTGCTAGTGGCTAAAATCCATTTTACTTCAGTTGTTCCTGTGAGCACTGTACAGTCAACAGATCAGAGCATGAGAGTGATGGATTCCATTCATCCTTATCTATCATCAACCCAATATTTTACTAAGAGCTTTTTCCACATGGTGCGCAGTACATGTCAGAAATGTGTAAATTGTTGAGCAATCTAAAGTGTTGCACTCTAACCACCTTACATGGGCCCTGCTGACACACTCTAAAAGCTATTTAGTACATGTTGATGGAGTCTCATTTGAAATAGGGCTACATTAATGTGCATTAAGAATCTTTTATAGTGCACCATCAAGGTCTTCACAGGACAGTCAGAGCCCAACACTTTAGTGCACTCTACAGTTGGCACCCATCTGGTGAATACTGCTGCAGTATTTAGACAAGCCCTAAATTCCAATTACAAGGGTAATCAGTTACATCTGTGCAAATTATTAAAAGACATAGGATTACCTGGGTATTGTGCAAGGTATAATCTACAGACAATTAAGATAAACAAGTTTTACTTAAGGTAGGATTTAACCTTCAGAATCCTCTTGGTGATGATGCATGACCACTGAAGAACCCAATCTGACTCCCAATTTCAGAGTGATTTTCCATGTGTGGAAGTTAGAAAAAATGTAAGTAGAACACATTTCTATGTGAACCCACCACCCTGTGGTGTAGAAACTGGGATAATAAATATGGAGCACCAAGCACAATCTTACAGCATCACATCTCAGAGTATAGCCTTACTTTAAGTAAATACACACATATATTGGTATTTTGTAGTACATATCCAACCTAAAAATACATTTAATATGTCTTACTATATAGAGCTCTTTTAAGAAACTCCCAGTAGTCGTCTAACTTAATTCCATGCTGCTTTTTAATTAATGTAACCACAGTGTTGTGAGCCTACTGTTAATGCTAACCTGACACTTTGTCAGATACATGAGAAAAGTGTTTTTAAACTAATGTAAGATCAAAACTAACATCAAAGGGGTATTTTAAATGAGAAAATTGTTCTGTGTGTGTATATCAGTGTGCATGTACACTTGAGGGTTTGTAAGAGATGTTATTTGCATCCAAATACTTATTATGACTGTTATATTCTTTTAAAATATATAAGGAAAATCAGCTGGCTACTCTGTCTCTCAAACTTCTGAGAGTATCTGTATAAATTAGAGAGTCCAAAATAATTTATTTCAATTCTAGTTCTCTTCATTGTTCTGCAGACTCAGCAGATCTGGTAACAACAAAAATGTTAGTTCGGTATGAAGTGCTAGAAAATGTCTTCTTTGTTGGACATGTCTGCTTGGCTATTTATTTTCACTAATGTAACTGTATTCAATAAGAATATTATAACTGAAGGATGTGTAAGGAAGAAGAGAACTTTTACATGCCTGCTAATGATGTGAATGATCTACCTGTTGGTTAATGGTCTATTCATGAAGACGAACATGTACTGTATGGTTCACTATGTTTAAAGCATTATTTGCCTCAATGAAGATGCCATTTTTCTCTGCTACTAGATTAGTATGGACAGATTTCTCTACAGCTAGAATTCTCTGGTGCTGGAGTGAATTATTGCAAAATCTTGCTGTCTATATGATTTATTATTCATTCCTTATAGCAGGGGTTCTCAGCCAGGGGCATGTGTACCTCAGGTGGAACACAGACATCTTCCAGGGGGGCACATCAACTCATCTAGATATTTGCCCATTTTTACAACAGGCTACGTAAAACGCACTAGCAAAGTTAGTCCAAACAAAAATATCATACTGTCCATGTTGTGTTTATATTACTCTGTATATGATACACTGAAACATAAATACATTGTTTATATTCTAATCGATTTATTTTATAAATACATGGTAAAATGAGAATGTAAGCAATTTTTCAGATACAGTGTGTTGTAATACTTTTGTAGTTTTATGTCTGATTTTTTTAAGCAACTGTTTAAGTGAGATGAAACTTGGGGGGTACACAAAACTAATCAAACTTCCAAAAGGGAGATAGTAGTCTAGAAAGTTTGAGATCCATTCCTCTACAGCTCTAACACTCATCATGAACTATAATTAATATAATTCATGTCAGATGAAAGTATTGCAAT
Source organism: Pelodiscus sinensis (assembly GCF_052426305.1). Lineage (NCBI taxonomy): Eukaryota > Metazoa > Chordata > Testudines > Trionychidae > Pelodiscus > Pelodiscus sinensis. The sequence continues at coordinate 35,971,598 of NC_143063.1, forward strand.
ATCAGGACAGAAACTAGACACTCCTTTTTTTACCCAACTTTTTTAAATAGCTAACAAAATAATCCAAAGCACAGGACTTGGTTGTGATGGAAGACGTCAACTATCTAGACATCTATTGGTAAAATATATTAATAGATAGAGAAAGCTACTGGTAGAAAAGTTGTTGTAGATTTGATTTTAACAAATAGGAGAGGAACTGGTTGAAACTTTGAAAGTGAAAGGAAATTTGGATTTTAAGAAGGATTTTAAGAAGGATTTTAAGAAGTCTTTGGCAAACTCAGAGATGCTGAAATATAAGATATCATGGGAAGCAAGTCTAAGAGGAAAAACAATTGAAGACCGTTGGTAGTTTTTAAGGGTGAAAGCAAACTATTCCACTGTGTAGGAAAGATAGGCAGTATAGCAAAAGACCACCTGATTTTTGAACGATCTAAAAATCAAAAAGGATTCCTACAAAAAGTAGAAACCAGGTCAGATTATAAAGGACTAAAAGAAATGGGTTTGTTTAGTCTGGAAAAGAGAAGACTAAGTGGGGAGATGATAACAACTTTAAAGCATCTAAAAGTTTGTTACAAGCAGGAGAGAGAAAATTATTCTCCTTAACCTCTAGGGATGTGATAAAAAGCAATGGACTTAAATTGCAGCAAGAGAGATTTAGTTTGGACATTAAGAAAAACTTCCTGACTGTCAGGGTGGTTAAACATTGGAATAAATTGTTTAGGGAGGTAAAGAAATGACACAAGTATGTAGACAAATATAAACAAATTACACAAGTGTATAGGGGCAAAAAACACAAATAGATATAAACAAATAACACTAGTATATAGGGGTAAAATTAGAAAGATGAAGGCACAAAGCAAGCTCAAGGTAGCTAGAGACGTAAAGGGTAACGTGAAAATAATCTACAAATACATTAGAAGCAAGCAGAAAACCAAGGACAGGGTATGTCCTTTACTCAATGGAGAGGGAAAAACAATAACAGAAAATGTGGTAATGACAAAGTGCTTAATGACTTTTTTGTTTTGGTTTTAACCAAGAATATTGGTGGTGACAGGATGCCTAACATATTGAATGTCAGTGAAAATGGAGTAGGTTCAGAAACTACAATAGGAAAAGAACAAGTTAAAAATTACTTAGACATATTAGATGTCTTGAAGTAACCGGAGCCAGATGAAATACATCCTAGAATACTCAAGAAGCTGAATGAGGAGATATCTGAGCCATTAACTTTTAAAGTATCTAAAAGGTTGTTACAAACAAGCAGGAGAGAGAAAATTGTTCGCCTTAACTTCTGGGGTTGAGATAAGAAGCAATGGGCTTAAATTGCAGCAAGACACATTTAGGTTGGACATTAGGAAAAACTTCCTGACTGCCAGAGTGGTTAAATATTGGAATAAATTGTCTAGGTAGGTTTACGAAATCTTCATCACTGGAGTTGATTAGACAGGTATCTGTCAGGGATGGTCTACATTGTGCTTGGTATTGCCATGAGTGCAGGGAACAGGACTTGAGGGCCTCTCAGATTATTCTGTGATTCTGTTAGAAATTCTATCCAATGTTATTTAAAAGAGGCAAGATCTGGACTACAATCATTAAAACTCCTATTCAGGAAAACAGTTAAAAATATGCCTAAAACCATCCCCAAATTTAAGAATATGCTCAAATACTTTGCTTAGTCATATACCCTAGTCTGTTGTAGAAGTAGTAAATAATAATAATTCATAATTGATATCATTGTACCATTTCCCCTTGTCCTTCCTCATTGATTTGTGCTATTTCCTTTTGTTTAAAAAATGAAGTATATTATACTTGCATTTATTAGATTTAATCTTTATGCCGTATAGAAAGTACCTGAATAGGTTGTAAACCCCATATACTAGAATTTGTTAAAAGAGTCATTCTAAACTCCTTCATGAAACTGGCTGCAATAGTAAACACTGACCTTGAAGGACAGTTTATTTTTGTGTGCGTAAATCTATTTCTCTGATAAACTGCTTCCTAAACCTGAGAGACAGAACTTGTTCCTTTTGTGAGGGAACACTATCATTACAAATCAGTACTGAATGGCCCTCCTCTTGTGAACTATGGCAACTTCTGGAAGTGAGCAGCTGCAACGCAATTTAAAATTCAGTGTGTGATGACTTTTATTGGGCTCCATGTCACTAACTCCCTTTGATTCTTGCTGCTAGAAAATTGGTTAGTCCCACGAACAGAACAGGCACAGCATTTCAATAAATATTGTGAGTGAGACAGTAGTATAACTATCAGGTTTCCCATAAACAGATTTAAATGCATCCCCTTGCAGTGCAAAGGAGTGCTGTGACAAAAGTGTGCAGGAACCAGAGACCAGGGACTTGATTTAGAAAAACTCTTAAGCACATGCTCAGCTTTAAGCACATAATTAAGCCCACTGAAGTCAATTTAAGAGCATACTTATGTTTTTGTTAATTTTTAAATAGCTTTTTGAAGTCACTGGATGGTTCATATACTTAAAGTTAAACTTGCTTAAGAGCTTTGCTAGATTGGGACTATAATAAGCATCTTACATGCTCTTCAGCATCTGCTTTGGTCATCTTATGAAGTGAAAAACATGGATGGGTATGCAGATATCTATGACCCATTCTTTATGCCAGATGATACATTTCCTTCCATGTGATGAAAACTTCAGGTTTTTTATTGTCTTTTATGAATATACTGGGACAGGTAACTGCCATGATGATAATAATATTTATTATATGGTTGTGATTAGTTTACATTTTCAAAGATTTCTATTTTAAAATAGTTGTTGACTGATCCTTCCAACTTTAACATTCTAAGTAATCTAAAGTTTGTGGTTAATTACTCCTTAAGAAGGATGATACAGTGACTAAGACAGTAGCTAGGTTCAGTTCCTGGTCACAGCCTTTCTGTGTGACATTGGGCAAGATACTTCCTCATGTGTAAAGTGGGGATAATAATACTGCCTTACGCAAGTAAAGGGAAGATGAGAGGATTCTAGAATAATCAAATACTACAATGATAGAGAGCAGGTATGACAGGCATCTAGGCCCAAAGCCTTTAAAATGTTCATCTGTTAAAGGACCACTGCCACAGTGAACCAAGGAACAGCTTGACCTGCTGCTCACAAACAGGGAGGAACTAGTAGGGGAAGTAGAGGTGGGTGACAACCTGGGAAGCAGTGATCATCAGATGGTAGATTTCAGGATCCTGACAAAAGGAAGAAAGGGGAGTAGCAAAATACACACCCTGGACTTCAGAAAAGCAGACTTTGACTCCCTCAGAGAACTGATGGGCAGGATCCCCTCGGAGAAAAGGAGTCCAGGAGAGCTGGCAGTATTTTAAAGAAGCCTTGTTAAAGGCACAGGAAGAAACCATCCTAATGCACAGTAAGAAAAGCAAATATAGTAGATGACCAGCTTGGCTTACCGGGGAAATCCTTGGTGAGCTTAAACTCAAAAAAGAAGCTTACAAGAAGTAGAAACTTGGACAGATGACTGGGGAGGAGTATAAATATATTGCTAGATAATGCAAGGGAGTTATCAGGAAGATGAAAGTATAGTTGGAACTGCAGCTAGCAAGCGATGTGAAGGGTAACAAGAAAGATTTCTACAGGAATGTTAGCAATAAGAGGGTGATCAGAGAGGGTGGTGGGCCCTTACTGGATGACGGAGGTAACATAGTGACAGATGATGTGGGAAAAGCTGAAGTACTCAATGATTTCTTTGCTTCTGTCTTCACAGACAAGGTCAGCTCCCAGGCTAAGTCTAGACTGCATCCTTCTGTTGACAGAGAGATGTAGATTAGGCACACCGAAATTGCTAATGAAGCAGGGATTTAAATATCCCATGCTTCATTAGCATAAACATGGACACCGCTTTTTTCTAAATGGAGTTTTTTTGAAAAAAGCGGCAGTCTAGACGTGGATTTGTCAAAAATAAACCCTTTTTCGACAGATCCTGTATTCATCAAAAATGAGGTTTACAGGATCTGTCAAAAAAGGGTTTATTTTTGACAGATCTGCGTCTAGACTGCCTTTTTTTAAAAAACTCTGTTTTGAAAAAAAGCAGAGGCCATGTTTATGCTAATGAAGTGCAGGATATTTAAATCCTTGCTTCATTAGAAATTTCGATGTGCCTAATCTACATCTCTCTGTCGACAGAGGGATGCAGTCTAAATGTAGCCCTAGTCTACTACACTAGGCAACGCAGTATGGGAAGGAAGTGGGCAGCCCTTGTTGGAGAAAGAACAGGTTAAGAACTATTTAGAAAAGCTAGATGTACACTAATCTGAGGGTACTGAGGGAGTTGGCAAATGTCATTGAAGAGTCGTTGGCCATTATCTTTGAAAACTCATGGAGATTGGGAGAGAACCTGGATGACTGGAAAAAGGCAAATGAAGTACCCATCTTATAAAAAGGAAAAATCATGGAAGGGATCCTCAGGGAATCCATTTTGAAGCACTTAGAAGAAGGGAAAGTGATCAGGAATAGTCAACACGAATCCACCAACGGCAAGTCATGCTTGACCAATCTGATTAGCTTCTATGATGAGCTAACTGGCTGTGTGGATATGGGAAATTCGGTGGATGTGATATACCTTGACTTTAGCAAAAATTTTGATATGGTCTCCCACAATATCCTTGCCAGAAAGTTAAGGAAGTATGAATTGGATAAATGGACTGCAATATGGATAGGAAGATGGATAGGACTGTAGGGCACAATGGGTAGTGATTAACAGCTCAATGTCAGGCTGGCAGTCGGTTTCCAGCGGAATGCTCCAGTGATCGGTTCTAGGGCCAGTTTTGTTCAAAATCTTTATTAATGACCTGGATGAGAGGATGGATTGCACCCTCATCAAGTTTGTGGATGACACGAAGCCAGGGGGAGAGGTAGATATGTTGGAGGGCAGGGAAAGGGTCCAGAGTGACCTAAACAAATTAGAGGATTGGGCCAAAAGAAATCTGATGAAGTTCAACAAGGACAAGTATAGAGGCCTGCACTTGGGATGGAAGAATCCCAAGCATGGTTACAGGTTGGGGACCGAATGGCTAAGCATTTGGCAGAAAAGGACCTGGGTATTACAGGGGATGAGAAGCTGGATATGAGTCGACAGTGTGCCCTTGTAGCCAAGAAGCCAAGTGGAATATTAGGTTGCATTAGGAGGAGCATTGCCAGCAGATCTAGAGAAGTGATTACTCCCCTTTATTTGGCTTTGGTGAGGCCATATCTGGAGTACTGCATCCAGTTCTGGGCCCCCCACTATAGAGAGGATGTGGATGCATTGGAGAGGGTCCAATGGAGGGCAACTAAAATAGTTAGGGGACTGGAACACATGACCTATGAAGAGAGGCAGAGGAATTTGAGCTTATTTAGTCTTCAAAAGAGAAGAGTAAGGGGGATTTGATAGCAGCCTTCAACTTCCTGAAGGGAGGTTCCAAAGAGGATGGAGAGAGGCTGTTCTCAGTAGTGATGGATGGCAGAACAAAGAGCAATGGTCTCAAGTTATATTGGGGGAGGTCTAAGTTGGATATTAGGAAAATCTATTTCACTAGGAAGGTGGTGAAGCACTGGAATGGGTTACCCAGGGAGGTGGTGGAATCTGCATCCCTAAAGTCTGTCAAGTCTTGTTTTGACAAAGCTCTAGTTTGGATTGGTCTTGCTTTGTGCAGGGGCCGTACTTGATGACCTCCTGAGGTCTCTTCCAGCCCTATGATTTTAATGCTGTAGCATTTTACTAAGCCCCGCGATCCCATGGTATTTTTCTTTTTTCTGGATATCCTTTCCCAGAATGGATGGGTATCAATTTCTGAAATGTAACTAACAACTCTCCTCCTTGAATGAATCCATTAGGTGATACCGTAATCCAATGTTTGGATATCTGTCCACTTACAACATTTTTGCTCTAGATCCTGCACAAAGATTCCCTAAATCTGATTGCAACCTAAGAATACATAAGAATCAATGAAAATGCTTTGTTTTATGCATTTCAGGCCAATTCTTTGTTGCATTTGCCCCCTCTTTGTGGGCATTTGCCATGTTCACCAGTAGTTTGTCAATGACCTGTAAATAACACATCTTTTAGTCCTATTATAAAGGCTGTCTTCAGCCACTCTGATTTGTGCATTAGACCTATAAATGAGCAAAACATTGTTGGCATCAGATTGAGGAGCTTTAAATTGATACATTCCTTCCATTCCAGAGTGCAAGAATGATTTTGTGTGTTATATGGGAAAAGAGAAGTAAGCATCTTTCAATTTTATTGCACAATGCCATTTCACATCTTTGTATGAGTTCCATCATTGAAGAGTCCATTTTAAATCACCCATAGACACCAATACTATTCTATGAAATGTTAACATCCAGAGCTTTCTTCAGAATTGTTTGTTGGTATCCCTGGTTGTCTGTAGCATTGGCCTGCATACCCTCTATCAGAAACTAAATTCTGTTTGCAGCATTTGCGCCTGGCACTGGTATGAAATACTGTCTCTTCTCCACCCTATTTTACTATGGGTTGTTTAGGATATTGATTGCCTTCCTGCCAAATGTTCAGGCTTCATAAAGAACATTAAAAGCAATAAAACTGCTGCTGTGTGAAAATATCATAGTTGAAGACATGTTCACAGTAGTCCATAGGGGTATGTCTACAATACAGCGCTAATTCGAACTAACTTAGTTCGAATTAGTTAATTCGAACTAAGCTAATTCGAACTAATGCATCCAGACTAAAAAACTAGTTCGAATTAGCATTTTCCTAATTCGAACTAGCATGTCCACATTAAGTGGAACCTGAACCGGGGTTAAGGATCATAGAATCATAGGACTGGAAGAGACCTCGAGAGGTCATCGAGTCCAGCTCCCCGCCCTCAAGGCAGGACCAAACTCCGTCTACACCATCCCTGACAGATGTCTATCTAACCTGTTCTTAAATATCTCCAGAGAGGGAGATTCCACCACCTCCCTTGGCAATTTATTCCAATATTTGACCACCCTGACAGTTAGGAATTTTTTCCTAATGTCCAATCTAAACCTCCCTTGCTGCACTTTAAGCCCATTACTCCTTGTCCTGTCCTCAGTAACCAAGAGGAACAAATTTTCTCCTTCCTCCTTGTGACACCCTTTTAGATATTTGAAAACCGCTATCATGTCCCCCCTTAATCTTCTTCTTTCCAAACTAAACAAGCCCAGTTCATGAAGCCTGGCTTCATAGGTCATGTTCTCTAGACCTTTAATCATTCTTGTCGCTCTTCTCTCTACCCTTTCCAATTTCTCCATATATTTCTTGAAATGTGGCGGCCAGAACTGGACACAGTACTCCAGGTGAGGCCTAACTAGTGCAGAGTAGAGCGGCAGAATGACTTCATGAGTTTTGCTTACAACACACCTGTTGATACAACCTAGAATCATATTTGCTTTTTTTGCAACAGCATCACATTGTTGACTCATATTCAACTTGTGGTCCACTATGACCCCTAGATCCCTTTCCGCCATGCTCCTTCCTAGACAGTCGCTTCCCATCTTGTATGTATGGAACTGATTGTTCCTTCCTAAGTGGAGCACTTTGCATTTCTCTTTATTAAACCTCATCCTGTTTACCTCTGACCATTTCTCTAACTTGCTAAGGTCATTTTGAATTATGTCCCTATCCTCCAAAGAAGTTGCAACCCCACCCAGTTTGGTATCATCTGCAAACTTAATAAGCGTACTCTCTATCCCAATATCTACATCATTGATGAAGATATTGAACAGTACGGGTCCCAAAACAGACCCTTGCGGAACACCACTTGTTATCCCTTTCCAGCAGGATTTAACACCGTTAACAACAACTCTCTGACTACAGTTATCCAGCCAATCATGCACCCACCTTATCGTGGCCCTATCAAAGTTATATTTGCCTAGTTTATCAATAAGAATATCATGCGAGACCGTATCAAATGCCTTACTAAAGTCTAGGTATATGACATCCACCACTTCTCCTTTATCCACAAGGCTCGTTATCCTATCAAAGAAAGCTATCAGATTAGTTTGGCATGACTTGTTCTTCACAAACCCATGCTGGCTATTCCCTATCACTTTATTACCTTCCAAGTGTTTGCATATGATTTCCTTAATTACCTGCTCCATTGTCTTCCCTGGGACAGACGTTAAACTGACCGGTCTGTAGTTTCCTGGGTTGTTCTTATTCCCCTTTTTATAGATGGGCACAATATTTGCCCTTTTCCAGTCTTCTGGAATCTCCCCTGTCTTCCATGATTTTTCAAAGATCATAGCTAAAGGCTCAGATACCTCCTCTATCAGCTCCTTGAGTATCCTGGGATGCATTTCATCAGGACCTGGTGACTTGCTGAACATCTAACTTTCCTAAGTGATTTTTAACTTGTTCTTTGTGTATCCTATCTTCTAAACTTACCCTCTCTCTGCTTGTATTCACTACGTTAGGCACACCTCCAGACTTCTCGGTGAAGACCGAAACAAAGAAGTCATTGAGCATCTCCGCCATTTCCAAGTTTCCTGTTACTGCTTCTCCCTCCTCACTGAGCATGGCCGGAAGCAGTGCCGGCAGGGCATCAGATGAGGACTTAGAGCATAGAGCTGCTGCCTCAGGCTAGCCGAGGGCTGTGCACACCCTAAGTTCAAACTAGGCTTAGTCCTCGTAGAATGAGGTTTACCTAGTTCGAACTAAGCGCTCCACTAGTTCGAATTAAGTTCGAACTAGCAGAGCGCTAGTGTAGCGCCTATCAAAGTTAATTCAAACTAACGTCCATTAGTTCGAATTAACTTTGTAGTGTAGACAAACCCTCGGAAAGAAAAGTGAGAATTAATTCATATTCAAAGCATCATAGAGAGTAAATAGGTAGAAATCAAGTAATGGGTAAAAGAAACAAATTGATTGGATTTATTTATTGCAGTACCAAATACATCATAAAAAATGACCAGACAGAAAAGGGGAAAAATATGTTGCACATTCTTCAGGCTTGTCCATTTCAGGAGTTCCCCCCAAGCTTTTCAATATCAAAAATAAATCCCTACAAATTGTGGACACACCAACTTTAATGTTTTGAGACAGTAAAAGTAGTTGTTTCTTAATTTGTTTTATGTTCAGAGTTGTCATAACACTGAGGTTCAGAGATTCGTTATTGCCCCTACAGTAGGGATAACAGCCTTTCCCAGTGCCTCCCTCCCCCCGGAGCACAGGCAACTTTTCTCCCCTTTCCCTCCCCTCTCCCCCTCCAGCATAGGCAGCAGTCATAGTGTGCAGCCTTCTCCCTGTCCATGGAGCACTTATGTCCATGACTGTCTCTGCCCTACCCTGAATTGAAGCCCTTGTGGCCCATGAACCCAGCCTTCCCTAGCCCCAGAGCAGAGGGAGGGCTGGCAACTTATACCCCAGCCTCATGGGGACAGAAGCTGAGATAGCCCCAGGAGACTTGGGGAGCCATGCTGAATGGGGGCAGAGACTGGGGGCAGAACGTGGACAAGGCAGAGCTGGCAATTTGGGAAGGTACCTAATATTGTAGGAGGTGAGTGAAGACGGTATCAGCACCTCTGGTGGTGGGACTGTGAAAGCCTGAGTGTATATCAGCTACCTCAGTGAGATCTATTACGTAAGGGGACAGCCAATAGTCTGCTGGGTCATAGGATTCTGGAATTTTCTCCTTCCCAATCTTAGGTCCAAAATAGCTTGAAACAGATAACCTTCTGGGCAGATGGGAGAAACTGTTTACTTGACAAGGTACTATAGGAGATTAAGGGTATACTTTTGGGTGGGGTGGGAGGTGAGTTTTCTGCTCCTGCGATATGTGGGATAGTTGAGTTACCCACAGAACTGTTCAGAAAAAAAATAATCAAAATATTTTTTTAAATTGGAATTTACTGATTTTTCAATTTTGGACAAATTAACGATGGGCAGAGTCCTGATGGATGGGACCCTGCTTGCCAGTCAGATTTTGAAAGCTGCTTCTCAGGCAGACTTCAGTTGATTCAGTCAGGTTTCCTGCCATTTTGCCTTCCCAAATCCTCTACAGCTGGGGTGATCAGGGTTTGAATGCATGTACACTCTGCTCAGCACTAGAAGCTATGAGCAGCTCAACATGTTGACTGATGGTGGACTCTTCAGAGAGTTTATCAGTGATGATTGAGAAAACCTTTCCTGAACATATGTGAACAGCAGTTTTTCAGTATGCATTGGTTTTCATGTGAATGGAAAAAGGCAATAACCCAGCACAGAGACAGACTCCTCCTCCCTGCCATCCTTGAGGTTGTCTACACTATGGAGTTTTTCCTGGGTACTGGAGGTATCCTGGAAAAACTCCAACCCTTCTAGGAAATGAGTCTGCTCTTCTGCTTTTTTTTGTTGTTGTTGTTGTTGTTGTTGTTTTTGCAGAAGAGCAGACATGACCTTTCGGAAGCCCTGTGTTCCTCCTCCTATGAGGAAGAAAGCCTCTTCTGACAGAAGAGGATTTTCTGAAATTTGGCCCAGTATAGATGGGACAAATTTTGGAAAAGCCTCTTCTGAAAAAACTACTGGAAAAAGGTACGCAAATTGTGGAATGCAATTTGTGTACCTTTTTCCGATAGATCAGTGTAGTGTAGAAATAACCACTAACTCCTGCACCGAAGCAGGGAGGGCTAACTCATTTCAAAGAAAGAACTCACCAGAATTGTTTAATGTAGGCAAAACTTACTTTTCTCTAGCCCTATTCTCAGAGCAGCTGAAATGTTTTGCCTGAAACTATAAACAAGGAAAATAAGGGAAATTTACTCTGAAGCAGGCACCCAGCATGGGAAATTTCAGACTGAATGGTTAAAGTTTGACAAAGTTATTGAAAACAGGGTATTATAATGGAAAGTTCTGGGCACCACTGTAGGTGGTGCCTCCAATCCTCATATACAATTGTTATTTGATGTGATGCCTGTGTATATGCATCGATGGTCTTTATTATATGGTTGTATGTTTAATTGTTAGGGTGCTTAGAGATTTTTGCTGTTTAATTAACTTTATAAAAATTCCTTTATTCATTTTGAAAACCTTCTCTAATAGCTGTGTGGGTTTTTTCTCACTGTGGGATGCTTTCTGTTCACTTTTCTACACTGAATTATGTTTGTCTCACAGAGTTCACTGGAAGTTTAGCAGCTATCTGATGTGGGCATAAAGACTTTTATTTTACTGTTTAAATTGATATTTTGAGTCCTTGTTAAAAATGCACATAAATTAGCATTAGAGGTATGCAAATTCAATATGAAATAATCCAAAATTCCCTCATTTGTCAGATACGATTAGACTGCCTTTTAACAAATTTTGTAAAATGTGCTGAAGAAGTGTCACTATGGAAATATTCCCAGAGGTTTCTGAGTGGCTATGAAAAAGTTCCCTGACAATTACAAATTGACCAGTACTACAGAGGTCCCCAACAGGCTGTACCAGGTATGATTATGCAGATTTCAACTATTTTTAAGCCTTTTTCTAGAACCTGTTTTATCAATTATTGAGTGGGTCCTCTGTTACAAAGAAATGTGGTGGTGGGGGAAGGGAATCAATGTCTTCAGCTGCTTCTTGCACATTTTACTATGACAGGGTTTTTTACTGTACCTTATTTTTTACTGATAATAAACCCAATAACCTGAAATGCTCCTTTCTTCCTTGGTTACCTGCCATACACAATAAATGTGCAAGAGGAGAGAATCAATATAATTAATTCAAGCCATAGCTGAAGGTTAGCCTGTGAATGATATATACCTCAGTGGTTATTAGAGTTGGACAAATCTGAGATTACCTTCTTGTGTTTTGGTCTTGATAAGTCAACAGAAAAAGCTATCTTTAACCAGCATGGCTCATTGACAGCAGCTGCTTGAAGATATTACCAGAGATGATTATGAGATATCAATGCAGCCTCTCTGATTACTTGACAAGGAAGAAAGATTAGAATGTGCTGGTGATGTTTGTTTTTCAGCATAGGAATAAGTTTCACCAGAGTGAAGTGTTCAAATGGAAAACATGGAGTTCCAGCAACACTGCATGAATCAATCAGATTAAATGTAGCTATTATTGCTGACAGTCACCTGGCCCAGCTCATTGGATGTCGGACAGCTGTGAGTGAAGTGGTTCAGTTTGTTGTGTGGGGTGGAGGTGGAAAAGTTACCAGCACCGTACATAGGGAAAACTATGCTCTGCTGTGTACAGCAAAATCTTGGCCTCCTGATTTCCAAATTCTACAGAAATTTACCTCCTGCAATGAGCAGCGGAAGAAGAATCAATGATGGAGGAGAACTATTGTTTCCCTGAAACAGAGAGAGACCTTCTCTTCTCTGGGCCCTACACAAAGTGCATGTTTAGTTATTTGGACTCTGTTAATTGGCTAGGCTCCTTAAGAAATAGATCAAATGCCCCCCACCTCCAAATAAATCCTGTAAGATTATTAAGTTAAACCAAACTAGAACTCTAGCAGTTGAAATGAGCAAGAGTATGCAAATATTATTTGGTAAAATAATGGGTAAGGTTTAGATGTCTCATTTCACAGTGAGTTCACACTTAGGAGAAAATAACCAGTTTTTCTTCTGTGCAGTTCCTGTATCGATGGTTGAGAAATCATTCTCTGCAATTATAGTAAACTTTTGCGTATTTGATGTAGTGGCTGATCTCTGTTCTGGGCTTGATAGATCCATTTATGTGACCTATTATGAGTCGTCTTTTATTACAAGATCCTAGAAACTTAAACACATAAGATGACAGTGTAGAATTAGACCAAAAGAGCTAGAATTTTAATTTATTTAGGCATCTAAAGATTCATATTGTCACCTAGAGGATTTTTCAAAAGCACCCACACACTTAACATCTAGGCTATGTCCACACTGCACCTCTCTTGCTCAAAATCCTATGCAAATGAAGTGTGGATTAGCATATTGCCACACTTCATTTGCATAATTCATTAGGGGGCGGTTTTGCGCAAGAGGCTTTTGCACAAAAAGGAGCTGTGTAGATGGCTCCTTTCTGCATAAAAATCCCCTCTTGTGCAAGAGCCGTTCTTTCTGAAAAAATGAGGACGAACAGCTCTTGCGCAAGAAGGGGGTTTTGCAGAAAAAGGACCTGTCTACACAGCTTCTTTTTGCACAGAAGCCTCTTGAACAAAAATGGCCCCTAATTAATTATGCAAATGAAATGTGGCAATATGCTAATCAATGCTTCATTTGTATAGGCTTTTGTGCAAGAAGAGTGCAGTATAGATGTAGCCCTATTGATTTGAATAGGAATGCTTAGTTGCTTTTGAAAAACCTATTTGGTGTTTAACCACATCTTTAGATGTCTAAATACTTTTGAAATCTGGCCATAACTGTACAAAAGACATTTTTTCTGTTATTCTATTTTATTTACATTCCCCAGTGGTGAAGCCCTGGAATGGGTTACCTAGGGAAGTAGTGGAGTCTCCATCTCTAGAGGTGTTTAAGTCTCGGCTTGAAAAAGCCCTGGCTGGGTTGATTCAGTTGGGATTGGTCCTGTCTAGAGCAGGGGGCTGGACTTGATGACCTTCTGAGGTCTCTTCCAGCTCTATGGTTCTATGATTCTATAGTGCTAGTTTTATAATAAATCCTCCCCTTCTTAAATTTGAATTACTGTTCTGGGGGATTGTCTATGCTCCATTACGCACTAAAGCCAATGTTGATACATGCATTGATTTTCATAGAATGCTGCAAGCTCAGTCACATTTACATCCTCCTAGTGTTTTTTGAAAGAAACATAGACCCTGACTTTCAAATCTACTTGTACTAATGAGCCTGCATACTGTTTTGCGCAACCAATGCCAGATGGGATATGCATGCACAAACAAGGATGAGGTTTTTTCACAACACACATTCTCATTTACAGTAAGATCTTTTTTCACCAGTCTGGCAGGGAAGGATCCATAATAGGAATGTGAATTAGGCTCTAATCATTTGTTCATTTGAGTCTGTATTAGGATATAGATATCACAGCAGGCTTTGCACATGTGCAAGCTGGGGCGTGTTTATCAAAATGTAATCAGGAAGTAACTGTGTCACATATGGTTAGACGCTGCTCGCCAGTTATGCTACTAAAGGATAGTCAAATTAGACGGAATTGGGCCAGAGGAATAAAGAAAGGTAAACAGCAGAAAAGTTTCATATTTGGTCTGTTGGGGAAAGAACAAGAGAAGCTTCGACAAGTGGCAGGATTCTCATTATGAAACTGTCGAGTGTTTGAGGTATTGGACCTAAAAGAAGCTAGGAAACACTAGGGATATTCACTCAAATTTTACCTTTATTGCAGTTCTTATAATCAATGCTAATAATATTTGTAAGCACTGCTATCAATAGCTATATATCAGATACAGTTCACCTGTTAAGCAGTCTTACAATACTGGACAGGAGGCTGTGGCCTCTATTTTCCCTGTGCATGGAGGCACCCACAATGTATCTGCCGGTATGTACAGGTCAGTTTCTAGTTGCCATGAGCAAAGTATGTGGGTATACCCTCCTCAGTTGCTCCTAGTGATTGCTTAAACCTATATTTATACTAGTATTGACTTGATCTCCTATGACTATGATTAACCACACATTGTTTAGAACTATGTATGACCCCTTTCAGGTTTAGTCACTTGGAATCCCTAGGGTTTGTGCATCCCTCTAGTACTATAACCTCTGCACTTGTATCTACCAACATATCCCTACATTCTGAATTTTTAGTATTCAAGTTAATTTTTACTTGTATTATGGGGTGCCAATCTCTTGTGGCCATTGTATTAGGGCTCCCCACCACCTAGACCTCTGATATGGCCAGCTATTGCACCAGAAATGAGCCAGGAAACACTAGGGAAATTGTAAATAGTTTACTTCTTTGTGGCTAATGGTTTTAAGATTGCCAGGTCACGTCTTCTACTTCTGTTTATCTTTGGCGATGTTCTTATCTAGCTCATTATGTATCCAGGCTATGTTTCCCTGATGACCATACCTCAGTCAAGACAGGGCCATACAGGCTTCCCCCCAGAAACTAATGAGGGAATTCTAATGCTAAGGTCATAGGGACAGAATGATTGCTACTCTCCAAGTATATAGGCTGATATGGTCCTGCACCAAAAAGTTTATAATCTAAGTATTCCATGTTATATGTGAAATGGCAAGGAGAAACTAAATTAAACTGATTTTTTTTTTCATTTTATTCTTTCCATTGATTAATGGCATAACCAATTCTTGCTTTGTGCCAGCCACTGTCTGGACTGAGCCAGAACTAGGGGTCTCCAACTGAAATTAATAGGTAGGAGGTTTAAAACAAACAAAAAGAAGCATTTCATCATGTTACACACCATCAACCTGTAGAACTCCTTGCTAGAACATGATGTGAAGGCCAGGACTTTAATAGGGTTCAAAAAAGAACTAGATAAATTCATGGAGGTTAGGTCCATCAATACTTATTAGCCAGGATGAGTAGCAATAGTGTTCCTAGCCTCTATTTGTCAGGCTGGAAATGGATAAAAGTAGAGGGATCACTTGGTAATTACCTGTTCTGTTCATTCCCTCTGGGGCATCTGGCATTGGCCATTCTTGGAAGACAGGATACTGGGATAGATGGACTTTTGGTCTGACCCCATACAGCCATTTTTATCAGCCCTCTCCTTTCCTTATGGAGTGTTCTATTTGTGATTAATTTTGTGTGCTAGAATCTAGATTGCTTTTCCAGTACTCCTCTGTTTACCAGAAATTCTGCCTTGTCAAGATTTAGAAGGAAAAACTGTAAGCTTGGTCCATGTCGTGTTGTTTTTGTTGCATAAAAAAGCCTTTGCCTGAGCTCACTAGATTTATATACATGGATTTTCTAAAGCTAAACCAAACTGTAAGGTCTAAGGTTTTAAACTAATTTATTATGATCCTTGTCAATCTTTGCAATCTGATTACAAGCAATTAGAAACACTATCCCAAAGGACACCACTGCCAATCTGATAGCAGACCTATGTAAGTTTATCATTACCCACAATTATTTCCAGCTTGAGAACAACTTATACCTCCAGATCAGCGGCACAGCCATGGGTACATGCATGGCCCCACAGTATGCTAATATCTTTATGGCTGACCTAGAATAATGTTTCCTCAACTCCTGTCCCCTTTTACCCCTTCTCTACTTACGTTACATTGATGACATCTTTATGATCTGGACGCATGGCCAAGAAACACTGGAGACATTCCACAGACATTTTAACAACCTACACCCCACCATCCATCACAGCCTGGATCAGTCTACACGAGAGATCCATTTCCTGGACACCACAGTACAAATCAGCAATGAAAAATTAGACACCACTCTCTACAGAAAACCCACTGACTCATACAGTTACCTACATGCTTCCAGCTCCCATCCAGAACACACCACACAATCCATCGTCTATAGCCAAGCCCTTCGATACAACCGCATCTGCTCTAATCCCACTGACCAATGCTACAAAGCATTTATAAACCTCAACTACCCACCCAGAGAAATAAAAAAGCAAACTGAAAGAGCCAGACGAATACCTAGAAACCAACTACTTCAAGACAGACCCAAGAAAACCAACAATAGGACACCACTTGTCATCACCTATAGCCCCCAACTTAAACCTGTCCAACACATTATCAATAAACTACAGCCTATACTGGAACAGGATACTAAACTCCAAGAGGCTCTGGGAGACAGACCCAAAGTCTCCTATAGACAGCCACCTAACCTCAAGATGATTCTTACCAACAACCACAGGACATACCACACTAAAAACAACCCTGGTACCTTCCCTTGCAACAAACCCCGTTGCCAGCTTTGTCCACATATTCACTCTGCTGATACCATTATTGGACCTAACCAAGTGAGTTATAAGATCAAGAACACATATTCCTGCGCATCCAGAAATATAATTTATGCTATCATGTGCCGAAAGTGTCCGTCTGCTTTGTACATTGGACAAACGTCTCAGACACTTCGCCAAAGGATCAATGCCCACAAAACAGATATTAGACAGGATCACAAAGAAAAAACAGTTTCTTGCCATTTCAGCCAGAAAGGACATTGTCTCAATGACTTGATTACCTGCATCCTGCTTCAAAGGCCTTTTAAGTCTACACTTGAAAGAGAATCCTCTGAACTGTCATTCATGCTTAAATTTGACACTTTACACCTAAGTTTGAATAAAGACTTTAATTATCTTACCCATTACAAAGATAGCTTCCCCAATTATCACCTCTAATATCATTAGCTCAGGGTATGTCTACACTTCCCCCCCTAGTTCAAACTAGGGGGGGTAATGTAGTCATACAGAGTTGCAAATGAAGTCTGGGATTTGAATTTCCTGGGCTTCATTTGCATAAAGCAGGTTGGCGCCATTTTTAAATGCCGGCTTTATGCGTGGCACGGGGTCCGACCTAGCCGGCATTTAAAAATGGCGCCGGTTGGCTTTATGCAAATGAAGCTCAGGAAATTCAAATCCCGGGCTTCATTTGCAACTCCGTATGACTACATTACCCCCCCCCAGTTCAAACTTGGGGTGTAGTGTAGACATACCCTCACAGACATTTACCTCTCCCCCCCCACACCGCTTCTGTTCTGAAATCTGATTTGTCCTTTTCATATGTGTTCATTTCTTTTAATTGTATCCTTTGGTTGTGACAATTTTCTTCCACTATTTGATCTGAGGAAGTGGGTCTGGCCCACGAAAGCTCATCACCTAATAAACCATCTTGTTAGTCTTTAAAATGCTACATATCCTGTTTTTTGGTTTTGCAATCTGTGTAACTGTCAAACTTACTGTAAACTGCAACTTTGTAAACTTTGTAACATGCAGCCACCTTGCTTGTAACTTTCCCAAAACTGCATTCTCCCCTGAGTGAATGGAGAGAGAGTGTGAGTGTGAGATTGTGTTTGAAGAAGACTGGGAACAATGGAGCACATTTCAATAAGTCATCACAGTATGGGCATGCTGCTTGCTGGATAAAGGGAAGTCTGGGCATGCTCCCTGATGACATGGTGAATATGTCACAGGAGCCATTCAGACACTATATAAAGAGAAGGAGCACATGTGAGACTCTCTCTTTTTCCTTCCCCTGCTCCTGAGAAGCTCCTCTTCAGTGTCCCTCCTGACCAGCTTCCCGAGCCATGATGAGCAGACAGACCCTCCAGGATCCACATGCTTTGGCTCCTTCTGCAACCCATATGTCTGTGTAAGTGTGTGATTGCCTGAGGGCAGGAATGAATGGGTGTGAATGAGTGAGTGAATGGAGGGGTTTGTGCTTGCTTTCTTGTCTGTGTGGGAGTGTGAGAGAGAGTTCTATCTTCTTTAGCTTAAATCTTTGGTGGCTGCTTTCTTCTCTTTAGTTCTACCTAGTGGAAATAAACCCATACTAGTGTAACCTTGGGTGGTCTCCAGTGAGAATATTTTTGGGGTAACAGTTTTCTACACAACGTTATAAATAACTTACAACAATTTGGATTCGAGCAAAGAGGAAGTAAGAAGCTGACTACTTGCTAATATATAGTAATGAGCTCTAGAAACATAATCAATGTGAAGCACATATTAATATTAAGGATGCCCTTCTTCAATTTCATCAATCACCATGCTACCTAGAAGAAACAGGAATGCAATAAATATCTAGTCATTTGGAAACAGCCCAAGAGCAACACTGTTATAAGTATTGAGGGTGTGATTCTGACCCCCCCTCTATGTAAATTGGGACATCAGTCAGGATTTTCTGATGTAAAACCAGTATCATATTTTGATTCAGCAAATACTTATACATGTGAATAATCCAACTGAATTAAACGCCTTGCTGAATAAGGTCAAAGGAGTATACAATTAAAGTCTTATTGTAGCCACTGTGGTCCCAGGATTTAATAGAGACAAGGTTGGTGAGATAATATATTTTACTAGACCAACTTCTGTTAGTGAAAGAAACAAGCTATGCAGATCTGGGAAAGGTACTCTGGTCTGGAAGACAAGCTCTGTGTAGCTTGAAAGCATGTGTATTTCTACAACAGAAGTTGGTCCCATAAATTAATTACCTCACTCACCATGTCTCTTTATACAGCTAAAAAAATTATGTAAAACCTTTCCCTCCATAAATATATTCAGAGTACGTAGACTTTCCCAAACTCCAAATCTTACAAAGGACCCCCTCAGAATCAATACTAATTACAGGCAAAATCAAGATGAGAAAAAATAAATGCATGCCTGAAAAGAAACATGCTTATTTCCTGACGAAACTCATTTTTAGCAGCCCTAATGGCTATAACAGTTCAGTGTATTATTTATTTCAGTACTTTAATTTCTATCCCTCTCAATTTATTCCATGAAGAGTTTTCATATGCTTTAAAAAGTCCCCCTTCTCCTCTATCAATCTCCTTCTCAAGGTGTGGAATCTGAGTATTGCCATTCCACATCTGGGAGAGCACTGTCTTCTCTTCTTTCTATCTTTAATGCATAAATCGTAATATAAAAAATCATAAATATCTAATATATGATGCATTATATATCATATTATCATCAATCCATGCTCCCTTTTATACCCAGGTTTGAGGAATAAACTCCTAGAATACATTACACTGATTTGGAAAGGATAATAAAGTTTTCATAAATGGAGCACATGGTACACTATTCTTTCCTTTGAAATACTAGAGGGAGGAATTTTGTTTGTAATGGAAGTGCCAGGAAACTTTTCCAGCTTCTTCTTCGTAGTGTCATGTACTCACCTACCTAGAGAGAAGATATCAAATTTGTAAGAACAAGGATGAGGTTAATAGATTTTAAACAAAAAGTACAATTTGCTGATAGTTTGGGGGCATCATCCAGGTATGTATAATGAGAGTAAAAAGACTGCAACAAATGGACTTAGTGATCGATTTTGTGCCACTAGGGATACTAGTGAATGTGCAGACATTATTTTCTTTTTCTGTTTGCTGACATTTCCCTACAGATAGTGCAGCAGTATTAAAAATCTTTTACAAGAGTTCTGAATCTTCTAGTTGAGAATTACAGAACTTGAACAAAACACAATACACTATTTGCTTAGGAAAAAAGTTTCAAAGGCATTTTGAGGTGCTGAACAATTCTCAGTGGCAAACTGGAGTTGTTGATGTTTAGCACTGCTAAAAAATCTGGACAGTAAAAACACTTTTTATGATCTTTCTCTCAGCATATTAAACTATAAAAGGCAGATGATTTTGTGTCTGTTTGTTTGTTTCTACAGCATTACAAGCATTGCAATTTTCCTTTTCCCCCCTAGAGACTATTCACTACAGTATATTGTCCATATGCTGTCTTTGAGAACACAATCTGTAAAGTCTCCTTGACAGCACATGCAAGGTGTTACGTATTTATTTTCCAGTTCAACCAGCTTTGGAGTGTGATGGTTAAAGAGGTGACTATGCAGAGACTGAGTATTCTATGCAAAGAAGGATTAACTCTGCTAGACATCTAAACTATATTAAACACACATTGCAGCTTGTTACTTTATACATTTAAACAAGATTTTGCTAGTAATGTTAACAGCAAGATTGCACCTTTCTTCTTGCAGCACTGAATATTAATACACATGTTTGTATAGTACAAAATACCAAACCCTTAGAATTAATTATTCCAAAGGACATTAAAATAAATATGTAGCACCAGCTCTTCATCTGCCGTTAATCAGTGCAGTTCTATAGAAGTAATTGGAGATACTCCAGTTTACATCTGATGAGAATCTGATCCATAAATTATAATGCTTCTGTACAAGGCAATGCAGCCCTTTATGATAAACAACCTGCACTAATAAACTAGTGTTAGTCAAGGATTTCAAGTTCATTAGTTTAGAATTCTGTTTAAATTTAGCAGCACTATCCACAATAAAAAGTTTGAAATCCAATGAGTATAATATCTAAGCTTGTAATCCTTCTGTCCATTGGATCTGCTCCTAGTCTGGTGTTTCAGTAGCATGATTATTTTTTAATTTTATCTAGCAAGCATGTTGCATGTTTTGAGTCCCTAGACATCCTAAGGGTTTTTTTTTTTTTTTTGTAAAATGTTACTGCCATGTTGCCCTCATTGATAGAGTTCTCATTAGGTTGCTTTCTCCTGAATTTTGTTACCAGGCTGTGATGTGAAAAGATCAACACCGAGATCCTTCTACTGCAGAATTACTTTATTTGTGGTATCTTGACAGTTCTGTTGTTGGTCTCCAGGTATCCAAGATTGTTGCTGATAGTGTAATCTCTTTTGCAGTCTGTCTCTGGTTTTTGGCTTTGGTTTTTTTCTCGCTAGGAAAAAAAATGCAAATCTATGAAACTAGATTTGCTTTTGTGTCCATGTTCAACTGGCTTGGGATCTAACATTCAATCTAGTAAATCAAATCCATTACTTCCTTTATGGTTGGAAGTCCTCAAAGATTCAAATAAATCGTAGTCCACACTAGATTTCCTTCTGCAGTTTATAGCCATTCTTTTGCTCTTATGTCCACCAAGTTGGTTTCTATTTTGTCCCAGGAAAGTCCTTTTCATTGGTCTAAAGTTTTCCATCTAATGTGTTAGCTGAATACCAAGTAGCTCTAGATCTACATCAAGAACCTCGGACCTCACCACCAGGAAAGGTCACATTTTGTCACATTCATTTTTTAATTCTTTAAACAATTCAATATGGCTACTGTTTCCCAGGTTTCCCCATACTACATTCAGGAATCTGTCCAAGCTGAATCCTCTTGCTCAGCTACTGTAGTGAGTTCTTTGAAGATGTTTTTTTTACCTGATATAAACCTCCATTGTGTCCCTTGCCCCACAAGCTTTCTTATATCTATTTAAACTCCTCACCGTATATCTTGCGGGAATGATTCTCAATTTGGGCATATGACAGGGTGGTTGCCCAGCTCTGGAATGGAAAGGGTTAAAACAGCCCCAGGAAAGGGTGAAGGCTAGGAGCCAGTTGGGAGATGGCTTGAGGGAGCCAATCAGAAATAGGCAGAGCTGTATAAAAAGATGGCTGGCCAGGAGGTGCTTACTCTTGCTCCAGCTCTAGAGGGAGAAGCACCTAGCTGCCTGTTAGGGAAGGTATTGTGAGAAGTTCTAGGGAAAGGCAGGGTAATACAGAGGAGCTCAGGCCTAGTTAGATCCCTGACTGAGGCCCAGTGCCTGAGAACCAGGGAGGTACTAGGGCTATAGAGGATCAGCCAGGGCAGGAAGAGGCAGCAGGTCTAATCCCCCTTGCCATTGATGAAGTGGCCAGTTCAGACTGCAGTTTGCTCCTGAGAGAAGGTGCTCGATGACTAATGGCAATGGGTTACTGGGGCAAGTAGTGGCTTGAAGGTAATGGGTTACCCAAGGAAGGGAGGACCTCTGAGTGTGAGATTTGCCATGGGGCAGTACACTGAGGGAAGGGTTCCATGGTCTGAAAGGGCACTCTGAAGCTGAACTGAGCTTCACTCCCAGAATGACTACTTGGAGGTGCCAGGACAGTTAGTCATGAATTGCTGTAGTGGTATGTCTATACTTGCTCCCTATCTTGAGATAGGGATGCAAATGTAGTGTACCGAAATGCTAATGAAGCGCAGGATTTAAATATCTCATGCTTAATTAGCATAATCGCGTCTGGGTGCCATTTTGAAATCGTGTTATTGAGAAATAAAACACCCCGTGTATACACATACAATGAGAAGTAACAGTTATTTTGAGAGAAGTGTTTTCTCTCGAAATAACACTACTACACGGGGCGTTTTATTTCACAATAACGCGATTTCAAAATGGCACCTGGATGCGATTATGCTAATTAAGTGCAGGATATTTAAAGCCCGTGCTTCATTAGCAGTTTTGGTACACTACATTTGCATCCCTATCTCAAGACAGGGAGCAAGTGTAGATGTACCCTAGGTCACTTAGAGTACGTTTAAACTGCATGCTTATTTCAAAATAAGCTATTCTGGCATAGTTACACCAAAATAGCTTATTTCATAATAACACGTCTACATTGCAGGGAAGCCTCAAAATTAGTCTGAGGCAGGCTTCCCTAATGTAGACATGCTATCTCAATTTAGAGCCCCAGGAGGCACTAGGGAGGAATAACTTAGAATGTCTCTAGTGAGGGGTTATTTCAAAATAACAGAAGTGGAGCATCTACACATGCCTTATTTCAAAATAGCTATTTAGGAATACTCATTATTCATCATAGAATGAGGTTTACAGATTTTGGCATAAGCCATCCATTATTTCAAATTTATTTTAGAATAACAGAATGGCTGTGTAAACACTCAGATTGTTATTTCAAAATAACACTAGTTATCTCAAAATAACGGTGCAGTATAGACACACTATTAGATGTTCAAATAAGATGACATTTCAATCAGCTGGAGCAAAATCAAAGTATGACTATTCTAATTGTTCTCCAAGAATTTCCTCCTCCCTCCCCCCCAACTATTCAACTGTTGGGTTGATGTAGAGATAGGAGCGGGGTTCAGTGAAGATACTGTAGTCAAACCATTTCTTTGCACAGGACTTCAACTCAAAGTACTCTAGGTTATAGGAGTTTAGAGAGAATGTACATGCTATGTTATTCCATGAAGCTGTGGCCAGGCAGCTCTTGGGAGCAGTGGGGGTCTGTGGCTCCCCCACTTTTCTTTTCCCCTTTGAGAATATTTGTGGACATAAGGAACATCCTACATTTGGCCCTGGCTCTAAAACAATATGTATGGAGTGGAAAGAATACTCTATAGAACCTGCCATTCTAACACAGGTACTCGAGCTAGCCAATACTTGCCAATATATCTTTCCTGGACACATTTGTTATAGTGTACTGATTTCATTTTCTAGCCAGTAGTATGTGGGGGGTGTGTCTGTTATTTGGTAGCCAAGTAGAAACTTGGGTTTATGTTGGATCCCCATCTTCTGTGAAATAACCATATCACAGCAATGTCATGAGGAATTTCTTTTTATTGGTCAAGAGGCTGTGACCATTTCTTATACTGTGGACTTCGCTTGCATGGCCCATGATTTTGCCACAGTTCAAACAAGAAGGACCTGCTAGGAAAAGGTTTTCTGTCAGAACTTTAGAATTCGCTCCTCCATTAGATATATAATAATACAGATCTTTGATCTTCAGCCGCACCAGGATTCCCTCTCTTTTCAAAATTATTGGGATAGACAAGTGTGCAGAAGGCTGAAATTTGGGCATCAGAAATTGGGCTCTGTTGTATATTTTACACCATCAATGTTTGGAAAAGCACATTTTTTCCCCCTGGAACTTGACTGATTGTGTTCATCCTCCTCTTCCTCCTCATCATCACCTATGAATTTGTATTACCATACCACCAAGGAGCCTCAGCACTAGATCAGGACACTGTTTTTCAAAGTGCTATCTGTCTAAAGTGTTTTGGCTGTGATTTCCAAAGCTTTCTAAGTGAGTTAGGCACCCTACTTCCATATAATTCTGGTTTGGAGTTGGGAATCTAACTTCCTTGGGTGCCTTTGAAATTCACAATTGCTTTCTTAAATCCTTTATACATCTAACTATATGAAACAGTCAACAGGGATATTTAATGCTGTCATTGTGAATTGAACAAATTATTGGCAGTCATGTATTTCTTAATGTGGCACCATTATTCTCACTTATGTACAGTCTGACATAATTAATCTCAGTTCCAAAAGATAAGAAAATGAAGTGATTATGGTTCACAGCATTTTACTGTAGACAAAAATCCTCAACACATCATGGTCACAACTTGTCTCTCATGTGTTTCACAATACTAAATATTGAATTATTTTTAATTAAATATTAACTTAATAAAGTGATTATGCCCATTGTGTAGCACAGAAGTAATATTTAATTAACTCCCAGTTATTTAATATGATACAGTTGAAGGTGATAAAAATTTTACCAGATATACATGAAGAAACACACTCCTGTGAAATAAAATGTAATAACTGTATGTAAGAATTGTAACAAACTTGCAGAGAGTAATTTATTAGTATATAAGTGATATAAGGGAGTATTTCTAGTTTTGACACTTAGCGGTATGCTTACAGCTAAGGACTGAATCCTGGAACTGTATCTGAGATTGAGGGGTATGCCAAAATTTAGCCCCATTGAAATTAGCTGTGAAACATTTTGCCTATACTCGTCGGTAATATTAATAAACAGAGAAACTATAACTTCCTGGGAAGTGTTTTTGGAACATTTATTGGGGTAAATCATTTAAAAAAAATAAGTGTATTATAAAGATAGACAGGATAGCTACTAAGTATGGCTACGTCTACATTAGCTCATTAGTTCGAGCTAGGTAGGGCAATTAGGGCAAGTGGAGTTGCAAATGAAGCCCGGGATTTAAATATCCCGGGCTTCATTTGCATGTTCCTGGGCTTCATTTGCATGTTACTCCTCATTCCACGAGGAGTAATGGTAATGTGAATTAGGATCTTTTATTCGAACTACCTACTCTGTGCCACATGTAGCCGTGGGCATGGAGTTCAGACTAAGGGGGATTTAAAAATGGCGGCACCCGGGAACATGCAAATGAAGCCTGGGATATTTAAATCCCGGGCTTCATTTGCAACTCTGCTTACCCTAATTACCCTAACTAGCTCAAACTAATGAGCTAATGTAGACGTACCCTATATTATCAGTGTAGTATAGATAACGTACATGCAAGCTCACTGCAGCTGATGCTTAAATGTTTTCTTAGAGAAAAGACTGTGCTTATTAGGTGAGCATTAGAGTATGTTCTGTTCCAGCTTTATTTTGTACAAACTTATTAAACTCTGAGTATTCACAAGTGCTACATAACATTGTTGTATAGTCTCCTATTTATGTGGTCCTATAATATTAATTTTTACCAGGAATTTTTGTGACAAATGAGGGAATACCCTTTGTAACACAGAGATATATGGTACAAGCTTCTCTAAATGGTACACCTCTGTTTTCACATGCACACTGCCACCATTCCACTGATCATAAATTTAAGACTGAAGTATCAAACTGATTTTTATATCACCATAAGGCAGCTGTGGCCAACCTGCAGCTCGTGAGCCTCATGCGGCTCTTGCCCCGCAAAAGTGCAGCTCACAAAGCCACTCTTGAACCCCCCCAATGTTCTGCAGCCCCCCACCGCACTCCGGCTTCTTCCCACCGCCCCTAGCTTCCCTGTGCTTACCAGGTAGGAGCTGCAGAGCTTTGAAAATGGTGCCCAAGATGGCGGTCATTTTAAAGGGGCAGCCTCCTTTTTAAAATTTTTGATTTTTTTGTTCTTGCTTGACAATACTGTTCTGGGGTTCTGGGGGGCTCTTTTTTTTTTGTTCGACAATCTGGTGCTTCTCTTCCCATTTTTTCGGCCACTGTTTCGGGTCTCTGTTAAATGGGTTGGCCACCCCTGTCATAGGGCATATTGAAATTAGGCTACCTTAAGTAAAATCTTACTGCAGTGGTTCAAAAAGCTGTGTATATTGAGTTTTGAATAATTATGCTATTTATTGTAAAACACTATTTTCCCTTCTGTCCTCTATATATTTTGTTCCCCACCCTTGAAACTGTGCTCTGACTTCTTAAACATATATCATGTAAGTGACAACCTGATATGACATATCTCAAAGGGTGCATCTACACAGCACCATTATTTTGAGATAACTAGCGTTATTTCAAAATAACAATGTAAGCGTTTACACAGCCATTCCGTTATTTCGAAATAATTTCAAAATAATGGATGGCTTATTCCAAAATATCTAAATCTTATTCTATGAGGAATAATTCTTATGCCAAAATAGCTACTTCAAATTAAGGCATGTGTGGACACTCTACAGCTGCTATTTCAAAATAGTCCCTCACTAGGACCGTTCTGAGTTTTTCCTCCTGCTGGGGCTCTAAATTGAGATAGCACGTCTACATTAGGGAAGATTTCCTCAGACTAATTTTGAGGCTTTCGAATGTGCTATTTTGAAATAAGCTATTTTGGAATAATTATTCCAAAATAGCTTATTTCGAAGTAAGCATGCAGTGTAGATGTATCTAAAATCACATGTTATCCAGAAATAGTTATTTCAGTCATTTAAAAATAAATAAAACCTGATGCTTAAAGAAATTATGGTCTCTTTTTTGTTCATCCTGCTGTATTTCAGATAGTATATATTTAATATAATTTCCACAGTATTTCTAGATATTTTACATGTAGTACATGACCAAATTCAAATGCATGTCCAGGTTACTTACAAGGAAGTAATGGGAATATTTTACCCTGAAAAACCTAAAATAGTGATGGTTGTTTTGTAATCTGTTTTCTCAGTTCTCTTCTCCATAATTTCTTATCAATCTGGCGCAGTCACATAATGTAGATATGAATGTTGGAAGCTATTTATAGTGCTGTTTGTGAAAGGTCTAATAGCTTAACCTTTTAAAAAACTGCATTCATATTATTTCCTGTTTTCATTCTGTTTAAAAATATGCCAAACTTAGCCCCCTTTGAGGAAAAATAATAATTACAAACTCAGTCTTGATCTGTGTTTGATCATTTGTCCATTAAAGGCTCACAAAAAGCAGGCATAGTAATTGTTTAGTTATAGATATTTGATCTGGTTTCATATTTAACAGCCTTCACATTATTAGCATAGTCAGCAGTCCTGATGCATCCTAAATTGATTAGTAATTTATTTTTGGAGCTGCAATACCCACAATATGTTGCGAAGTAATAGAAATCTTGATTATTAAAATCAAACAGTGAAGGAGTTAATGAAGAATATGTAGAGTTTGGAAATTCTGAAGCTAACTAAACTACCAAATTATTCTTTTGAATTAATTTATATAATATGAGCATGAAAGAATTTATAAATTCTTTAATCTTTAAGCAAGATTAAAATATGAAGTACGGTCCAGCAGAAGAGACTAGGGAGACTTGGATTGACGTACTTGGAAGGTTTATTTTATTTGTCATTGGCTTTAATGGGGTTTAGCTCTGAGGTAAAGACTGGGATTAGGCCTCAATTGGAGTGTCCAGCTCTGGGTAGCACATTTCAAGAAAGATGTGGAGAAATTGGAGAAGGTCCAGAGAAGTGCAACAAAAATAATTAAAGGGCTAGAAAACATGAGCTATGAAGCAAGGCTGAAGGAATTGGGCTTGTTTTGTTTGGAAAAGAGAAGACTGAGAGGGGACATGAAAGCGGTTTTCGGGTATCTAAAAGTGTGTCACAGGGAGGAGAGGGAAAAATTGTTCTCCTTTACCTCTGATGATTGGACAAGAAGAAATGGGCTTAAACTGCAGCAAGGGAGGTTTAGGTTGGACATTAGAAAAATCTTCCTAACTGTCAGAGTGGTTAAACACTGGAATAAATTGTCTAGGGTGACTGTGGAATCTCCATCACTGGAGATATTTAAGAGCTGGATAGATAGACGTCTATCAGGTATTATATAGATTGTGTTTAGTCCTGCCATGAGGGCAGGGGACTGGACTTGCTGATTTCTCAAGATCCCTTCCAGTTCTAGTATTCTCTGATACTATGATTCTATGATCCCCTGCTTCTAGTATATATACAGGGAAGATACCAGGAAAATGCAAAACAATAAAGCCTTCATTAGAAGAGAAGCATGTATATGTGGTGGACCATGTGTTTCCTTCCTGAGTAACATTTATCTCTTAATTACATTAGAAGCTGTACATATTTGCAAAATATGTGTGTGCCCGGTCTACACTAGGACTTTATTTTGAAATGACACCTCCCCCCGGGTCAAATTTATAAGTGGAGCATCCATACTACCACGCCTATTATTTTGAAATAATGAACCATGGAATTCGAAATCAGTACTCCTGATTTTCATTAGTAGTAACACTAATTCCAAAATAGTTATTTTGAAATAACAGTAGTGAGCACTCTTCAGTGCTGCTATTTTGAAATAATTACTCCCTGGAGTAATTCAAACTAATTACTTCCCAGGGCTCCCTTAGCCTCTAAGTATAAGGTAGTGCATCCACATTAATGAAGCCTGCCTTGGACTAATTTTAGGGCTTCCCCACAGTGTGGACACGCTAGTTTGAATTTGTTAAATTGGAAGTTAAGTCAAATGTAGTAATTTTGAAATACATTGCTAGTGTAGACATGGCCTGTGTGTGCAGGAAGATGCAGAAAGGTTTATACAATTTTATACCAAAGAGAAATTACTGAAAACTATATGAAGGATTGGAATGTGCATAATGCAGTGGGTCCAAGCTTTAATGTTCAAACCTGATACTTTGCTCAGGCCAAGGGAAACAGTGTCAAATTTGCATATAAAGGTCAATGCCAGACTCTCTCCATGTAGTTGGCTCTTGAAATTCCTTTTAAATCCATTAATAAGTGCCTAAGCAGGTTAAAATGTTCCCCTACAGGTTTAGGTGTGTTACCATTTCTAATATCTGATTTGTGTACATTTATCCTTTGTTGTAGAGACCGTCCAGTTTGGCCAAAGTACGTGCAGAGGAGCATTGCTGGCACAGGATTTCATATATCACATTAGAGGATATTCTGTTGTATCAGCCCCTGATGTTGTGACTTATGTGCTTAGGTCTTGTAATGTTGCTTGTGTAGATATGTGGAC
Source organism: Pelodiscus sinensis (assembly GCF_052426305.1). Taxonomy (NCBI): domain Eukaryota; kingdom Metazoa; phylum Chordata; order Testudines; family Trionychidae; genus Pelodiscus; species Pelodiscus sinensis. Next base: position 36,001,127 of record NC_143063.1, read on the forward strand.
AGAGTTGGCAATGGGGTTTGTTACAGGGGTAGGTTCCTGAGTGAGTGTGTCTGAGGTGTGATGTGTGGTTTCTGGAAACAATTTGCTTCAGGTTAGGAGTCCGTTTGTAGGCGAGGACAGGCCTGTCTCCCAAGGTCTGTGAGAGTGAGGAAACACTTTCCAGGATAAGTTGTAGATTGTCAATGATGTGCTAGAGGGGTTTAAGCTAGGGGCTGTAGGTGTTGGCTAGTTGTGTTCTGTCATTTTCCTTGCTGGACCTATGTCCCAGTCTAAATGGGGTGGGGGGCCCTCAATACGTACTCACTCAGATATCCCGAGCTCTCCTCATCGTGAGTAGGCAGAAATTTGTCCCGAAAACCTTTTACCGTGAGCCCTCTACCCATGTCCTTAATTAGCCACTAACAAGTCACTTGCCGGCGTGGCTAGTCCTTTAGTCCCGACTCTGATTAATCGCTCCTGAGGGCTTACCTCCCTAAGCTTGAGGAGAGTAGGGAGACCTGGGCCCTCCCTCGCTCTAGGTCTCAACCCAGGACCCTAAGAGCAAAGCCACCGATCTTCTTCTCAATTGATGGAGATGTACCCCTCAACTCATCAACCCGTGGGTTCCAAATCACCACGTCCTGGGCTGCTTCCTACCCTCCAATCTTCTCCTTTACAAGTGCTCATCCTGAAGACTGTCCCATTCATTGCAAGATTCTGTCTGGCGTAGCTGGCTCCTCTCCAGATGGCCACGTTCCGTAGGCCAAGAGACCCTCATAGACATCCCCCCTTCCTTGCTGCAGAAGCCGCCTTTTAAATTCAGGTCCCTGCTTCCAGGATGCCCGCACAAACATGGTCCTGACGTGCGTCCAGCCAGTGCCGGGCTCTTCAGCAGCGGCCTGTGAACAACCCTCACAACACCATAGGGGAGCCTCTGCCCGGACGTAGAGCTCCGTCATTCCCTCTCTGGCAGTATGGGGTTCGGAGGGTTCTGTACCTCGGGGTCCTGACACCCCATCACAGCCTGTCTTAAAGAAGAAGCACGTTCACTGTTTCTCTTGGCCTGGACAAAGACATGAACTGCATGGCCCATTATAAAACCAGCTTTCCTTACATTCAACACCTCATTGACATCAAAAGCTCAATATGGGACACTTCTGGTCCACTCAGTTAAACTCATTAGCACCAGCATTACAATTTACAGGTACTATTTTTCCTCCTCTCCCTTCTTTTTATGTTATGAATTCTGAGAATCCCTCTTTTATTCCACACAAACTCATCCGTAGCCCACAAAAGCTCATGATACTATATATATATATATTTTTTTGTTAGTCTCTAAGGTGCCACAGGACTACTCATGGTTTTTAAAGTTACAGACTAACATGGCTATCCCTCTGAGACAGCAAAAATACAGTGCCACATTCCCTTATTTCCATCAAGATAATCTATACATGCTTCCATATTAATTGTCCTTGGATTTAAGATAATTCTGCAAATAGTCACCTTCCCACCTCAAAATTCATTCTCCATATTTAATAGATTGCCCTTCAGTCTCTAATACATCAAAAGCCTGGTGTACAAAACCATAAACAGTAACTTAAGTGAGTTAAATCTCACTAACAGTGCAATTTACATCAGTTGTTAGTGTTAATTTATGAGCAGACTTTATTAAATCCATTTAGTTTTCTAAAAGGACTGTAAATTAATTCTGTGATTTGGGACACGCTAAAGTTATTATTGCACAGCACCCTATTAAAACATTTTAACGTCCCTTGTCTGCACAAATACATTGTGATGCTGTGAAAGCTTCATCAGTTCTTTGGTGTATGTACTGCTGCAGCCATACAATGGTTTCCTTTAATGTACAAGACATTCAGGTGCTAATTAGATATTTCCTGTTTAATTACATTTGATTGTACTGATACAATTAAGTCCCATTTGGATGTTATGGATAATTGTTAAGGAGCTTGTTTCTTGACAGCCCTAACCAATGTATACAGTATGTCCATCTCTGAATTAAATGTTTTTTTTAAAATTAGTTGTTTTGTGTTCTAATGTCATCACTAGTATAAAATACAAGACGCATATGTAGTGTGATTAAATACCTTCAAGAGCTGAGATGTGAAAAGGTAAATTTATCACCTCACAGATGTTAAGTGCCATAAATAACCAATGTTCATCTGTAATTCAATCCTTTATTAGTCAAATATTAGGTACAGAGGAAAATGTCTTTCTGAAAATGTTTTGTGTAATGAAAATACTTGTTTGTTTGAGTTGCAAAGTGTTATTTTACTACAATGGCAAAGAGCATGAAACACTTGCCTAACAATGTACAAACACACAATTATGATTAAAGATCGCGGTCTCTATTGGTAGCCATAGCACTAATAATAATTTATATTCTTTATATTCTCTCAGCAGTGTGTTATAAACTAAGCAAAGACAAGTACATAGGATCCCATATGCTTCTTGATAGCACTTTGTTTAATATTTCTAAAGTGGTTTTTCCCTACTGTATGTTAGACAATTCAATAATTTGTAGTGTTAGCAACATGGTATCTTGAAATTAAACAGGGGGAAACGGATGGGCCAGTCCTGAAGACCTTATTTAATTTTTACTGAGTCTTCACTATTTATTTCTGTGGGTGTGGACAATAAAACCTCAGTAAAGCCCCGAGACTTATTTATATTATTTAATGTATTGAGAGTTCATAGTAATTGAGTCATGGAAAATCATGCAAAAACTTACACATGGGCTTAACTTGAAACATATGAGCAGTCCTACTGAGATTGGTAGTACAGCTTGGCTACGTCTAGACTGGCATGATTTTCGGCAAATGCTTTTAATTGAAAAGTTTTTCCTTTAAAAGCATTTGCAGAAAAGAGCGTCTAGATTGGCACGGACGCTTTTCCGCAAAAGCACTTTTTGCGAAAAAGTGTCTGTGCCAATCTAGACGCAGTTTTGCGCAAGAAAGCCCCGATCACCATTTTCGTGGTCGGGGCTTTTTTGCGCAAAACAATACCGCGTTGTCTACACTGGCCCTCTTACGCAAAAGCATTTGCGCAAGAGGGCTTTTGCCCAAATGGGAGCAGCATAGTATTTCTGCAAGAACACTAACAATCTTACATGACATCGTTAGTGTTCTTATGGAAATTCAAGCGGCCAGTGTAGACAGCTGGCAAGTTTTTCCGCAAAAGCAACTGGTTTTGCGGAAAAACTTGCCAGTCTAGATGCAGCCCTTATGTTTTGAACTTACATATATGTGAAATTCCATCTTTATGAGGTGAGTAAAGATATATATATATTTTGGTGACTTGGCTGTAGCAGGATAAAGAGCATTGATGATTCTAGAGTAGGTACCAAAGAGCTAACAGTAGAAACAATTAAAGTTTGTTTGTTTAGGTTATTTTACAACTAAATTATAATTAATGAATATAGGATTCATGGTTAATTGTAAATGGTTATTTTTATTGGGTAAATAAACATGTAGCTTCCCCCCCCCCCCCCAACCCTAAACAAATGCCAACTGAATATTGGAAAACGGAATAAGTATCTATTTCAAGAAAATGAAACAGGATGCATTAAGTTTACATATAATTCACCACAAAGCCCTAAAGACTGGAACTCTGTCACCTTATTTCTTATCACTATGCATTATTCATTTCGTAACATCTATGATTTTTTTAATGAAGCTTTCAAAAGCTGTTGGAAACATTGTTGCAGTCTCAGAGTGTAAATTGTCCAGGGAAAGTATATGTATTGTCTGAAAGTGCTGCCACTTATTAGCTATCCTGTTGGCTAGTTTTGACAAATTTTCTCTACTCCCATCTTCTGTTCAGTGTGGCTATGTCTACACTACAAGTTTTTGTGGCATAAAATATGCTAATGAGATTGTGACTTATGCTGATGAGTCCCTCGTTAGCATATTTTCTGCCGGAAGAACTCTCAATGAAGACGAAGACTGTAATTCTTATTAAACATGGCTGTTATTATCTAAGTCTCTTTATCATGTCTTTAAACACAAACAAGTACCTTTCCTGTGAACCCTTCTTCCAAAATTCCAAAGGTGAAAAAGTATGTGCATCCTCTTTTGATTTCTGCATTTCAATTTAATAATTTTTCACATTTTTCCTCTCTTGGGACATACACCAAAACTAAGTTTTTTAAAAAAATCAGTTGAATCTCTGTTGGAAGAGATTGTCTGTTTGACAATGCCTGTTTCTTTAATATTTTTAGCCTGCTTCTGCTCCTTTTGAAAATCAATGAAAAAACTCTTATTGATTTCAGTGGGAGCAGGGTCAGAGCCTTAGAAAGACAGGGAATATTAAATGCCATTTGTACTATGAACTTGATATTCCAAATTCTACTTCTCGTTGTGCCACTTCCATCCCTGTGCAGATTAAACCAGTGTATGAGGTAACCTAGTCTGAGCTAGGTAATGTTACCTAAAATAGAGATTTGGTGATATTTATGTTTTATTCTTTTACATGTTGTAAAGCCAAATGGTCTGATTTGGACCCCTTTGCTCACATTGACTAGTGGATTAAGAAAGGGACTCTTAAGAAATACAAGACATGTGTGCAAGGTCTGGGACAAAGCAAATGACAGAAATGTCATATCTAAAGCATACTAACATGTTGCTTACTATCTGGCCATGTGGTCCCTCTTGGTGCACATTAAAATTTTCCTAGGGTACTTTACTGTAGTTTTCTTTGAAACAGTTCTGTGATGAACCATGTGTGCACCAACAGGGTCTGTGCAAATCAATCAGTGTGCTTTAGAAGTAGCCCCTCTGCCCCAAGGGTCATTGCCACACGGTGTACATGCCCTAAGTTGCTACTCATTGGGGGTATGTCTACACTACCACCCTAGTTCGAACTAGGGTGGTTAATGTAGTCAACCGAAGTTGCAAATGAAGCCCGGGATTTAAATATCCCGGGCTTCATTTGCATCTTGCTGGGCACCGCCATTTTTAAATCCCCGGTAGTTCGGACTCCATGCCCGCGGCTACACGGGGCACGGAGTAGGTAGTTCAAATTAGGCTTTCTAATTCAAACTACTGTTACACCTCGTTCCATGAGGAGTACCGGTAGTTCGAATTAGAAAGCCTAATTCGAACTACCTACTCCGTGCCGCATGTAGCCGCGGGCACGGAGTCCGAACTACCGGGGATTTAAAAATGGCGGCGCCCAGCAAGATGCAAATGAAGCCCGGGATATTTAAATCCCGGGCTTCATTTGCAACTTTGGTTGACTACATTAACCACCCTAGTTCGAACTAGGGTGGTAGTGTAGACATACCCGGGGAGTGTGTGAAGGGGTGGATCATGCCATAAGGACATCCTCTGGAAGCCTCGTGGCCCTGCCACATGGTGCCCCCAAAAAGCAAAGAATGGAGCCATGGGGGATGTGGTTCCAAGCCAGTATCAGGACTGCTTAAAACAGGAGGGACAATTTGAGAGAGCCAGAAGGGACTGAGAGACAATCCTAATCAGGGTACTGGGATAGGTCCTGCTAGGTAGATTGAGGATCGATCCTAGGGAGCGGACTATAGATAAAGGGACCTAACAGAGGGTATTGACGCCAGCCCCTTCTTGGATTTGTACCCAGGAATGGGTATAATTTTATCACCCAGACTGAGTGAAACTCAGTCATTGAAGACTCATTATGACACAGAGAATAATTTCAGGCATACACAGGTGGGTGCTTTCAAGATGTGAGTACCACCCCATTATAGAAAATAAGGATGGCAAAATCTGCTTCTGAGGTGCTTTGAGCACCTGAATCTAGTGTCCAGCACACACACATAATCATCCAATTTGGGGTGTACAGTATGCATGTACTGATTTTTATTTATTTGGAGGCAACATTTCTGTCCCATCTCTAATGTCCACATATATGTGAAATAGGACCTTTGTTTAAAATGCACACTCATACTACAGGGATGGGTGGCAGTGCAAATCCTAAAATAGATCTGGCTGTATGGAGGCAATCACACTCTGTGTGGGAGGTATATTCAATGCTAATACTGACTGCACTGTGGTCAATAACTTGCACTTTCTGTAGTTCGAATTGTACACATGCAGGCTGTCAAGTGTCACGTTTTATCTGATGCTTTGTGACAGATTCAGCACAGTTCTTAGCTGGGAGATTGAGTGTTTGGACCAAATGTTCCAGCATCAACTGTGGTGAGAAAGCTGTTTGACATGCAAATACAAATAACTGACACTGCACCGGTGGCAGTTTGCTGCAGAATAGACTGCTTTACCAAAGAAAAAACTTCACCATTCGTATTTCAAGATTAGGCAGTGCAGCAGTGATGTCTACTTTAGAGCTCTGTATGCAAGTAACAAACTAGATGAATGAGTCTAATATGTGACATATATATAGAAATAAACAACTGACAAACCATTTCTAACATTGGATCAGTATCTTCTTACAGTTCTTTTATTAATGGATAATGATCATTTCCCTGTTTAATGTGGCTGCTTTTTATCCTGAAGATTATTGGCTGATAAAAAAACTGCAAAGCATTTTGCAAACTGATCTGCAAACTATACCAAGAGAACATGCATCACTGAAAGGCAGTTATTTGGGCAGTGACTGTTATTTACTATATATTTGGATAGTACTTGGCACAATTTGGGCTAGAGTTGGCTAAGGCCGTGGCAGTTACGCCAATATAAATGATAAACAATAAAAATGATCCTCTCCACCATGCTTCTCAATAGGAAAGAAAATGTTATATTGGAACAGCTGAACAGAGAGGGAAGAGAGGGGCACACTGTGTCTTTTCCCCTCTCTGTGGTTACCTAAAATGCATATGCAGAACATTCCTGGTCAGAGTAGGATTTAAAAGTTGTAAATATATTAATTTATAAAGTAAGTAATTTTGTCACAACTTGAGTCTTGTGCCAATGCAAGTGAGGAGCTCGGAGGGGCCAGGACCAGTTGCGATCATGAGATCCAGGAGATAACCAGGAGAACTTATTACCCTGGGGGGAAAGGAGGGGAGATTTAGTCTTTGCAGACTGAGGGTACATTCACACATTAATTAAACACTCAGAGCTGGCCCATACCAGCTGACTTGGGCTCATGGGGCTTAGGCTGAGAGGCTGTTTAGTTGCAATATAGTCAGCCTGGTTTAGCAGCAGCCTGAACTCTATGACCCTTCCACCTTGCAGAGTCCTAGAACCTGGGTCCCAGCCTAACCCAGAAATCTGTATTGCACTTAAAAATCTTCTCAGCCTGAGCCCCTGCAAACCTGAGTCAGCTGGCATGGGCCAGCCACTGGTTTTTAATTGCAGGTAGACAGTCCCCTTAGGTGCCCTTCCTATTGTTCCTTAGTGCCCCACATATCCTTTTTAAGGGGAGAGGGGATTCAGAGGGGAGCTGACTGCGAGGTTTTAGATTGAGAAAACTCAACCCTGAGTACTTTACATACAGGCCACTTAAACTCCACACTGGACCCAAATAAATGCCTGTTTTGTGTTTTGGGATTTTTTGCAGGTGTGTGGGGAGGGGTTACCACCCCATTAAAGTAACAGGTTAATAAAGTTCAGAGCCTTCTGCTTCAAAGTCCACCCAAGTCTGCATCTCATTCTCCTCCATGTCCTTACCCACAGAGAGATTTCCTCAGGGAAGTGTAACTGTTTAACAGCAAGCATGCTACACTAAAAGTTTATGACAATAAATAAAAATGCAAGAGAAGTTCTCCATGGAGAGAGAGATTATAATTATGGTAATTGTGATGGAATTTGGCCTAAGAATTTTTTTTTCAGTCAGGATTTGATTTTAAAGGGGCATGTCGGACAGTACAGAGTTTCTATGAGCTGCACACAATGGTGACTCTGAAGAAAAGGCACCACTTACTGATACTATTTCCTGTTTGGATGCTCCCAGGAGAGGGTCCCCATAACTGTACAGACCCAAGCCAATCTTGTATAGCTTATGTGATATAAGAGGATGGCAGCTCAAAGGGGTATATATGTGAGTTTCTTCCGCATAGGACTCCTCCTCAGTTTCAGCCCTCCTCTTCCTTTGAGTGTCCATGTCATAGCTGGCTAAAGAGAGCTTTGAAAGGCTTCCTATGGAGTTAATCAATGCTACCACTTTGCCAATCTATAGTGATATCTGTAGTTAAGCAATGAGCTCCCTGCTCTAGGGACTAAACTTTCAACTCTTGACTATAGAATAAAAAAAAAAATCAAGGAAAATATGATCCCAACGGCATCGATGTAAACTAAGGTGAGAGGGAGTCACATAGTATCAGGCAACAAAGAAAAGAAAAAGTGCTTCTGAAGAGTGTAGAAAACTATAGTATTTCACCTCCTTCCTCTCTGTCTGGCAGGCTGAAGCCGATATTGGGTATTACCTACTATTTTCTTTTAAAGAGTCATAAGCTTATACTCTATACCCTGCCTGCCTGTAACGAGTATTGTATCCTGGCACTGAAATGTCTTGAATTCGGTCAACTCATTTAAATGGTTTTCCTACTTTTGTGTTCTTTTGAAGCATGTGATTCTGGATTCCTCAAGGCCCAGCCTTTCTCCCTATGTTAACCTTCCTTCTCTATGGTGAGGCAGTCAGATTCAGCTCTCACTTCCCCTAAATGCTTCCACATTCAATCTTCCTAAAAAGTGGCCATGGTGTCATTCTTCACCTGCCCTCCCACATCTGCAAACCTTACCACCTGCTTACACTAAAAATGTCTGTGGAGCCTAGGGATGTAAAGGGTTAATTGGATAACCTTACTGGATGGTGTTTATGCAGTAAGAGGTTAACTGCTGGCCTGGCCAGGTTGGAGCAGCCCCTGACCCATGGTATAGCAGGCTTGGCCCAGTCTGGCCAGAGCAGCCTAAATCATCACGGCGAGGCGGGTGGGGGGGGGCACTTTAGCTTGGCCAGGCCACAGACTGCTGGGCCACCATACCATGCCATTCAGGCTGGAATGGCCCCCTTCCCATGGGATCCTGGTTAACTAGTTGAATTTAATGTTCAGCCACTTAACTTTTAAAATGGGATTTTACGCACGTAGTAGAGCCTTTTGTGGTAGCCTAGAGTAAATTGGGAAATACAAATAAATTAAAATAACTTAGTTATTATTAATTTATTAAGAGTGAGAGCATAGCTCTGTCCCTAGAAATAACATTTATTATGAATACATTTGGTTCCCATTGTATCACATAACATACCAATGTAAATATTAACCCTAGCAAGTATAAAAAGGGTAGAGTTTAACATCACATCTGTCCCTAAAGATTTGCTTCTGACAGGCAATCATGTGAATCTGCTTCCTTACCTGTATCAGATTCTATCACTGACTTTACCTCTGATTTCTTTATGCATCTTGTTGTTTCTGCTGAGCAAGCTTCTCAAAATACAAATGATTTCTATACCCAGGAAAACATAATGTTTGCCATGAAAAGAAGTGAATCTTTTAGCTCTGCCTTCACAGAACAGTCCCTGACGCTTCTCCTGTGGTAATGCTTGTTTTTGTTTTGTTTTGAGTTTTTATCATAATGTTGGAACCTCCTAAAAACTTAAATTTGTGCCAGTCGTACTCCCATAGATATCTGCTCTTTATCGCTTGCATCAAATGTCAAAAGAAGTTCATAACTTTGGTGACTTCCTTCATCCTTTCTCTTTCTTCAAATCTTGCAGCCATTTTCTATACGGGTATGTCTACAATACAGCCTTATTTTGAAATAACGTGTCTACACACAAAATGCATTTCGAAATAGCGTTTTGCTATTTCAAAATAGCACGTCCACACTGAGTGGACGCTGAATCTCATTTAAGGCTGGCTGGAACCAGGTCTGGCAGGGCATCAGATTAGGAGTTATTTTGTGTGGCTGATGCCTGAGGCTATCTGAGGTCTGTGCTTAAAGGGACCCGCCCTGGACAGCCAGTTCTCAGCTTTCCCTGCTTGCTTGCCTACCTCAATGAGGGACAGCAAAGCATTTTGTCTCTGTGTGCTCTGGTTGCCCTCACTCGGGATGCCACAGCACTCTGCAGCATGGAGCTGGAGCTGCCCCTGGGCACTCTGGTGCTTCTCTTGGATTCGTTGTTGTGACCCTGGCTGCACTTTCTGCAGGCTGCCATCCGGGAGGTCCATCAGGGAGCTGCCAGTATCTAGGAGGCCCTGTTGGAGAGCTTCCACCCTGAGGAGCACTAAGAGCCTCCCTGCTCTGCCCCACTGGGGGCTTGTGCCTCATTCCTCCCTCACATCCATCCATTTACGCCCCCCCAACCACCCTTCCTTATGTAAAACAAAGCACATGTATTTTCATAAACACAAACTTTATTTATTTAACAAAACTATGGGGGGGGGGGGAATGAAACTCTGGTGAGACTGGAGAAAGGAGGAGGGAGAGGGGAGGGGAAAACCTGGGAGGAGGGAGCAGGAAGGGGGAAGCAAGGGGAAGAAGAGAGAGGGGAAGCTCAGAGCTTGGGGTGGGGACTCACCAGACCAACTTGATTTTCACGCAAACCTGCTCCTGGGTTCACATGTGGCCTTCAGTGGCCAGGCTGGCAGCTATCCTGCCATAGACAGCCGCGTTCCTCTGTCCAGTGCAGAGATCATGGACATTGGGGGCATCCCCCTCAAACCTGAATAAGGTCTTTGATCTCCACCCTGAACCAGGAAGGTGCCCCCCCTTCTCTCAGCCCTGGCAGGCTCCTCGGAGCTGGCAGACGGCTCCTGGGGAGCAGTGGAGTCAGGGGCAGTGACTACTGGCTCTGGGCTGGCAGGCTTGGAGCTGGCACAGGCACTGTGGCCAGAGTCTACCCTTTTAAGGGCTCTGGGGAGATGAGGAGTGAGAGAAGTGTTCTTGGTTGAGGCTGGAATGCCCACCAGGGCACCCTGGGAAGGCTGGAGGCCCCCTATTTTGAAATAAGCGTCTACACAGCACTTATTTCAAAATAGCTATTTCGAATTTGGTGTTATTCCTCATAGAATGAGGTTTACCAAATTTGAAATAAATGCTCCTCTATTTCGAATTTATTTTGAAATAGCGGTTTGGCTGTGTAGATGCTAGGAAAGTTATTTCAAAATAACGGCTGTTATTTTGAAATAACTTTGCTGTGTAGACATACCCTACTATAACTAGGCCCCATGCTATCTAACCACAAAGACATTAATAGGTTGGACCTCCCTGGTCCAGCACCTTCAGGACCTTACTGGTCCCTGAGGAGTGATTTTGGCAGACCATGGGAGGTCTTTTGTGGCCCTTCTGCACCGGTCCCACCCCCTTCTGTGCTACCCCAGCAGGCTTTGCAGGTTCCCCAGCCAGCAGTGCAGCTGGGATGTGAGCTGGGCTTTCTGCCCCATTCTGTTCCCCCAGCCCTGCTGGGTCGCTCACTGGCTTTCTCAGCTCCCCTCCAGCCCAGCTGAACTGCATGCTAGGCTTCCCAGCACTCACTCCCATCCCCTTCTTGCTTCCTCCACAGCCTAGCCGGGTCACATGCACTGGACTTCCCACCTGCCCCCCACAACCTAGCTGCGCTGCATGCCCCTCCTTCATCACATTGAGGTCCTGCCCCCTCCCTCCATCCTCCTGCCAGACCACAGATGTTGCCAGACCAGAGAGTCCTGGTTTATAGAGGTGCAGCTTCTAGTATGATACAACTAATTAGCTTCCGTGATATTTCTTTCTGATGTGGTTCTCTATATTGTCTAGTCAATGCTTAATATCTTTGTTTTCTTGAACTGTTCTATTCACCTGCATATTATATTTGATCTCCTAGCTATTACTCTGCATCTTTCAATCTACCTTATGCATTGCACTGCAAGGAATGACAATACTGGCTCATCAAAAGTAAAGTGATGGAAATGTATAAATAAATTTCTATTTGGCATCCTTCTTAAAACTATAATCTCACTCTCTGTCTGAAACCACCATACTGACAGACGCATAAAACATCTGCACTAGTAATCATTCAGTGCCAGAAAACATGGCCACTCTAACAAGCAAAACATCTTAAAATGAGAGTAAGCTGAAAAATCCATTTCACTAATTGAGGAGGGAATTGCCAGCAACCATCTTGACAATAAGAGGCTCACGGGCTTTAATCACCGAAACAGAAATGTGCTGAACAGGCAACTTCTATAGTGTGTGTTTGTGTGTATATAATGTCACAAACATAGAGCATATCATCTTGATTTCACATATTTGAAGTGGATAGGTAGACTCTATCATTCCTTCTATATAGATATATTTACTTCATTTAGCTGGTAGTGCTGGCATCATGTATGGTTTACCTGTAGTTAAAGCAAACTTTCAGCAACATTGGATTCCACCAGTGTGATTGTATATCAGGATATCTCCCTTATTTGAGTTAACTTTTCCCTTTCACCCAGGCATTAGTTTTTGGAGTTTTCATGTTATAACTCATGTTTATTCTCAGAGAAAATGGAGTTGTTCCATAGGCTCACATAATAATATAGCTTAGATAATTTATTGTATGGTACCTAGACAAAATAAAATGCCAACAGTGTAGTAGTATCCATTAAATGAGATCCATCTCTTTTGGTTCTCAAATTTATTATTCTCCTGTTTTCACTGGCATTTGTGGTTCCGCTTTGAACTTTCCAACTAGCACTAGTTTTTAACTGATAAGTAGTGGTTTTGTAAAAATTGTCTCCTGCTCCCAGACTCCATACACTTTATGCAATATACAGTTGCATTTCATTGTTCAATTCACCTTAGTGCATCTATGAAATATAACAAAGATGAAAACTGGGAGTGTAAAAGAAATGAATTTGGTGGGTAGGATGACTCTGGCTATTCTCAAAACATGAATGTAGCACTGCTGGTCCTAGTAACAGCTGGAAACCTGCATTTGAAACCTGAAATTGTCAGTGTGACAGGTCCATTTACTAACCTCTCTAAATAAAGGCGAAGGACTATTCTTGGTCTGAATCCTTTGAGTTGCATCAATTGTATATAGAAGCTACTCTTTTGATTTCAGTGCAAGTAATCTTGATTTTCACAGGATTTTTAATGAATGCAGAATTTGGACTGATTTCACTTTTAGCTAGAGGTCATGAAGAACTGGATTTTAGTTTCCATTAAAATTATCAACACAAAATGTTTCATTTTTTCAGTTCTTAAAATAAAATTCATGACTTTTTCACGCTTTCATAAAAAAAATGCTGAAAAGTTTTTGGTTTTTAAAAGATCCAAACCTGAGCATTTTTGTTTTTTGAAAATCAGAAATGGCTTTGTTTTCTAGGGAGAGGGAGATCAGTCAAAAATCTTAGGGGAAAAAAGAAAAGGAAAAGGTATATTTCATGTGAAAATTTCCATTTGATTTTTTAATTGTTTCTACTTTTGAGTGCTTACCGATGAATGTTAAGGAATCCACCCTTATTAACTGTAATGAGCACAGCTATAATCTTCCAGCCATTCTCATTCAGTTACTGTTTGTTTTCATATATATGTGTTTTGCATACACTATCTACTGTGTACGTGGTAATGTAAAATTGATTTTTGTGAAAAGTGCTGTATCATCAGCTCTATTGACTTAAGTCTGCTACTTATCCACAGAACAAATAAATTATAGGCAACAGTAGTGCCTATACACATTTTCTCTCTAGGTACTCCATTTGTGTGACTATGTTGTGTATTCTGAAGGTTCCCTTAAGTGTTAAGTGTTTGCTTGTATTCTATCCCATATATGTTCTGACACCCTGCTTATGCCTATCATATCTGAGCATCTTTTAGTAGTGCATGATACAAAGTCAAAAGCTAATATTCTGTCTCATATTTGTTTCCACATCTTTTTCCAAGGAGAGAAGTGCGAATAGGGAGTGTTTTGTTTTGAATTACTGTATTTTATAGATGCAGCTCCTATATATTCATGTTGCTCTGTGTTTGTTAGAGAAGGCAAGATCAAGAAATGCTCCTTGTATTTACAGTATAAGGTTGTAAGTATTGGGATGGTCCCTAGTTCCTTTGTTAATTTCGTTGCACAGTCTGTTGCTAGCCCTTGAAAGAGCTCTTTCTCCAGCTTTGAATTTTTGCCTGTTCAAAGGCCCATTCAGTTTTCTGGACTATAACTGCAGGCTAGAGTAGAGTAATTCATAGTACATAACTTGATAAATTTGATTTCCTTTTCTGTATCTGCAAACAGCTTGTAATTTTTGTTCTACAAATTTGCTCTCTCTTCATAAGTGCCATTTTGTGTTCCTTACTATTAAGAACTCTTAGATTTAAGCCATCATTCAAGTACTGTGAGTCACAGCTTGTGCTCTATGATTGGTCACCTAAATCACATGTTTCTGTAGTGTTTGGTTTGGCTTTTTTTTTTTTTATGATGCATGTGCCTGAAGAAATTGGGGCATTAAAACCACAGGAAGACAGTCAGAGATGGAGGACAAGTAAGTCTGATAAATTTAAAGACATTTAATTATCTACTTATTCTATTTGGTGCACAAAAACCCCCCAGTATATTTGGCTGTACTCATAGGGTTTGTCTAGATGACATGACTCCGTTGATGAAGCCATGTAGATGAGTTTACTAGACATAGGAAAATGAATTGGTGATTTAAATAATTGCCACTTCATTTACATCAAAATGGCCACTGCGCTGTGCCGATCAGCAATTTGGCAGCACAGCGTGGCAGTCTGGACACTCCACGGTCTACAACAGAAGCTTTTGTCGACCGCTCCGATATGCCTCGTGGACTGAGGTGAACCTCTGGTGGGCAGCTTAATGCTTTATTTTCCTTCATGCCTGCAGGTATAGCCACTCACAGATCCCATTGGCTGGGGATTTACATTCCAGGCCTGTGGGAGCTAAGGGAAGTGCTGTCCGGGTCTTCCCCATTTCCAACATCTCCCATCAGGAACATAATCTGCAGTCAATGGTAGCTGTGAGCAATCATACCTGCAGAGGTACAGGTAAATAAAGCATGTGGCAGCTGGTTTAGACAAACCCAGGGTATACCTATCCCTGGTTTAGATAAACCCAGGGCATACCTATGATCCAATGCAGTTTATGTGGAATTGGAAGGAATCAGTGAATATTCCATAGACAGGCCCTTAGCTGTTGTATGTGTTAGTTTGAGGATAGATTGGTGAAAGGTGCAATTATGTAACACAAATGATTGTGGTTCTGTGTACTTTTGGGGGAAGTGCCTAGTGAATCAACGCTTTTAAAAATCAAAACTCTTTGAACACAGATATGTTATCTAGAAAATGAGAAGATCCTTGCCACAGCAAATGCATTCCCATTCTTGCTGGTCTGCTGTAGTGGTGGGAATCTTGGGAACATAGGGGAAAACTGGTGATGAAGTTATTTCACCCAGATCCCTATGTGCAGTCAGATTATGTCTGGTTTCGACATGGAATACGTATCATTTGGAGGTTATAATAATAGCAAATCAAGGGAATGGTTCTCTGTAAAACAATTTCACTGAAGCAGAGGAAATTTCTTTTCAATATAAATGACATGCAAAAGTATTAAGACTAATATATTTGAACACAAAATTGAATATCTATGGCACACACTTTTGAATATTAATAAAAACTAGAGAAAGAATAATAATTTATCATCTAAGGATATTACTCATCAAAACTTCACAGAATCAGTTCTTGTGTGTGTTGTGCATATTTTCATATGAAAGTACAGTTGGCCTGAAGAAGCAGTGTTTAAATACTGATAAATTCAAGAAACAGCTATTTGAACTTGATACTCAATTCCCTCTCCCCAACCAAAACATGGTTGCTACTTTTTATAGCTGTCTCCCACTTTTTAATTTGTATTCTCCTACCCTATGGTATTTTGCATTGTGATACCCATGCCATCAGATGACACAACATTAAATTGAAAATACACTTTCAGTTCAGGGCATGTACTCAGAATTAAATTTGCTTGCAATGTTTTGCTTGGAGTAAATATTTTAACTGCAAAGTATGTATGGCAAATGTGTTCATCTTGCTTACAAGTCAACTGTTGCCTAAAGATTAATTCTACTCAAATTAATTTGGACCCTACAGCATGTCTTTACTAAACATCACATTATAAAAAATGCAAAATATGCTGAACAAGTCATTTAGAGAGTAGCACTTCAGATGAGTGGAATCAGCTGTATTTAATCTTTTTCTTACTATATAACTATGAAGTCAGCCACAAATGAAAAGTAAAATCCTCAAGTCCTTTGAGTATAAGGAGAAACATATATTAGTGGGGAGCCAACTGATATTGGCAGAAGACGTTGTCACAGACACTTTCAGGAATGAATCTGCATATAGGACCCAATTCTCCACTTCTTACTGAAGCAAAATATTCTAATAAGGTCAATGGGAATTTTGCCTAAGTACAACATAAAGGCTATATTGATAAAATGTATAGAAGAAAATAATAGCAATTACACAGTTTTGTGATAAGTACATACTGGAGCAATATGTGCTAGATTCCTCAAACCAATGAAAGCTGCAGTTTCTCTTTCTATGAGATTTTATAAGTGGCAAAAGCCTCTAACTGTAAAATATTGTTTGAGGACCTAATTCTTTTTCCTTTGACATGTGCTCACCTCTCTCATTTACACTATGAAATGTGTGGGCTAGATATATAAAATCTGTTAGAACTGTTATTCCGTATACTTGTTTGTTAGATCAGAAAAAGTTACCACAGCATAATTGTGATTCCTGATGGGAAGCCACTCTGCCCAATATATTGGACTGAACACATTCCAAAGAACTGAGTAAGGATAGCAATAAGTGTTCACTTAATATAATTGTGAGTAAAGTTTTCCTATACAGGCAGTCCCCGGGTTACGTACAAGATAGGGACTATAGGTTTGTTCTTAAGTTGAATTTGTATGTAAGTTGGAACTGGCTCCAGATTCAGCTGCTGCTGAAACTGATCAGCGGCTGACTACAGAAAGCCGTAGGCAGAGTTGCTCTGCCCCCGGCTTCCTGGAATCAGCCGCTGATCAGTTTTAACAGCGGCTGAATCTGGACTCCTGGGACAGAACAGGTGGGACACTGCTGGGTAGGTCCCCGCAGGACCAACCCGGCAGCAACCCAGCTGCTCTACCCAAGGCATCCCGCAACAAAAGCCTTGTCTGCTGAGGGGGTGTCCCACAACAAAAGCCTCATCTGCTGCACCCCCTCCCCCTCCAGCAGACCAGGGAGACCCGAGCAAAGCCACGGAGGCGCAGAGGTCCCGCTGCCTCTGCGGCTTTGCTCCTGTCTCCCTGCCAGGGCAAAGGAGCAAAGCCGCACGGGCAGCGGGGTCCCGCCGCCTGTGCGGCTTTGCTCGGGTCTCCCTGCTGTGCTGGGGAGTCCCCCCCAGCACACCAGGGAGACCCGGAGCAGCTTTTCTCGCCCCAGAGGACGCTGTGGCGGGACCGCTGCGCTCTGGGCGGTCCTGCCGCCCGCGAGCTCCGGGGTGAGAAAAGCCCCGTTCGTAAGTGCGGATCTGACATAAGTCGGATCCGCGTAAGTCGGGGACTGCCTGTACATTTCCAATGAGGAACCAAAATTAAATCTACCTGATTTTTTTTTTATCTTTTTTTTGTTGAACCAGATACATATTCCTTAGAACCCAATTTAAATGATCCAACTGAAGGAAGTGGGATTTGAATTTGGCCTGTGGAAAGTAAAGATTCTTGCAAATTTCAATGCTGTGACCCAGTCTGCTCCCAAGAGTAGAACAGGATTGTGCATAGCTTGTTCATCGCTTGTGTCAAGTAGCCATGGAATTCCACTCCAACATTCCCAAGTCCTTATATTTTACTGTGGTTCTCCTCTTTGTTAGTATAACTGTTGGTTTTTCAAGATCAGACATGGATAAAATTATATATGTGCACTGTGGAACTTATTTATCACGAAGTGCAATATGTTGACTCTCCATTTGATATTGAATGAACATAAAATGAATTTTATCGATGCATTGTCTAGTGTATGAAATGTAATTCTGATTATAACTATCTGTATTTGGTTAATTTATTTTGTCAGAAGGTGTAGAAATACTTATGCTATGAGGGCTCCAGTTACATTTGTGTCCATTTACTCATGCTTGTTTTGTTCAGGAAGGGTTCTAACAGTCTACTACTTTTTATCAACTAATATTTCAAGTGGTACACAGCAGGTGATAGAGGTAAAGATGAAGCAATCTGAAGATGAAGCAGTTTGAAGATGATCATGGTGTCTGCATGGTGTCTGCATGGTGTCTGCATAGTCATCACAGTCTGTTAGGTGTGGATATAGATAATAAAATACTTTGAATGTTCTTTCACTACTAACAGTCTATCATTTTACATCATAGATATCAGAGGCAACTGAATTTGAATTGGTAGTGTTTCCCGTTCAGTACACAGAGTAAAAAAAAAGTTATATTTTGTGTCTTGTATTTCATCATTTTAAGATTTTTTTTCTCCTTAGCAAAGCAATTAAATTTGTAAAAAAAGCTGAGGATAAAATTAGCTCGGAAGATACATTGTAATTAATTGTGGTCAATAGAACCATTTCAAATGAACATTTATTATATGTTTGACATTCAAAACACTTGAGTACAAATGTATGGAAAAGAGTTTCTGTTTCTGTTAACATTTCAGCTTTGGTAGTACAAGTGTTTGATGTGAATTTTCTTGTGGTAATAGGATACTTACAGCTTTTAAAGAAATGACGCAGGAAACATTTTCCCTATACCTTAGAGGCTTGTATTTTGTCATAGTTGATGGCTCTTATATTGGATTTAGTATAATTCAATTATCTTTCCAAATTGTATGTTACCTATTTGAGAATAGCATTCTTCTTAATGGCATTCAGTACAAGGCAACTCAGTGTGGATTACTTTATCATGAATCTTTAAACAATATATGGGATTTAGGGTGATTTGTTACCATGCAGGAAAAGCCAACATTTGTTGATACAGGTTAACTAAATCAGAGCTAGTGAGATTTATCTATTTACTGTCCTAGCAGAACTGCTTCTCCATTTCAGTTCCATTTGCTGCTGAAACTAATTAAGTCATGTGTAAATAATAATCCTCATCAAGAAGTGGCATTGAACATTATCAGATAGACTGTGCAATGTGCCGTAAACTAATGCTGTGTAATAAGTTCAAAGATGAGCTGTAGCTAACAGGAGAGAAGTATATTAAAGTCTTCTCCTAGAGAGAGGCACAAAGGTCAGCCTTGTATGGCAGCATTGGTTTTATACATTTGCTTTCATGCCCTTTTCTCCCCCATGACTTAATTCAGTTGTCATTTGACAACACTGCAGCTATGAAACCACAGCAATTACTCTGATCCAATAACTGAGCAACTCTTTCAGTAAGAAAAAAGGCAGAAAAACACAATGGGAAATGGGGAGAGAGAACTGACAACCCATCTCACTTGAGTTCTGAGCCCTGTTTCTCTGGGTTTGTGGAGATTTGCAACAGTGAGGGAGAGCTTGAGAGCACATTGGGAGGATGAAATGGGGTTTGAAACCCTTGGCTGTCACTGATAAAACAACAGTAAAGCAAATGTAGACTGAAACTGTATCAACTTTAGGCAGTGAAAGCAGGCTGTATGGGCCACCCGTAAGGAGGGAAATCCTTGACACTGATCTCTCCAGGTCTCAGAAGAGTCTTGCAACCTGAGGGCTAAAGCTCTTTTGAAGGAGATCCTGTCTCACCCCAGAAAGAAGAAAAAAATGGAACACTATTTGAAGGAAGCAGCTTAGAGAACCAGGAGCAGCAGCCCCCAGGGAAGAAAACTCTATTGGTTCTGACCTGAGCTGGTTAATGTGAAGGGCCAGATACTGCAGTGTGTATGTAAAAATCTTTCCAGTTGGCTTCAAAAGGGAGTGCTGTCAGGGGAAAGAGTTTGGGACTGACTATAGTATATTCCCTCCTATGTACTTTATGTTCTGAGCACCTTTTTTCTCCTCTTTAAAACCTTCTTCTGGCATGGGCTTTCCCCACTGAATTCCCTCACATTCTTTTCCGGCTCGGGGTTATGCCGGAGAAAAGCGCCAGTCTAGACACGATTTTCCGGAAAATAAACCCTTTTCCAGAAGATCCCTTATTCCTACTTAAAAGTAGGAATAAGGGATCTTCCGGATCTTCCGGAAAAGGGTTTATTTTCCGGAAAATCGCGTCTAGACTGGTGCTTTTCTCCGGCATAACCCCGGAAAAAAGCGGCAGCCATGTAAATGCAAATGCCGCGGGGGATATTTAAGTCCCCCGTGGAATTTGCAATTCTGAAGTGTCTCATTAGCATCCCTTTTCCGGAAAGGGGTGCCAATGTAGACACAGCCATTTAGTTAGGGTGTAGAAACAACCCTGTGAACTCAGTATCTGCTCAGAAATAAGTAACATATATTGATATCTATTTGAATACTAAATTAAGTGGATTGTTTTGGGGTGTATGTAATCCTAATCCCCCCTGTGTACACATACTACTAAAATAATCTTCATACAAAAAATGCCTTTGAAAACTAATCACCAGCTGATCAATAAAATGGTAAATGTATGTGGTAACTTCATATGTAAAGTTATGAATTCCTTTTGAAGGATGTGACTAGCATATGTTCAAGACTAGTCATCCTTGCTTAGGTAAAGCTGTTAAACAGGTCTATTCTAGATAAAGGAATATAGTTTCCCCAAACAAGAGTGACTTCTAAAGGACTTTGAAAGACAATGAAAATTTATTTACATATTACACATATGTAATCTGGTTCTCGTGGAGTGGAGGCAAACTTCACTATCATGGCAGAAGATAAAACTGACAAGCTCATGGCTAATGTTCTTTCAGATGCCCTGGAGGGGCAGGAACCCATTAATTTTCATTTTAGCAGACACAATTCCAAAGAGGTAAATAGCAAACACTTTAAGACAAACTTTCTGTTGCTTACCTCATTGATGGAAATAGACATTTGTCAAAAGGTCTTATTCAGAAGATTTAATTTCAAAGCTTCATTGGACTGGGAGCTTGATTCTGATGCCATAGTTGGGTCACCCTTTTGGTGGAAACATGTTGAACCTAGTCTATACGCTTTATTGACCATAAATCATATAATCTTAATTCTTTTATAACCATCTCTGATTTGAATCCTTATAGCTTAAAATATATCTCTTTGAAATGAAACACACTTGATTTATATTTAATCTAAAGTTTAACCATTCAAGTGTCATGTTCTAAATACATGTTTTGGTAACTCCAGTGAAAGTAATAAACTGTTATAAACTGACTCTTCAAGGGAGCAATAATCGTTACCATTTCTCTATTCTAGGGAAGGGTACCCTGTTTCTGAAATGTACCTTTGGGGAAAATTAGAGATAACATCTGTAGAAATGAACATTCTTTATATGAAATCATATATTCTAGTAGCATCTGTATGCTGGTAAAAACAAAGATATATCCCATTCTTTCAAGAAGAAGTGATATATATGTTAATATATATTTGGACTAATAATTAAGCAGAGGAGTTTTTTTGATAATACATTTTATAAGGGACATTTGTTATTTTCATACTTCATCCTACAAAATATTGAAGGAACCAGGTGAACACATTACATTCTTAAAGTGAATACATAAAAACTTACCTTTTCATCCTCTATGGTCCAGGCATTTTGGTCACATCTAGAGTGTGGTTTTTTTCAAAAGGAGCATATCTTCTTGTGATTACAGGTTCCGAAAGCAAGTCTGTCAAAAGTGAAAGTATTCAGGCCATGGTTTTTTGGAAAAAAAAAAAAAAACCTTTTTCGAAAAAACATGTAAACATCCTTTTTTTAGGAAGAGCAGGGTTTTTTTTTTTAAAAGGGATTTTTTCCCCAAAAAACCCACATCCAGACTATTTTTCACTTTCGAAAGACCCACTTTCAAAAATGCGATCAGAAAAGATATGCAAATTAGCACTGAATTTGCATAGCTCCTTTCAGGGAAAAAAACGTAGTTTAGACGTATGCTTCCACATTTAACACTTGGCATGTTGCTCCCAACTGCTTCACAACTGCTCACAAGGTGTGTGTTTACAAAGCAGGGCTTAACTTGAAATAAGCTACTCAAATTTTCCTATGTCCATTACCTTATTTTGAAATTGGGAGCGTCTACCCAGCACTTATTTCAAGATAGAGCACTCTTCCTTGTACAATGAGAGTTACAGGAGTAGGAGTAAGAAGTCCTCCAGCTTGACAGTATTTTAACATTATTTCAAAATAACTGCCTCCTTTGTAGATGTGGACTAAGTTATTTCGAAATTACAGTAGTTATTTCTCAATAATGTTGCTGTGTCAACATACCCAAAATGTACAAATCTATCTAGAGATGTTCATGAAGAGCTGTCTGCAGTATTAGGGGAGTGAACTGTCTAAGCCAACAGGTCTTTTTCACTGATATGTTCTCATGTAGATGTTCAGAGACCTGTAATCTTAACACTGACCACTCCCCTCAATTAAACCAAGGGGAAAATCCCTATTAATTTAGATATTTTCATATTTATCTCCAGTGTCCTATCCTGTTCTCGTAGGTTTGGGTTTGCTCGAAAGTCAAAATAAATATCCTGGCATGCTTAAAACCAATAAATTAAAGGAGCTGATTTCTAGTATGTGACAGAAGGAAAGTATACACTCTCACCTGTTTTCATGTATTTTGTAATTAATTGTTTTTGGGAGAAGATTGGAGATTTCTAATTAGGAGGTTTTTGGGGAAAAAAGAATCAAATTTTATATCCAATCATAAAACAGTTTATTGCTTTTAAAAGACTCAGCTGATTAGAATGGGTAATGAGATTACATAACCATTTCTCTTCATATCTAGCAAGCTCCAGAGCTAGGAATTTTAAAACAAAATTTTAATCATTGGTAGTGAAAGAGTGATAACAACAGCCTTGTACTCTTATCCTCAGCAAAAATACAGTTTCCTTTTTGAGTTATAATGTTTTGCTTGGGTCTAGGAATGCACACTTATGGGAATTATAGTATTGCCTTGTAGAACAGTGTAACCCACACATCTTAAGGTGCAGGTTTGGGTCTGCCTACAGGTGGTTACAGTAACACAAAACTTCCTTAAAAACTGAGCTGTCCTATAAATAGTGCGTGTACATTATAAATGAGCAATCTGTCACCATGTCAATGATTTTCTAATGATCAGAAGGGTCTGCGTACTGTAAAACTTATGAGAGAATATGTATGTGCAAGAAAATTATGGGGGTACATGGTGAGTGAAGGCTAGGAATGAAAGATTGAGCCATGTGTTAAATAGTCTTATTTCCCATTTCAGTGACCTAGATGTTACTGTACCATTTTCCTTTTTGTTGCCTTCTCCAATGTTCTCAGGTTCAGTGCTACTCTCCTAGAGCACAATAGTCTGCAAGATCAGTTTATCTAATTTAATGTAACATTCCCAATGGATCTGGGCAAGTGGGGGGCGTGGCATGGTATGGGAGTTTATCTAGTAGAGCAGGTGACTGGAAGATGAACCTCTGGATTCAGTTCCTACTCTGCCACCAATTTGCTGCTTTGTAAAAAAGACATTGAGATCCTTTTATGGAAGGTCCCATATGAACTACATACAAATTATTATATTAAAATTTAAATATTTTGAGTCTTTTTGCTGATATTTGAATGTCCTCTAATTCATCCTTAATTTACAATAGTAAAGGGTTACTAGATACAATCACAATATGTGGAGAGCTGTAAGCAGTACTGAACTAAAGTTTTTCTATTAGTGTAACTTCTATTCAAGCCAGTGAAATAGCTATACATAGAAGGAATGCAGGACTAAGTTGGTTACTAAGGATTCAATGCAGGCCCACTAACAGGCGGGAGAGAAGAAAGAGGAGGGAATGGAGGCAACTGCCCCAGGGCCCAGTGATTCAAAAAGGCTTGGGCACCCTAGCACCACTGCTACTCAGGCAACAGTTTCTAGGGGCCTTTAAATCACCACCAGAGCCCCACACAGCTTGCTCCAGGTGAGGCTGAGGGCTGACTGAGGGAGTCCAGCCCTCAGCCTTGCCCCTTCCTCCCGAAGCTTGACCCCTTCCAGACAGGGGCGACCCGTGGATGCAGGCAACCTCGGCAGTTGCCTAGGGCACCACGTTCAACGGGGTGCCCAATGATGATGTCACGCCATTGAGGGCTATGGAGGCGGGGGCGCCAATCACGCATTCTGCCTAGGGCGCCAGCTGCCAGCAACTCACCTCGAGCCACTCCTGCTTCCAGAATTCCTTGGCAATTCTATCAGCCCCACTGATCAGAAACGAAGTATTTAAGTATGTGCTTACTTCCTGGTGACTTCAATAGAACTTTAGAACATCCATGAAGTGAGCACATGTGCTCTGCTGAGTAGGGATGGACCACTGAATTAGAGACTGAAGGTTTATCTAACATCCATTGAACTCAATAGGAATGTTCCATTAAATTCAGAGGGCATGACAGGGATGACAGAATAGCGTGTCCGTTATTTTGAAAAATATTTTGAAAGACAGGAATGTTTAACAGTGTAGTTATTTCAGGATATCCTGAAAACTCCCAATGTTTAGACGTGCCCTAAATGATCAAGTGTTGCACCTGTTAACCTGAGTGATTAGCCAATACTCAGGGCCTCACTGGGTTGTTTCCATTAGAAGGAGAAACAGGTTATGGAGTTAGCTATTTCTTTGATGTGATACTGTTTATTTACAGAGAAAATGAACAAAGATCTGTTTCCCTGAGCACAGTAGGAAAAAAATAGAAGGATGTCATCTCCTTGCTTGCTCTTGGCTAACAAACATTGCACACTTAACACATTGTACCTTTTAATCCAGAACTATGCTCTCTTGGTTTCTCTGAAGGCCATTCCACCAGAACTTATCTTCTTTTCCCTGCCTTTTCTGCTGGCTGTCCACTTTTTACACATTCAAACATCCACACCTGTACTCAATCAAAGCCCTAGCCAATGGATTTGCACCCAATTTCTAAATAAACCCCTCTTATTCCTTCTAGGTTAGATGTTGCTCAAACTTTTCATGTGGCTAATACTTTTGAGCAGTAGCTTCTCTTTGCTTTATTCTCTCTTCTTTCCTAAAGGAGCATAATTGTTTTGGGCAACTAGCAGGCCCATCAATGAGTACTGTGATTGCCCACATATCAAAACAGTTGCCAGCACCTTCCAGCATTACACTATATTTGGTCAAGTTTTTTATTTATTTATTTCTTAACACTAACAGGATGTGAGTCATTATTATTCACTAACATGCACCATTTAAGTTTCCATAATATAGGTTGAACCTCTCTAGTCCAGCACCCTCAGGACTTGACTGGTGCTGAACCAGAGAATTTGCTGAACCACAGGAAATCAATATTTTCTAGTAGTATTACCAACACTTGTACTGCTTCCTGGGCTTTTAGAAGATACTTAGGGGTAAATTAGAGCTAAATAACAGCACACAGTGATGAGAGCCAGGGCTGGTGGGTTGTAAACAGACTTTATGGGACTGTGAAAACTTAGCCACAATAAGTGGACATATGGCTAACTAAAATCATGCTGAACCACAGATGTTGCCAAACCACAAATGTTGCCAGACCAGAGAGTGCCAGACTAGAGAAGTTCAACCTGTATTTATCTGATGTAAGTATGGAATGTGTTCTTTTTTTTAAACTAAAACTTTAAAATGGACAGAAAGGACAGCCAACTCTGCTGTCTCTAAAGATTGAACATTATAAGAATGATCAGTAGTGCACCCTACGACAGCACATGAAAGCATAGAGAAAGATAATAGAGCACGGGCATTTATTAAGCTGTCCTCTACATTGCCTTTCAGGTATGAATCCTTTTGACATCAGCTTACTCTGTGGGTTTTGTTTTGTTATAAATGGCTCTAGAGGACAGGGTGAACTAAAGCCCATAAGAATACCCAAACATCTTACTGAAATTACTGAGCATTGTAGATCCCCCCAATCATAACCAGACACATGATGAAAAGATTCTTTCACACTCTGCTTGAGCGAGATAGTTAGCAAGACAGACCTACAAACTCTGACCTCATGTATATTTGGTCAGCCTCCTTGACTTCGGTGCCATCAGTCAGGGCATAAGTAGTACCAAATGTGTCCTTGATCCATGTTTTGTACATTTAATAGCTTTCTATGCTGTATTAACTTAAATTAAGGTAGATCTTTATTTTTGTTCATTGTATTATTAATCAATTATTAAACAATAATAACCTGTTATAATAATAAAGCTGATTTCTTAGGGAGAAAGTGTACATTCAGTCTTGTTAGCAAAAACTCTCCTTTGATATATGAAGAGAAGATAAAGTTTTATTCTTTTCTTTTAAAAATATGTCTACTGCCACTTGGATACTACTTGGGGGGGCTCTCTCTCTAGAATCACATTTCAAGTGACAAGTATACAATTTGTTCTTCCCTTTAGGGGTAGCTCTATAAGCCACAGTTTTCCACATCTATTGCTGGTTTAAGTCATGAGTAGAACTAAATTAAGATATTTAAAAAGAACTTTTCTCAAAGATGTACCTTTTGAATGTTGGAAAACTCTCTGTACTCTTCTTCCTAAACAATTCAATACCCATCTCCTTCTGGTGTGTATATTTATTTATGTGGTGTATCCTTCAACTGCTCTAAATTGGCTGGAAAGACTACCATGTGAAATTGGCATAAAGGAACTAATCCAGGAAAAATCCTCTATGAAACCATTATTTTTGTTGTGGTGATGGTAGTGGTAGCAACTATGAGCCCTTGTCATGAAAAAACTGTTTTTGTGTTAGGACCAGTGGGTTGGGCATAAGGATCTGTTATTCACAGAACTGAGTCAGGCAAAATCGAAGAAAAAATATAGATAAAAGGAAAGATTTCAAAAGAAAAGCAATGCTTTTAAAAACAGTGATAAAAAATCAAATTCTGCCCTAAGATACACCCATGAACCTCCTATTGAAATCAATGGCATTTGTCTGTGCATATCTCAGGGCAGTATCAGTCCCTGTATCACAGTATTAATAAGCATTTTCCTCTTTAAAGCCTCCCTTTTATCTTTTTTTCCTGTATTTTCCTTCTGTCCCTACAGTGGTGCTGGTACTGCTGAATGCTGATGAGAAGAACAAACAAAGGAACACAGAATTGTTTGAAAATCTTCACACCCAAGTCAAACCGTGTATGTGCAAACCCTCAGAAACAAGGGTGTCTGTGTGTTACAGTTATAGATTTGGGTGCCTACCTTTCGACTCCTATGCTTGAAAATTCTTTTCAGCTGAGTGTTTCATTAAGGGAACAGACACACTCCTTCACTATACAGGACACTGGTCACAAACCACAGAACAACCTGAGCTGTCTAGATTTCTATCACATCATCATTTTCCTGGACACAGGTGGGAGAGAGCCTTAGTATGGAACAAAAAACCTTTTCTTCTCTAAGAGCAACCATTGCAAACTTCCAAATTGTTGTCAGAGGAAAAAATTGAACTCCTTTTCTGGACTTACAAATAAATCCCTCTCACTTTTTCTTCTCTTCCCAACCATGGAGACCCTAAAGAAAAAGGGTAGAATCTGTAAATTTACATCTGTTTTGGATAAAAGTGTATCTCAGTGGGAAATAAAGGGAAAAGGAGGGGAAAGCAGTCAAAACAGGTTAGGTGGCCACCAAATATAGATGACCACACATTATGAGGGTTTCTTAAAGTAGATAAAACTCCATTTAAATGTAGGAAGGGAAGAAAGGTAAGCTGGTGCTTTAACAGTCTACATTCATCAGTGGTGTATAGGTGATGGGAAAATGCGCTTTACCTTATCCCTTTCTCCTCTCCTGTGATATTCCCACCATGGTATTGAGTAATGCAAGGGACTCTTGCTCACACTGGCTATTAATGGAAGAAATTCAAGCTTTGCTTAAACATTGCATTAGGTAAACATCAAATTGCAAGTCCACTTTTGAGCCATTCGTAGAAATAGGTAATGAAATGCTTCCCTTCATTTTTCAACTGTTTTTGAATGAGATCCAGATTCTGATACCAGTTCAATATTCATTTTTGTCCAAAAGTAGTCTCATTGATTTAATGGTTCTATTTGTAGAGCAAGGAATTACTCAAGTTAATAATGTATACATGTCTACACATAGAAGAATCTGGTCCCATTTCAGCACATAAAGTCTGTGGAAAGGAAGCTGAAGAGAGATTCAACAGGAT
This sequence comes from Pelodiscus sinensis, assembly GCF_052426305.1. Lineage (NCBI taxonomy): Eukaryota > Metazoa > Chordata > Testudines > Trionychidae > Pelodiscus > Pelodiscus sinensis. The sequence continues at coordinate 36,029,221 of NC_143063.1, forward strand.
TTTGGGGAGGGTTGGTTCTAAAATTGGATTAAAACAGCTAGTCTGAAACCTCATATAATTTTCCTGCAGGGTCTAGAATTAAACATTTCATCATCAACTTTGAAAGAAGACAGAACATAATTTAATACCAGCCAGGAAACTTTATTCTTAGGTAAAGGATTAGAACAGATAATTATAGTCCAGCATGTACCAAATGGGGCAGCTGTCTGATTACTTACCAGTAAGAAAATCTGATGGGTTGTCAGGTGGATCTGATATCTATGTTTGTTTAAAATGAAAATCCAACTGAAAGAAAATGCATACAGATTGCTCTTTTCTGTCCCTATTTTCAATCCTAATTTACAGAATTACTGAATCGGGGGGGAATCCCCCATGCTCCTCCTAGATGTTTTAGGTTTATGGTTGTCTTGCAGTAGTGGCCAGCAGCAATCTTTCCATCACATTCAGCTGAAAGAATAAATATACATTTAGTGCTGAGGGGCAATTATGAACTAGACATAAGCCTAAGAGGTCAAAAAAGGGATTTACTCACCAAAGTTTAGGAAAGGATTAGACTTGATTTCTCCATATTCATGAAAAATCCCACCAAGTGAAATTGAACTAATAATAGAGCCTAACTTTCCTCAAACCTCCCAAGGGGAATATAGGCAAATTGTTATTCAGGCACCACCCGCAACAAAAGAAGGCAAAGAGTTTTCTTCAGCTTCTTTCCTTCTCCAGCAAAGATAACCTTGGAAGCATGGACATATTCTGTTGCTAAAAGGAAAGTAGCCAATGATTCTGTGGGCAGATTAGGTTAAGAAAATATAAAACTCCTCTTTAAAATTATTTGTTGATTTGGGTGGCAGGGGGAAGATTCCCGTGTCATTTTATGGATCTGAGGATAAAGTTAACATTTATAAATATTCAGTGTTTTAGAGACATTGAGTGGATGGTTTATTGAAGTAAACTATCCCCCCATAACACCTCTTCAAATGCTTTTTTCTCTCCCTTTCCTACCTTTCCCAACATATGACTGGTGAGTTATTAAAAAGCCATTATACCTTGAAAAATTCCTTCAAATATGTGTTAACTAAAAACGTTAAACAATCCCTTCCACTATGTATTTAGTTGTGCCACTTTAAGGGTATGTCTAAACTACATGGCTCCGTCAACAGAGCCATGTAGGTTTGTTGTTTTGGAAAAGTGAAATGAAGCCGCAATTTAAATGATCGCGGCTTCATTTACATTTACATGGCTGCCGCGCTGAGCCGACAAACAGCTGATCAGCTGTTTGTCCGCTCAGCGTGCTAGTCTGGACACTCCCCTGCCAACATCAAAGCCCTTTGTCGGCAGCCCCGGTAAACCTCATCCCACGAGGAATAATGGGGCTGCCGACAAAGGGCTTTGATGTCGGCAGGGGAGCGTCCAGACTAGCGCGCTGAGTGGACAAACAGCTGATCGGCTGTTTGTCGGCTCAGCGCGGCAGCCATGTAAATTTAAATGAAGCCGCGATCATTTAAATCGCGGCTTCATTTGACTTTGCCTATGTGTCTAATCTACATGCCTCTGACGACAGAGGCATGTAGTCTAGACACAGCCTAAGAGTAAGTCTACGCTGAATATGCTACCATAGGTACAGTTGCTCCTCTGTAGAGCTCCAGTGTAAGTGCAGGCACTATCTATGGCAGAGATGGACAAAATGCGGCCCATGGGCCACAATTGGCCCTTCAAACTGCCAGATCCAGCCTGCTGCTACCATTCCATGACATGGTGAGACCTCAGTTAGGCTCCCTGCTTTCTGTGCCCCCACACACTGCTCAAAGCTGCTGTCTGTGGGGGCCACATGCTTCAAGATTTAGGGAGAGAGAGGAAGGGTTTGCATGCTACCTCCATCTCTAGCACAATCTCACAGCTCTCATTTGTTAGAAACTGGCCAATGGGAGCTGCCAGTACTGTGTTTGTGGCACAACTCCGACCTCTGTCCCAGGGGCTCGTGGCATTCACAGAACACATGGCTTCCACAGCCAGCCACTTTGAGCAGCATGCACCTTGGGGTCCTGCTGGGCTGTTGTCAGGGAGCCACCTAGGTAAGCACCTCTCAGCCAGATCCTGCACCCAATATCCCAGCCCTTCTGCCCCTCTCTGGCACTCTTGCCCCACATAACCCAAATCCTCTGTACAGCTGCTCCTGAACCCATATCCCCCACCAGACCCTGCATTCCAGTCCCCGGCCCATGTCACAATCCCTTCTTAGATCCTGCACCCCATCCTACACCCCTCCTCCAGGTCAGAATCCTTTCCTGTACCCATATTAATATCCCTTCCTGGATCCTGCACCCTCATCTGCATGCCAATCCATTGTTCTAGGTCACAACCCCCTATTTCACCCAAAATCCCTCCCAGACCCCATAGTCCTTCCTGCATCCCAATCCGCTACTATGAGCTCCATTCTACACCCAACCTCCAGCCCAGATCTCACACCTACTCCCTTAATATCATCGAAGTGTGTGGCCACTTATCAAATTCTTGGAGTGCCCCCCTGCGCCGTCAAAAATCATTGCCCACCGCAATCTGTGGAAACTGAATGCCTTTTTCCATGTGCAGAGGTATTCCACCTGCCTGATCGGTAGTAACTAGGTTGACAGAAGAATTCTATAGTTGACTAGCACTCTCCACCCTGAAGATTAGGTCAGATTAACAATGCAATATAGGGGTATGGATTTTTCATGTTGCTGAGTTAGATATTTAAGATAACTTAATTTTCTGTTGTGGGTCAGGCCTGTGTACATTTCCCAGACCTGAAGAAGAGCTCTGTGTAAAATTAAAAGTGTCTCTCTCACCAACAGAAATTGGTCCATCAAAGATATTGCCTCCCACATTTTGTGTCTCTTGTATTCAAAAATGGTATTTTTAATAGCAACTGATTTGCCTTAGATCTTTACTTCACATAACACTGTAGTTCTATAGCTAGGGTCCTACTAAATTCATGGCTGTGAAAAACATGTCAATGTGAAATTTGGCCTTTTGTGTAATTTTACCCTTTACTATACAGAATCAGTACAGTGTAGGAGAGGGGTGCCCAACCAGTTAAAGACGAAGAGCCAAGATAGCTGTGGATAGATTGCTAAGAGCCACGTATTACATATTTATATATATATTATATTATATAGATAGATTAGATAGATAGATAGCACAGAAAATGTAGTGATAAAAATAACGTTACAGGACATTTTGGACAAAAGCCAATAAAAAAGTCTCAGGTCACTTAAAAAGTTCACGGCCAGTCCATAGATCTTCAGAGAACTTTACAAAGAACAAACATCAAATTAAAAAAAAAAGTTTAAAAATACAGTAATATTCTCACACTAAAAATAAGCATCCCCTCCCCCCATGTATTTTAAATTAACACTACTGCTCTGTTTTGTCCTGTGTGTTTTTTTTTTTTAATTAAGGTGAACGGAGAAGTAAATTAACACAATTTGAAGAGCCTGTTTAACTTTGGTTTGTTGAACTCTGGTATGGTTTCCTCATTTTTATTTATTTTTTACTTATGAAGATTATGCCTTTGTTATAGTTCTAAAAATTCAGGTCTGTCCCAGATTGCAAATATGAGAGGTTCAAAAACAAGAAGGGAGAGACTCATATCTCAGAATAATTGCTTCAGCCCAGCCTTTGAATTTTCTTTAAAGAAACACAGTGTAAACCAGGTACATGCTGATTCTTTTTTTGCCCTGGAATTTAAATATGACATCTGTGTTGGCTGCCTTATTCCGCATCCATGAAGACTTTGAATTTAAGGTGCTTCAGTCTCCCCGCTCTAACCCACTCTCCCTCCTCTCCCCCAGAGCCAGGCACCCCCAGCTCCCCCCTCTCTAATCCAATCCCTCTCCTCTCCCCCATAGCCAGGCAGCCCCAGCTCTCCGTTCTAACCCAATCCCTCACCCCTCCCCCAGAGCCAGGCACATACACATACACCCTGCTCTAACCCAATGCTTGGGTCCCGGAGCCACCGCCGCTACCACCACATGATTCTCCTTCTTCTCCCCTACCCCGGCACTGGGGCACATGTGCAGAGCAGCTGGCCATAAGTAGGCGCTGGGATGTGTGAGCAGAGTGGCTGTCCGTGAGCAGTCCAGGCGCGTGGCTCAGAACAAGAGCAGCATTTCTTTAACCAAAGAGCTGCATGCAGCTCTAGAGCTGTGGGTTGGCCACCCCTGGTGTAGGATAAACCAAGATTTCTCAAACCGGGGGTCCTGCCCCAAATGAGTAGGTGGTGTCATGGTATTGCCACCCTTACTTCTGCAATGTGCAGCCAGGTACCCAACTCTAATTCTGCGCTGCTGCTAGTGGCAGTGCTGCCTTCAGAACAGGGTTTCTGGACAGCAACTTGTTAGCTAGTGGCCAGGGTAGTGAGTGGTCTGTGAGCCCTACCACACCTGAGTCTTTAGCTGCTAGGACAGGGTCCCTTTGCAGCAGGCAGCCAGGGAGGCTGACGGGTACCCCAAAGATACACCCGAGTCTTTGACTGCTAGGACAAAGTCCCTTCATCCTAGCAACCCCCAGGGAGGCTGATGGGTGCCCCAAAGAGTCTTCCCCATGGAGGCAGCACGACTCAATGCTCAGCTCTTACTGCGTTTACCCCTGACCGGCTATGGTTCTTTTGATTGTGTTTGTTTAAGCTTTAACCTGACTCCTCCTGATGCTGTAACAGAACCAGTTACTATTGTATTGTTACAAGGCAAACTTAGCTGTTAAATGTTACTGCTGTGTTACAGATGACACAGCCACTACAAAAGGCAAGGCAGAAAATACTATGAAAAGTCACTTAAAGGAACCATGAAACCCTTTTGGTTCTCTGAGCTCTTATTGAATGCACACAAAAATAGACACTTAGCAGGTATATTCTCACCCCTGCGATCCTTACTCCGGTGAAGCCAGCATTTCTCTCAATCCCAATGGGAAGCAGTCGATATGAGACGAAGGTGTCCCTAAAGTCTCGGGGGTCCAAGACCACCTGACCAGCAGGTATATGGGTGGATCTCCAATTAGAGTGGGGCACAGGGCCCCACTTTATACCCCTGTGGTCACATAGATGCTTCTCTTGTCATTAAAATGCCAATTAAGTTGGAACGTCTTTTTGATGCCCATTCCCACATGGGGTCCAAAGCTTAATTTGCACCTGTGAGGTGGAGGTAACTAAATCATTAGGGCCAGACATCCTTTTTCTGATCGGGCGGTAGATTCTTCTTCTGGGACAGTGTGTGTAGGCGTATCAATACTGGTACCAGCCAAAGGTAGCCCAAGGCCCTGATCACCTGCTGACCCAATTGCCGCTGTTATCTGGTTCCTGTCTAGCATCCAGGGCCATTGTTATTCCAGCACCTCTGGAGGCCCTGGAGCCTTTGAAGACAGAGTTTCACTCTCAAGGATTTCTCTCTCCCAAGGATGTCAGAGGGAGGAGGGCGGGGAGAGAAGGGGGACATTCTGTCTGGCTACACAACTCCAGCTACCCAGCTTTGAAGACAGTGGCATCATCATCAGCAGTACTGCAACCCTGAGATGCCTCCCCAAAAAACACTCAATTTTGATCCAGGGCCCCTACAGTCACAACATTGAAATTTCAGAATGTAATACTCAAAATCATGAAATTTACAATGTTTTAAATCCTATGAACAAGAAATGACCCAAAAGGACTGAATTTGGTCGGGCCATAGAATCAGAATACTAGGACTGGAAGGGATCTCTAGAGGTCATCGAGTCCAGTCTCCTCTCCAGAAATGGAGATTCCACAACCTCCCTAGGCAATTTATTCCAGTGATTGATCACAGGACAGTTAGGAACTTTTCCCTAATTTTCAACCTAAACCTCCCTTGCTGCAGTTTAAGCCCATTGCTTCTTGTTCTATCCTCAGAGGCCAGGAAGAACAAGTTTTCTCCCTCCTCCTTGTGACACCCTTTTAGATACCTGAAAACTACTATCAAGTCCCTTCTTCTCTTTTCCAAGCTAAACCAGCCGAATTTTTTCAGTCTTCTTTCATAGGTCATGTTCTCTAGACCTTTAATCATTCTTGCTGCTCTTCTCTGGACCTTCTCCAATTTTTCCATAGCTTTCTTGAAATGTGGTGCCCAGAACTGGACACAATACTTCAACTGAGCCCTAATCAGTGCAGAGTAGAGCAGAAGAATGACTTCTTGTGTCTTGATCACAACACACCTGTTAATGCATCCCAGAATCATGTTTGCTTTTTTTTTTTTTTTGCAACAGAGTCACACTGTTGACTCATATTTAGCTTGTGGTCCACTATAACCCCTAGATCCCTTTCTGCTGTGCTCCTTCCTAGACAGTCGCTTCCCATTCTGTACATGCAAAACTGATTGTTCCTTCCTAAATCGAACACTCTGCATTTGTCCTTATTAAACTTCATCCTGTTTACCTCAGACCATTTCTCCAATTTGTCCAGATTATTTTGAATTATGACCCTGTCCTCCAAAGCAGTTGCAACCCCTCCCAGCTTGGTATCATCTGCAAACTTAATAAGCATACTCTCTATGCCGATATCTATATTGTTGATGAAGATAGTGAACAGAACCGGTCACAAAACAGCTATAGATCTTCTCTGAAGATGGTATGTATGCCATTGGGAGGGCATTGGTATTGAGAGGCAGTAGCAAGGTCAACTATCTACATTAGGAAATTAGGTCAGTTTAACTGTGTCACCTGCAGTATAAATTTTTCACACCCTTCAGTGATGTAGTTATACCAATCCAATCTCCTAATGTAAACCATGGCTCAGTGTTCTGCCTTATCACTGATTATTGTAATAAAATAAAATTAAATAGACAGATGGCTAAATTGCTGTTGTCTAACTTGTCATTGCACTAGGCCCGAAGCAATGCTGTTCTTTCATTTAGTTTTGAAATTCTATCAAAATCTTTAAGCTATCAAGTGATAATGTGTTATTCTTTGTACACAGTTTATCACCATCTTAATCAGCAGTGTTGTATTTCCATTTATAAAAATGAGACAATCTGTAGAGTGGGGATGTAAACATGTAGGTATCATTTTTAAAGCTAATGATTGCAAAATTTAAATAGATCAAAGTTGCTCTTCATAAAAAATAATTATGAGGGTATTAAAATAAATAAACAATGAGCCCATACAACTACAGGGTAAGGACTGGCAAGTTGAAAGCAAAGGGGGGTGTCAGGTAACATCTCCTTTCCCTTCTGCAACTTAAAATGCCATTTATTTCTTGCAAATCAGAATGAATTATGTGGGTAATCAATCTGATGTGGAAAAGGAAACTATTTTCAAAATAAAATTCTGTTCTGGTCATTTGAAAAGGATAGGAGCTGCCAACTTGAAATCTATTGCATTGCCTAGCAATGAGAGATTAATTTTCCTTTTCCTCTCATCAGCCTCATGGCTTTTCAGCTTTCTTCATTTTCTATAAAGTTCACAGGAGCAAATTTTGTTTATGTAATCTTATATTTGTCAACTTGGAGGTCTTTTTTTCTTTTTTTGTTTTTACCCAGGTTCTCCCAAAATGCATTCTCAAACTTGAAGTTAATAGCAGCTAGATTTTTTACTGAAACAAGAATAAAAATGTAGATGTACCTATGTGCTGTATATCCTATAATAATGTGCAAAAGCAGTCTGTTCTCACTGCTAGTTGATTCAGGAAAAAAATGATATGAAGGTTTTTAATTTGACCTCACATCGCTTCTTCACTTACATAAATTAATTCAAATAAAATATACTTCTCATTTACATCAGTTTAGTAATACAAGTTACACCTCTATAAACTGGAACTCACTGGTCTGGCATCATCCATGGTCCTTGTGTTCCAGGATCAGAGAGTCCTTGTGCTATGCACTGGGGAGGGGAGACACATGGCCCCACTGAACTGTTGGGGGGGGAGGGGAGGAGCTGGCACAGAAGTCAGCTGAGATACAGGAGGGAATCAGCATATGGCTCAGCTGGGCTGCAGAAGGTGAGGAAGGCAGAGCCAGGAAGCCAATGGGAGGGACAGACTGGATGGGGGGCAGCAGCAGGGAGGCTAGAAATAACCTCCTGATCCAGAAAAATCCCTCATCTAGGACAGTCAGGTTCTGAGGGTGCCGGAGTAGGGAGGTCCAACCTATGCATGTTATAATATTCAGCACTTACACTTGCTATTAACTTCACTATGCATAGACTCAGGCCTGTAATGTTTATCAGTTGTTCTCTGGTCTCACTGAAGGATAGTAAGGGCCATTATGCCCATTTTATAGATATATGGGCATATTCCTAGTAGCTGTGCTTGTGCTCAGGGTCAGGCCAAGAGAAACTGAAGCATAGAGTTGTAAAGTGACTTACATAAGTCATACAGTGGATCAGTAACAGATCTGGAAAAAGAGCCCAATTCTTCCATTTCCCAGTCCAATGTTCTAAGCACTGGGCCACTGCTCATGTGTGATGTCAGAAAGTCTCAAAGCCTGTCCTCACACATATTAATATCCTGTTTAGGGAAATCGCAGATTCACTGAGCAGTAATTATTACCCATATGAGTCAGGATTTTTTCTTATTTAGTTCTTAAAATTGGAAATATAAGTGACAGTTAATTAAATACAAATATGTATTTTTGAAACCTACTGGCACACTGTCTGGAGTGTCTCATATTGGAGAGTCCCAACCTCAGGGCAGACTGATAAATGTACCCCACACTTGTGGTGAGTTCTAGAATTAGATTAGTAAAATATGTGAAAAATCCTAGAACACTGTAAAATTCTCACCATGGAACCAGAGATAGTCTCTTTGGGCTCTCGTTGATCATAGCACCCAGGCAAGTTGGACTTAGTGATAAATTGCCACACCAAAAATCACTAAATAATCATGTTGCTTCCAGTCCCTAGGGACCAGTCATTTATCTCCCAGATCAATTTATACCTTAGAGCTCCCAACATAGATGACACATGTAGCCAATCCTATTATAAACTAAGCAAAGGTTTATTAACTAGGAAGAAGAAATGACAGTAATTTACATGGGAAAGTGAGCAATTAACCAAGCTTTTGTCCTACAAAGGCCCACTTAATTTTGATATTGTTCCTGGACAGACAGTTGGTGCCAGCCTTCCTGTCTGAGTTCATAAGTTTAGAGCACGTAATTTTACAATGATACAAAAAATATATTTTATTCTATTTTACCTTGTAGCATGGAATGCAGACATTATAAGTAAGATTAATGCATTCAGCAATTTACAATCCTTGTATAGAGCCTGAACATTTCCTTTCAAAACTACCATCTATCCTGAGCAATATTAGCATATAAGTGAGCTGGTCTGGTGTCCAGCCATGAATTTGTCAGTGCTCAGTTGACACTTGCAGACATGGCAAGAGTTGCTAGCTAGTTCACCAGCATCACATCTATATTTTCTTAAAATACAGCTCTTTGTGCCCCTACACAATGAAGGGGCCAATCTCATGAAAAAAATGAAGGCATGCTTTCCTGTACTTTTATTAGTTAATTGCAGATAATAGCAAACAAAATACAAAAATTTCCCCAAAGTCCTGTGTGAATTAGAGTACTTCAGATCAACCATAGATCCAAAGTGAATTATCAGTGAGGAAAACACTAAGATAGCTTCTGAAGCACCAAGATTGTCCTGCAATAAGAATTAAACAACATGGTTGTGACAGAGCAGTAGAACTGCTAAATGACCTGGAAACATCCCAAGGCAGCCAGTCAGCAGTGTACTATAAAATCTGCATTGACAATCCTGCATGTGCTCTTACTGGTCAGCTACTGCATTTCCCTCATTCCCTCCCTCATCTCACGCAGTCATTTAATATTGTCTTCTGCATTCACAAAAGCACTCAAATGTGTACAGGACATATTAGTATCCAGGGGGTTGAGCTTAATTTTAAGTGACCGTTTTCATGCTTTTCATGGTGAGTTTGACATCTTTAAGAGAAACTGGGAAAGAACATGATGAATTTTAAAAATAAAACTAACAGTCCTCCTTGCATCTCAGTGGCTGAGAATCTGCAGCAATAGCATAGATACTGCCTAGAATGGTTCGGATCTCTTTTGTGTTTTTGCTGTATATTCCAAAAGACTCCCATTACCAATACCGTGGCAAATAAAAAATGGTTAGCACAATGTGGAGAAAGATAAAAAATCTTCATGTCTTAGCTAATATTGCTGCTGCTCCTGTCTCTAGTTCTCACAAACTAATATTATTTATTGTTTCTTTATTATTTTCTTTAATTGATTTGCAATCTGCCATCACTATATGGACAATCTGAGATTCTGTAGCTGATGTGTTGTTGATGCCTACTACATGAATCAATCAAAAAGAAAGAATGAGCAAGAACGAGACCCTTCCTCATGCATGGTGAGTAGGGCTTCAGGTTCACCTAATACACATCTAATTACAAGAGAATCCATGAGTTGTTTGCCTAATTTCTGACAAGAATATCTCTGGACAATTTTTATTAGTTCATTTCTTTCCCATTTAGTTGGCAACCCATAATACTCAACAAAAATTCCATGAAGACCTAACTACGTCTTGTGCTGCCATTCACTTTTTTTTATTCTAGTGAATATCCCAAAGATGTAAAACAAAAGATTTGTATCGCTTGCTACAGATACCCAGTCTTTGCCATTAGATAATTTGCCTTGCAAGCAAGAGCCTGTTTGTCTATGTGATGCTTCTCATTTTCTACTGTGCAGCAAGATAACCATCACCTGTTTATCATAAGCAGTTTCTGTGAAAATTCTTAGGGCTTGTCTTCCATCTGTGGTGGATCAATTCTGCAGCGATTGATCCACCAGTGGTCAATTCATCGCATCTGCTTAGACGTGATAAATCGATCTCCGAGCACTCTCCTGTCAGCATCTGTACTTCACCAGGATGAGAAGAGTAGCCAGAGTTATGGGAGTACATCCCGCACCGACAATACCACACAGAAGGCACCATAGTACATCGATTTCATCTGTGCTTTTTGCAGAGCTGAAGTTACATAGGTTATATGGAAGGGGAAGTTTAGTGTAAACAAGGCTTTGGGCTTTTGCTCTGTAGTTGCTCAGTACATAAACAGTATTGCAACAAAGACGTCCACTAAATATTAAAAAAAGGATATTGAGCCATTGTGGGACATGTGCATTACAAATCTAAGATACAGTTAATTATTTGCTCAGTGTAAAACAAACCAACAAACAAACAAAGAAGTGCACTGAAGGCCTGTGAAATTTTAAAAAAATAAGAAATTTTAAAAAGAACAATGCACATTGACACCTGGAGTTAGGGCCCCAGCTGTTTATTTCCCATTATGTATAGTGCTTCTTTCTGATATTTTTTAAGCCACAGCCCTTTCTTCTAGTTCCAAGTTCTGCTCTGTTTAAATTAATTGTTCCACCGCAAGAAAAACAGATCTCTCTTTATCAATGTCTGCAATCACTCTGTTGCAAACTATGCGTGTTACTGCTATAGCTTTTCTCAGCAGATACTGCTGTCCTGTTGAATTGCATGTTAGCTTTGTGAGATGGACAAATCTTCCAGATTGTGTTTCAGGCTGCACCATAGGCATTTGACCCATTAGACATGAACTGGATCTGATCCAAAATTACAAGATTGCAGAGGGGAAATCACAATTGTTTAAACTGATGTGCCACTTAGGTCACGAGGTGATGATACTCTATTTTAGATATAATAATAATGAACTGGGGCTTCAAAAGACATTCACTTTTATAGACAAAAGCTGGGTGAGAAAGTATCTTTTAGAAGCCCAATAGCTGTTGGTGAGAGATACAAGCTTTTGATTTTACACTGCGTTTTTCTTCAAGTCTTCTGAATCCTGACATTGTAACTGTTACCAACAAAAATTGGTCAAATAAATATTACCTCAGCCATCTTATCTCTGTAGCATCCTGGGATTAACAAGTTTAAAACTAACACTGCATATATTCAATTTTATGTCAATTTTACTGTCCTTGGGTGGCAGTGCCCAAGTTGAGGGCAGTCTTTCCTAATGGTTGGAACAAAAGTCCAGCCTATCAGTTAGAACTGAATTCAGACCGGGCACATCCAGGAGCAAGACAAAGGGTCATAGGAGCCAGAAATCAAAGTCTGAGGTGAAAGGTTAATCAGAGTTCAGAGCCAAGAGTCTAAGCCAGGAGTCAGATATCAGAAAACGGGAGGGCTGAGGTGGAAGTAGCTACAAACCTGAGGCTAGAAAGAACAAGACTCAAGGCTGCAGAGGGAGGGATGGAGCCAAACATAGCTGTGGGTTAGATGTGCATTGAGCTGCCCCTATGTTGCTGCTGTTTTCTGCAACCAACCGGAGGTACAGTTAATCAAGCAGCTTCTACCAGGGCCAGCCATGCTTAGTTGTTCTATTTATTGAACCAACTTGTATTTGTGAGAAGTGACAAGATTTCTAGCTTTCAGCAGACCTAAAGAAGTGTTGAGCCAGAACCCTGAGGTAAAGACATTTGAATTGTGATTCCCACTGCTCCTTGCCTTGGCTTTATTGGACGAGATATACATATTTTGATTACTTTGAATTGGCTTCTCATTGTCCTGATCCTGTGCAAGAGAATGTACTGACACTCAATTGAGGGGGAGGGGCTCACATCTGACCAAAGTGGGTGCCTAGCCTTATATTTTCTCTCAGGACAATGAATATGCTTGCATTATATAATTGTAGATTTGCTGGTTGTTGTGGTAATTACATACACACACACACACACACACACACACCTGTTGTGTTCTGATTGTGTTCTGAATTAATATGTACTCATGTATTAGAACATACTTCGTTATTGAAATTGCAGTAGTTCATACAGATCCCAAATAAAATCAATACCCTCCCACTTTCCCTCTTGGTCTAGTTGCTGTATTTGCACATAGTGAAAGACAGTTCTAGCCTTGAAGTGCCATGTAATCTACATAAATGTTGTCAGAGGATGAATATGTAGCCCGAGGTCCAGTGTGTTTCAGCAGCATCCCTGGGAACTACAAGTTGTGGATTACAAACTGCGGCATGTTGGGAGAACTTCCTGGTTCCTGCCAGGATGTGCCCTCTGCTCCCAGCAGGGTCTCAGCAAAGACTGTGCTAGAAGCAGCACACAGGCTGCATTCTGAGAGAAGGGGCTGCTGAACTATTTTCCGGTTCTATGTTTTTTACAGAATACAGCCTGTTCCTGGTGATTTGTCTGAGTGGGTCTGGTCTGAGGTGCACTCACACATACACAATACGCAACTCAGAGCATACCAAGTGTCCTCAGGCCTAGCCTCCCACAGTGATGTAAGAAGTCACAAGGCTTCCCCTATGCTGAATAACCTCACAACAGGCTAGCCAACAGGAGGGATTACAAATAGTTGTTCTCATTTCACAGATGAGGAATGGTGACCCATCAAAGGTCACACAGGGAGTATTTGACAATTCTGGGATCTGGACATAGATCACCCAAAGCCTACACAGTGCTTTAACTGAATGATAATTGTTGCACTTATGTACATACAACTTTGTTTTTATACATGTTCTTTTTATGGCTGCAATGTGATACATATCCAAATAATGAGGGACTATAATAAAGAATATATTAAATTAAAATATAGTAAAGAATAAAATTGTCAGACACATGGACAAATATAATTTGTTGGGGGAAAAGTCAACATGGTTTCTATAAAGGGAAATCATGCCTTTCCCCTTCCTTTTTTTTTCTTCCTCCGGTCATCTGAAGAAGTGGGCTGTGCCCATGAAAGCTCATGATACCATCTACATGTTTTGTTAGTTTATAAAGTGCTACCAGACCATTTGTTGTTTTTTAAGTTTATCCTGTACAGACTAACCCGGTTACCTCCTGAAGCTTTTGAACATGCAAAGCCATATGGAGTGGAAATCCATCAACTTCACAAAGAAACTCACACAGATCCAAACTGACATCATCTTCCTTTCCAAGTGCAAACAGATGGACATCACACCTAATGGCCAAAAGGTGAAAAACCCACTACAATCTACATATCCCACGGATTACAGCCAGAGATTATGCCACACTCTCGCAAAAAAACCTAACAACTACTTTACCAGCATTCTATACAACAAACAGAAGAAACTCAAGGAAGAGCTCTCAACATTAGAAACTATCATAAAAAGCCAAGCCTCCACACACATGTCATCTTTACAGACTTTATTACAATTCCACAAACCACCTACAAGGACCACTTCATCTCCCTTCACAAGAAAAAGGACAATAAACTATCCAAACTGCTACATGCCTCAGGATCTCTAATTCCAGATACTTTTGTCTCACCCAACAACATCATCAACCTATCTAACCACTCTCTTAGCCCAGCAGAGGAATCTGTCCTAGACTTGGACTCTCCTTCTGCCCTACCACTCCCTCAAATAGCATTCAGTTCTGTGGGGATCTGGAAACTTATTTCTCCGCCTCCTCCTGAAGGAATACTTCCAACACACCAATGTACAACACGCTGACCTTACTGCTCCCCTCACTAATCCCACAAAAGGAAGGCTTCTATGTGGACCCCCTCTAATGGTCATAATGAAAGTCTTGATTTATACATTGACTGCTTTCGCAAATGTGCTCGAGTTGACATTATCAGCAAACAACAACATATAACACACAACCTCAGTCATGCAGAACACAATACTATTCACAGCCTCAAAAACAATCCTAACATCTTAATCAAAGAGGCCGACAAAGGAGGCACTATAGTCATCGTGAATAGGACAGATTATGAACAGGAGGAAAACAGACAGCTCACCAGTACCAGACTCTACGAGCCTCTCTCCTGTGACCCCACTAAGAAATACAAAAAACCTCTGGCCTTCTGAAGAAGTGGGCTGTGCCCACGAAAGCTCATGATAACATCTGCATGTTTTGTTAGTCTGTAAAGTGCTACCAGACCATTTGTTGTTTTTTAAGTTTATCTTGTACAGACTAACTCGGCTACCTCCTAAAGCTTTTGAACATGCAAAGCACTGCATTGAGCCGTATGGAGAGAAAATCCATCAACTTCACAAAGAAACTCGCACTGAAAAAACTGCTCATTAAGCTCCCTTATGCTGCTCAGGAAAAGATTTACACTAACACTTCTCCCCCACCCCAAACCCCAGCCAGATGGAACTTTCCATCTGCTATCTAAAATACACAAACCTGGAAATCCCGATGGCCCATCATCGCCAGCATTGGCACACTTACCACAGGATTATCTGGCTATATTGACTACTTCCTTAGACCCAATGTCACCAGCTCTCTTAGCTACCTCTGCAACAACATTGACTTCCTGAAGAAACTTCAAAACATCAGTAATCTACCTGAAAGTACCATCCTGGCCACCATCAACACAGAAGCCCTTTACACCAACATTCCACATGAAAACAGATTACAGGCCATCAGGAAAATGATCCCCAATAACACGATCCCCAATAACAGCACTGCACACCTGATAACAGAGCTCTGCAACTTTGTCCTCACCCACAACTACTTCCAATTCAGCGACAATTTGTGTCTCCATGTCAGTGGCACAGCTATGGGCACCCCTAGGACCCATACTTTACTTACGCTGCATCAATGACATCTTCATCATATGGACCCATGGAAAAAAGATGCTTGAAGAATTTCACAAGGATTTCAACAACTTCCACCCCACCATCAACCTCACCCTGGACCAGTCCACATGAGAAATGTTCTTGATATTTTTGAGAGGGTCAACAAATATGTGGACAAGGGGTATTCAGTGGATGTAGTATACTTAGATTTCCAGAAAGCCTTTGACAAGGTCTCCGACCAAAGGCTCTTAAGTAAGGTGTCATGGGATAAGAGGGAAGGTCCTTTTGTGGATTGATAACTGGTTAAAAGACAGGAAACAAAGGGTAGGGATAAATGGTAAGTTTTCTGAGAGGAGAGAGGTAACTAATGGTGTCCCTGAAGAGTCTGTCCTGGGACCCATCCTATTCAAGTTATATATAAATGATCTAGAGAAAGGGTAAACAAAGAGGTGGCAAAATTTGCAGATGATACCAAACTGCTCAAGATAGTTAAGACCAAATCAGACTGTGTAGAGATTCAAAAACATCTCACCAAACTAAGTGATTGGACAACAAAATGGCAAATTAAATTTAAAGTTGATAAATGTAAAGTAATGCACACTGAAAACAAATTCCCAACTATAGATATATATAATATGATGGGGACTAATTTGGCTACAACTACTCAAGAGAGAGATCTTGAAGTCATTGTGGATAGTTCACTGGAAACATCCACTCTGGGTGTTTCTAGACTACAGGGTTTTGTCGACAAAAGTCTACTTTTGTCGACAAAACTATACCTGCGTCCACACTGCCTTTGAGTTATGTCAACCTAACGTCGACAAAACTCTGCAGTTTTGTCGACATATGTAAACCTCATTCTACGAGGAATAACGCCTTTTGTCGACAGAGTTCTGTTGATAGAAGGCATTATTGCATCTACACTGTCCTTTGCGTCCACACTGTTATGTCGACAAAGCGGCTTACTTTGTCGACAGAACTGGATGTAGTCTAGACGCTCTATGTTGACCTAAGTTTTGTTGACAGATTCTGTCGACAAAACTTATGTCGACGTAAGCCAGTAGTCTAGACATAAGTGTGCAGCAGTAGTCAAAAAAGCAAATAGAATATTAGGAATAATTAAAACAGGGATACAGAATAAGACAGAAAATATCTTATTGCCCCGATATAAAATCATGGTACAACCACATCTTGAATACTGCATATAGATTTGGTTGCTTCATCTTGAAAAAGATATATTGGTGTAAGAAAAGGCTCAGAAAAGGGCTACAAAAAGGATTAGGGGTTTGGAATGGGTCCCATATGAACAGAGATTTAAAAGAGTTGGACTTTTCAGCTTAGAAAAGAGGAGACTAAGGGAAGATATGATAGAGGTCTATAAAATCATGGCTGGTGTGGAAAAAGTGAATAAGGAAAAGTTATTTGCTTATTCCCACAATATAAGAACTAGGGGCCACCAAATGAAATTAATAGGCAGCAGATTTAAAACAAACAAAAGGAAGTTTTTCTTTACTTAGCACACAGTCAACCTGTGGAACTCCTTGCCAGAGGATGTGGTGAAGGCTAGAACTTTAACAAGGTTCAAAATAGAGCTAGATAGAGTCGTGGAGATGAGGTCCATCAATGGCTTTTAGCCTAGATGGATAGGAATGGTGTCCCTAGCCTCTGTTTCTTGGGAAGTGGGAGACAGGAGAAGGATCACATGAGGATTACCTGCTGTGATCCCTTCCTTCTGCCGCATCTGGTATCGGCTACTGTCGGGAGACATGATACTGGGCTAGATGGACCTTTGGTATGACCCAGTATTGCCGTTCTTATGTTCTTATGACATAATTAGACTTTGTAAACCAATTTTTTTTCATTTGGAAGAGAATGAGAGAAAAAATGTTCTTTGAATTGAGTGCATATTAAAAAATATCTGTAAAAAAAGTCATCAGGAGAGGGAGTCTCATACACTCGTGAAATAGGATCACCACACGAAGTAAGCTCTCTAAGCCTTTTTGGTTTAACTTTTTAATCTCTAGTACAATATAATGACATTAAATTATGATGGACAGATGGAAAAATCCTTTAGAACAGGTCATCTAGCACAACCTTTTTACCAGGTTGCCTGCAAATCCATCAAAACCTACAGTTGTTGAACTGCTAATGAGTTCCTAATTAGGAATAGCCAGCCATATTAATAATATATAATGTTCCCTAAATCTGTCAACTAGGAGAATGAAACTGTTACCAGTCGCCTGCCAGATTGATGCATATCTATTTAAATATGTGACCTTGACCATGTTAATTATACTTCACTCTTCTCCCACCATAACCAATGGTATTATAACAAGCTTTTTCAAAAACTTACAGCTGCTTTTTAATGATCCAATTTACTTATTTAGAATCCTCAAGTGATACCAGGTGCTATTGTCTGTTTTACAGTTGTGCGCCATAGACCTCATTAGTTCAGTGCAAAGAAGGTCAAATTCTGTTTATTTATTTATTGTCATCAGTGCTATCAGGAAAATGCTTTATGTTCCTCACTAGAAGTTTAATGGGTAAACTGTCAATGGATATTTAGAAAAACAATGTGGGTGAGGAGGTGATATCTTAGGGCATGTCTGCACTAAGGACAAATTCGAATTAAGATACACAACTTTAGCTACATTTTATAACTGAAGTCAAAGTACCTAAACTCAGTTTTTGACTCTGTCTATGCTGCAGGAAGTTGAAGAAAGAACATTCTTCCTTTGACTTCCATTACTCCTCATGAAAGCAGGGTTACCGGCATTGACCAGAATGCCCCTCTCACTTTGAATTAGCTGTCAAAACTGGACTGCTAATTCAAACCCTGGAAGATCAACAGTGTCAGTTTCAATCTTCCTCTGCAGTAGACATACCCTTATTTAGAACCAACTTGTGTCCAGGGACACAAGCTTTCAGATCAGGACATTTAAGTCAATTAGGGTATGTCTACACTACAAAGTTAATTCGAACTAACGGATCCAGACTAAAAAACTAGTTCGAATTAGCGTTTTGCTAATTCGAACTAGCATGTCCACATTAAGTGGACCCTGTACCGGGGTTAAGGATGGCCGGAAGCAGTGCCGGCAGAGCATCAGAGGAGGACTTAGAGCGTGGAGAAGCTGTCTCAGGCTAGCTGAGGGCTGTGCTTAAAGGGTCCCGACCCCCACCCCGGACAGACAGTTCTCAGGGCTGCCCCGCTTGCAAAGCAGTCCTGGCTTGGAGTGCCCGGACTACCCACACTGGGCACTTCACAGCACTCGGCCATCAGACCGGCTGCACTTGCCGCAGGCTGCCATCTGTGGAGAGGGGGCAATTGGGGGGCTGCAGGAGAGCTTCCACCCCCAGAAGCCCACAGAGCCAGCCCAGTCCTCCCCATCGGGGGCTCGTGCCCCATTCCTCCCTCACCTCCTTCCACTTACCCTTCCCTAGCCGCTCTTCTTGATGTACAAAATAAAGATAATGTGTCTTCCAAAATGGAATCTGTCTTTATTGAACAAAACTGGGGGAGACTGGGAAAAGGAGATGGGAGAGGGGAAGAGAGAGGCGGGGAGAGGGGAGGGCAACTAAAATGATGAGGGGTTGGGAACAGGTCCCATATGAAGAGAGGCTACAGAGACTGGGACTTTTCAGCTTAGAAAAGAGGAGACGGAGGGGGGACAGGATAGAGGTCTCTAAAAGCAGGAGTTGGGTGGAGAGGGTGCATACAGAAAAGTTCTTCATGAGTTCCCATAAAGAAGGACTAGAGGACACCAAAGGAAAAGAATGGGTAGCAGGCTTCAAACTAGTAACAGAAAGTTGTTCTTCACAAAGCAAAGAGTCAAACAGTGGAACTCCTTGCTGCAGGAGGCAGTGAAGGCTACAACTAGAACAGAGTTGAAAGAGAAGTGAGATCAAGTCATGGAGGTTGGGTCCATGGAGTGGTATTAGCCAGGGGCTAGGAGAGGTGTCCCTGCCCAAGGTTTGTGGAAGGCTGGAGAGGGATGGCACGAGACAAATGGCTTGGTCACTGTCTTCGGACCATCCCCTCCAGGGTCCCTAGGGTTGGCCGCTGTCGGCAGACAGGCTACTGGGCTAGATGGACCTTTGGTCTGACCCAGGACGGCCATTGTAAGCTCAGGGCTCAGGATCGGGGGTCTCAGTGGACCACCTTGATTTTCATGCACACCTGCTCCTGGGTGGCCAGGCTGGCAGCTCTCCTGCCCTAGATGGCCACTTTCCTGTGCCTAGTGCGGAGATCGTGGACGAGGTCCACAATGTCCGCACTAGACCAGGCGGGTGCCCGCCTCCTGCGGTCCCGGGCAAGCTCCCGGGAGCCGCCAGCCTGGTCCCGGGAAGAAGGGGAGGGCTGGGGAGCATCGGGTGGGTGGCTCTGTGCCGTGCCAGGTGCAGGGTCTGCTGGCTGGGTGCTGGCAGGCTTGCACCTGGCACAGGCACCGTAGCCAGCCCGTGCCCCTTTAAGGGGTCCGGGGCCGGTAGGGGGGCAGACGAGTTTCCCTGGTGTTGGTCAGAGGGGCCACCAGGGAAAGCTGGGGAGGGCTAGCCTCCCACTAGTTCGAATTAAGGGGCTACACACCCCTTAATTCGAACTAGCTAGTTCGAACTAGGCTTAATCCTTGTGGAATGTAGACTGCTGCCACATTCTTTTGAAAGTAAATTGAAAGAACGTGGCAGTTTTTTCGACCACAGAAAGCCTCGTTTTACGAGAAAGAATGCATTTTTTCAAAAGTGCTCTTTCGAAAAAAGGCGCTATGTAATGCAAACTGTGCTTTTACAAAAGTGAGCATTCAGACTGCCTGGGTGTGCTCTTTCGAAAAAGCAGTTTGCTTTTTCGAAAGTACTGGTTGTAGTCTAGATGCTCTTTTTCGAAAGAGGCCTTTTTAAAAGTATCTTTCGAAAAAGCCTGTTTCAAAAGAGGCTTGTAGTCTAAACGTAGCCTTATATGTATGAGTGACTTTCAGAATGTAAGCATTCCTATTTAAGTAAAGTGATTAATTGGTGACCTATTTGTAAAATTATATTACCCGGAGTATATATAACTTTACTAGTTGTTTAGTTAAACACATATGGATTTAAAATAGATTGTTAGAAAGTGACGTGGATATATTATTTTTCTACCGTTTAAAAATCCAGCAAAGCCCGTGATGAATCAGAAAAAGGAAAAAAATTCAGAAATACTAATTCCATGCGATGAATGTTGCCTATGGTTTCTTTTTTGTCTTGCTGTTTCCAGGAAGGAGGCACTTTGGAAATGCCATGCAACTGGAGAATTAATTTAGACATTTAGGTGAGCCCAGAGGAACAAATGAGAGTGCTGTGGTCAATATTTTAGCTTTAATAGGAAATTGGGTATTCCATAGCTCACTCAGCTCATTTAATGAGGATTGTAGACTTCACTAAAGCTGAAAGTAATGTTCTCTAATTCTTTCAAATAAATATTTCACTTTTTCTTTTTCCTAATGTGAGTGCTTGGATAATTGAAGCGAAGTATTGGTGTTGAATCATGGCAATTTATTTTAATTGTAAATGTGCATTTCCAGAAAGGGGGCAAAATACTGAAAGCCTCTAACACCTTTTGAGAGTTTTTTTCCCCCAATGTGAGTAGTAAATTCTGATATTGCCTAAAATTTTAAGAGCAAAAAACAACAAAAATCCCATAATTGCTTATTTAGGGAACACTAAAGCTGAATAAACTGTTAATATCACAAGAGTAAACCAGTGGTAGAGTTGTAGCCGTGTTAGTCTGGGGTAGCTGAAGCAAAATGCAGGACAATGTAGCACTTTAAAGACTAACAAGATGGTTTATTCGATGATGAGCTTTCGTGGGCCAGACCCACTTCCTCAGATCAAATAATGGAAGAAAACAGTCACAACCATATATACCAAAGGATACAATTTAAAAAAAATGAACACACATGAAAAGGACAAATCACATTACAGAACAGAAGGGGGATGTGGGGGGAGGGGGGGGGAAGGAAGGTGAATGCCAGTGAGTTAATGATATTAGAGGTGGGGAAGGGGAAATGTCTGTGAGTTAATAGTATTAGAGGTGATAATTGGGGAAGCTATCTTTGTAATATGTAAGATAGTTGGGGTCTTTATTAAGTCCGGTGTGGAGGGTGTCGAATTTTAGCATGAATGCCAGTTCAGAGGATTCCCTTTCAAGTGCAGATTTGAATGTCTTCTGAAGTAGGATGCAGGTTAGCAGGTCATTAAGACTGTGTCCTTTCTGGTTGAAATGACAAGAAACTGTTTTCTCTTTGTGATCTTGTCTGATATCTGTTTTGTGGGCATTAATCCTTTGGCGAAGTGTCTGAGATGTTTGTCCAATGTACATCGCAGACGGACACTTTCGGCACATGATAGCATAGATTATATTTCTGGATGCGCAGGAATATGTGTTCTTGATCTTATAACTCATACTGACTAGTTCATTACTCTTATTTTAGATAACTAAAAACTTTAAGAATGTGTTGTGTTTAAACATATACTTTAGGAAAGTGGTTCTTTGGTCTCAGTTAGAATATTGTAAGTTACATCATGCCTAATCTGGCTGAATATCGTGAAGAGAAAAATAAATCTGTGGTACAATGGTTCTGCTCCTGATAATAGAGAAAAGGTTATTGCTCAGAGTAGGTCAACTCAGTTTTTCATTTGTTGTTTGTTTTGTTCTCTGTGGCACTCAGAGATTTAAAAAGAGAGAGAGAGGAAAAATTTAACTCAAATTAACAATTTACGAAGTATTTGTACATACACTTCCAATGTTGCACCCCTGGATTTGTCATGTAACTATGAGTATCCAGGTAACTAGGAACAGAAGTTTTTACTTGTTTAATACAAGTTCACACAGCCGAGCCTTTGAGGTGACAAGAGGGTTACAAAAGCTTTGTTCTTAATGTTTAAAGTACTTCCTTAAAGGGAAATGCTGCACTTTAACTTGTGAAGCTATAATTGTTCTTAAAAAATAAAATAAAACCTCTGCATTTCTATCTGCAGATATCAATGCTTGGTCCAAAAGATGGTCTGCAGTGGGAAAACTTTGAGCTATTATTCACATGTGAAGCAAAAAATTAACTATAGGAAAAACAATTATTGCCTGACTAGAAAATGTAGAATTTGACATGTGAATAAGGTCATCGCAGTAAATGGCTGTGATCAAGTCTGAAGAAAATGAACATGATGTTATCAGTGATAAGAAAATGATAAATTACTTTTGGGCATGGTAAAGTGCTTAGCAGAGCCTAATGAAACCCCCACATACATCTTTATTTGTATTGCAGAAGTGCCTACTAACCCACTGATAGTGTACAAAAACAGAAAAAAAGATCCAAACAGCTCACCGTATATAAAACAAGAAAACACAGGGATGTGGGTTGTGGGCTGGGGGGAACACAAGGAAACAATCGGACATACATATGTCATACATATCAACATGATACATTGGTTGTGCTGAAGTCATAGCCTAACTGTCCTCAAGTTCTTTAACATCAATTTGGCAAAGGAAAATTGTATGGAAAGATACATGTAACTTTTGAAAAGATGCTTCAGGAGGTAGGTAAGTTAGTATCTACAGGATAAATTTAAAAAACAACAAATAGTCTGGTAGCAATTTATAGACTAACAAAATACATTTGGTAGATGGTATCATGAGCTTTCATGGGCACAGCCCACTTCTTCAGATAACCGGAGTTTCGAGTTTAGGATGTCCAGACCCAAAATAAATAGGGGCGAAGGTAGAGGGGTTATCAGCTAAATCCTTCTGGCATTTATCATGCCACTTTTGAAATCCAGTTGAATTCAATGGGACTAACTACCACTATCAATGTGGCTAGAAGGTGGGGAAAAGTACAGGGAGTTTCTGTGCTCAGGATGCTGCTGAAATAGGTTGGGTATGTTTCAATGAAACATAGAGTATCTACAATCCTTTCCAAATAAAATTGCTTTTAATATGAGGAGTATAAGAGAATAATGGGATGAGGAGGACTAGTCATGACAATTTTAGACTGTTTCTTTCTGTCCTGAAGATGTCTTTCTTATACGCCAAGACAAAGATATAACAATGTCAATAGGTGTTCTGCTGCACTTTTAACCCAGCCTTGCAGAAAATGCTGTTCAGCCAGACAATGGTATCAGCAAAGGTATGAATGTGTCAATTAGGAGAAGATGAGTGTGCTCATCTGGGTTTATTTATTTAAAGATTTCAGAGTTCCAGACAAAACAGAGTGCCAGTCCTCATCACTGAACAATGTGCAAATCAAATAGACCATTAACCCTAACAGAGACGTGTATATCTTCCAAGATACAGAAGCAAATTCACCAGGTACAACTTCATTGAATACAGAGGAGAGTTTAGTTCTAAATCTATAAGAGTATGTCTACACTGCCACCCTAGTTCGAACTTGGGTGGTTAATGTAGGCATTTGAACTTGCAAATGAAGCCCGGGATTTAAATATTTTGGGCTTCATTTGCATGTTCCCGGGCACCATCATTTTTAAATGCTCCGTAGTTTGAACTACCTGCCTGCAGCTACACGTGGCATGGAGTAGGTAGTTCAAATTAAAGCTCCTAATTCGAACTACTGTTAAACCTAGGAGCTTTAATTCAAACTACCTAGTCTGTGCCGTGTGTAGCCGTGGGCAGGTAGTTCGAACTATTGGTCATTTAAAAATGGCGGTGCCCGGGAACATGCAAATGAAGCCCGGGATATTTAAATCCCGGGCTTCATTTGCAAGTTTGAATGCCTACATTAGCCATCCTAGTTCAAACTAGGGTGGCAGTGTAGACATACCCTAATAGCTAGAGATATCTGTATTAAGGATAGAAGTGGCTCTACCCTAAGGCTTTATTTTGAAATATCCCCCCCACACTTTGGTCAAATTTATAACCAGAGCATCCACGCTATCAAGCCCATTATTTCAAAATAAGGGGCTGCTTATTTCAAAATCTGTACTCCTGCTTTTCTTGGGGAATAATGCTAATTTTGAAATAGTTATTATTGAAATAGTGGCATGGAACATCCACACTAATGCTATTTTGAAATAACTCTTCCCCAGAGTAATTTGAACTCCCCAGTGCTTCCTAGGGCTCTAAGTAGAAGTAGCATGTTCACATTAAGGGATCCTGCCTTGGACTAATTTTGAGGCTTTCGCATAGTTGGGACACACTATTCTGATTTTGTAAAATCGGGAGTTAAGTCAAATTTAGTTATTTTGAAATTGTTTCCTATTGTAGACATGGCCTAAGAGAACATCAAAAGAGCCAGAAAAAACAAACAAACCAAGAAGGAAATACAGCCGGTCCCCTAGTTACAAATGGGTTACGGACCAAACACTTGGCCGTAACTCGAAATCATAGAATCATAGGACTGGAAGGGACCCTGAGAGGTCATCGAGTCCAGCTCCCTGCCCTCAAGGCAGGACCAAGCTCCGTCTACACTATCCCTGACAGATGTCTATCTAACCTGTTCTTAAATATCTCCAGAGAGGGAGATTCTACCACCTCCCTTGGCAATTTATTCCAATATTTGACCACCCTGACAGTTAGGAATTTTTTCCTAATGTCCAATCTAAACCTCTCCTGCTGCTCTTTAAGCTCATTACTCCTTGTCCTGTCCTCAGAAACCAGGAGGAACAAATTTTCTCCTTCCTCCTTGTGACACCCTTTTAGATATTTGAAAACCGCTATCATGTCCCCCCTTAATCTTCTTTTTTCTAAACTAAACAAGCCCATTTCATGAAGCCTGGCTTCATAGGTCATGTTCTCTAAACCTTTAATCATTCTTGTCGCTCTTCTCAGTACCCTTTCCAATTTCTCCACATCTTTCTTGAAATGTGGCGCCCAGAACTGGACACAGTACTCCAGCTGAGGCCTAACTAGTGCAGAGTAGAGTGGCAGAATGACTTCACGAGTTTTGCTTACAACACACCTGTTGATACAACCTAGACTCATATTTGCTTTTTTTGCAACAGCATCACACTGTTGACTCATATTCAACTTGTGGTCCACTATGACCCCTAGATCCCTTTCTGCCATGCTCCTTCCTAGACAGTCGCTTCCCATCTTGTATGTATGGAACTGATTGTTCCTTCCTAAGTGGAGCACTTTGCATTTCTCTTTATTAAACTTCATCCTGTTTACCTCTGACCATTTCTCTAACTTGCTAAGGTCATTTTGAATTATGTCCCTATCCTCCAAAGAAGTTGCAACCCCACCCAGTTTGGTATCATCTGCAAACTTAATAAGCATACTCTCTATCCCAATATCTACATCATTGATGAAGATATTGAACAGTACGGGTCCCAAAACAGACCCTTGTGGAACTCCACTTGTTATCCCTTTCCAGCAGGATTTAGCACCGTTAACAACAACTCTCTGACTACGGTTATCCAGCCAATTATGCACCCACCTTATCGTGGCCCTATCTAAGTTATATTTGCCTAGTTTATCAATAAGAATATCATGCGAGACCGTATCAAGTGCCTTACTAAATTCTAAGTATATGACATCCACCGCTTCTCCCTTATCCACAAGGCTCGTTATCCTATCAAAGAAAGCTATCAGATTAGTTTGGCATGACTTGTTCTTCACAAACCCACGCTGGCTATTCCTTATCACTTTATTACCTTCCAAGTGTTTGCATATGATTTCCTTAATTACCTGCTCCATTATCTTCCCTGGGACAGACGTTAAACTGACCGGTCTGTAGTTTCCTGGGTTGTTCTTATTCCCCTTTTTATAGATGGGCACAATATTTGCCCTTTTCCAGTCTTCTGGAATCTCCCCTGTCTTCCATGATTTTTCAAAGATCATAGCTAAAGCTCAGATACCTCCTCTATCAGCTCCTTGAGTATCCTGGGATGCATTTCATCAGGACCTGGTGACTTGCTGACATCTTACTTTCCTAAGTGATTTTTAACTTGTTGTGTGTGTATCCTATCTTCTAAACTCACCCTCTCTCTGCTTGTATTCACTACGTTAGGCACACCTCCAGACTTCTCGGTGAAGACCGAAACAAAGAAGTCATTGAGCATCTCCGCCATTTCCAAGTTTCCTGTTACTGCTTCTCCCTCCTCACTAAGCAGAAATGTTCGTTTGTAGGACCCCATTGAGTTACATTGTGACCATGCTGTTCGTAAGTGCGAGTCATGTTCGTAACTCGGGGACCGCCTTTACAATCACTTAATGGGAGGTTTGGTCGTAAATGCAAACAGTCTTAAATTGACCATTCATAACTCAGGGACCAGCTGTATTAGAAAATATCCTAAATGGATGTTTTCCTTCATGTGATTTTTATTCTATGTGAGATGCCTGTTCTGTTTTCTGTTAATCCTTTAGTCCAGATTTTAGTCTTAGGGCTCAGGAAACAATTTGGGATACTACATATCTGCCCAAAAGGTCTGCAGAATTTATCTCAGAATGTACAGAAATGTATTGGGTCAGTCTCCATGGAAGCTCTGGTCACATAAGTGTCAGCAGAAAGTCTACACTTAGAAGGTAAATCTGAAAATGGAGGAAAATGCAAAAGGTGTGTCTAGACTACAGGGTTTTTTCGAAAAAAAGTGGCCTTTTTTCAAAAAAACGTCCCCTGCATCTATACTGCTGCTGCAGTCAAAAGTAAACTGAAAGAATTTGGCAGTTTTTTCAACCGTGGAAAACCTCGTTTTATGAGGAAGAACGCCTTTTTTCGAAAGTGCTCTTTTGAAAAAAGGTGCTATGTAATGCAAAACATGCTTTTTCGAAAGAGAGCATCAAATTGCCTGAGTGCTCTTTTTAAAAAGCGGCTTGCTTTTTCAAAATTACTGGTTGTAGTCTAGACACTCTTTTTTGGAAGAGTGCAATCTTTTCTAGATGTAGCCTAGACATAGTCTAGACATAGCTAAATAGTCTAGGTCAAAAAGAGTCCAGTTCACAGTTTCAGTTTGTGGCCAGAATGAGGATGCTGGGTCTTGCTTTGATTTCTGTCCTAGCTTTTTTGCAGAATTCTGTGATGAACAGCAACATGGTAATCAATTCCCAAACTCCTCCAATTCTTTCCCTCTAGTTCTTGAAATGAATGTCTAATATTGTTCTCAAAGATACACCACTGGTTTCTAAAACATCCTTGCAAGATTTGACTGCCTTTTCTCTTTATCTCAAAATAATTGTGTGTTTACCCCATTAAATCTCCTTCCAGTGACTCTTCTTTTTCTTTAACTAAAATGGCATTAGATACATGCTATGTATTTTGATAGTTTTATGAGTCTTTTGATTATTTCACTTTTCTGTTGACCTAGTAGCTTGTCGTCTCTATCTTACTTTTCTTCTTTTATTAAATCTTTACTATCATCCACTTCAAAATAACCAATATGTTAGCTGGGATCTAGACCTGTTTGAACTATGAGATATCTGCCTTCACTCGTATAATGCCTTGTTAGCATGCCAGTGGGAAAACACATTTAGCTTGATTGCTCACTAACTAAATGTCTTCAAAGAGGAAGAAAAGATGGGCAGGAAAAATAAAAACAGTTATTTTGTATACACAGATAGGAAAACGGAAGTCCTCCCTGGTAACGTGTGTGTGTGTGTGTGTATGTGTGTGTGTGTGTGTGTGTGTTTAAAATCCCACTCAAGGTCTATCTGCCTCTCTTTAGGCTCCTAAATGCCTTTAAAAATCTGCCTTCAGGTCCACAGTTTTCTGAAAAGGGATTTGTGCAAAGAGGACAGACCCTTAACTTACCATTCTTCTTCTTTCCAATAATAAGATACCGGGACACCAACACTGGTACCTCAGGGCTGAGTCAGGAAGCTCTTCTTCTTTGATTAATAGTGATAGAGATGCAGCCATGTTAGTCTGGTCTAGCTGAAACAAAAGACAGGACTATGCAGCACTTTAAAGACTAACAAGATGGTTTATTAGGTGATGAGCTTTCGTGGGCCAGACCCACTTCCTCAGATCAATTTGTGGAAGAAAATTGGTACGACCATATATACCAAAGTGATACAATCAAAAAAAAGTGAACACACATAAAAAAATTGACAAATCAGATTTTAGAACAGAGAGAGGGTGAGGGGGGAAGGTTAGTGTCTGTGAGGTAATGACGTTAGGGGTGATAATTGAGGAAACTATCTTTGTAATGGGTGAGATAATTAGCATCTTTGTTAAGACCCATACGTAAAGTGTCAAATTTAAGCATGAATGACAGTTCTGAGGCTTCTCTTTGAAGTCTGGAGTTAAACTCTCTGGCTGTGTCTACACTGAGCCACTTATTCCGGAAAAGCAGCCGCTTTTCCGGAATAAGCTGTGAGCTGTCTACACTGGCCCATCAGTGTGAAATGAGCTATTTGCATATATTTGCATATATATTTGCATGTATATGCAACCACACTTGAGCTGCGACCCTCGGCACTTGCTGTAAGTATCATTGTGGCCTCCAGGGCTTCCAAAGATGAATAGCCCTGTTCTAAACTGTAGGAAATATCATTCGGGTATGCAAAATGCTATAGAAAAAGCCCTTCCCTCCCCACCATTACTTTTGTTTTTTGCACCAATGCTCAACATTGCTGCAGTCTAAATAGTGACTTTTGGAGAACTGAGATTGGGGAAGATGTACTCTGGGATGATAAGACGGCAATAAAATGTACACACAAACTCATGCTCTTTTCTGGGTGGCTGGCTAGGGTAGATTAACTCCTTTGAGACAGCTTCCAATCTTGTCCCAATTCTTTCCCCATGCCACAGTCCGTCACCTCAAAATGATGGAATATTTTTTCACTGCATGTGGTGGAGAGCTGTGAAGACAACGATAAAAGACCTGGGGACTATTCCCTATTAGATTTAAAATAAAGAAAAAATAAGCAGAATACATTTTTTTCTGTGTTAAAGGAGCACCACAGGTATTGAATATCCCAGCCTATATCAAGGTAATTGTCTTACAAGAATCTGACTGATACTAGCCAGTTATACCATGTCTACCCTTTACTACACATTCCATTATACAGTAAATCATTTTGTTTTTGCAAACATGTCAAACTTCCAGGCAGAATCATCTCTGAAGGTAATTGTCTCATAGCATGCAAGCATATGTATAAAAAGCTCCCAGCTAGCACCATCCTAAACTTCTGTTCTTTTAGTAAAGACTCAAATGCACTCTCAGATCATGAGGTCTAGCCGTGTTTTCAGAATTGTTGCCCTTCCCTGACTTTCCCTGCATGCCACTTACCTCTGGTACAGCTGTGAGCAGCACGATTCTTTTGAAAAATGTTTGCGCTGAATATAAATTTTCTGCATCTTGGCAGATCTCATGTTTTCACTTTCAGATCTTTGGAGAGACTATCACAGCAGTTTAAAACATTATTGTTTTGATTATAATTATAGAGAAAGAATACATGGCAGTGAGGTACAGTGTAAAGCTTTTATCAGATACGTTTGTGGTGGCGGAATTCCTCACAAATTAACTATGCTGCTCATCACAAATGAATACCAATAAAAACTGGATGATACCCCTGCATACAATTTATATGTGCCACATCTTTTACAGTAAATACATCTGAGAAATGTTAGTTTTAAACTTGTTTTTCTCTCCAGTTTAGCTGGAGTCAAATGGCTGAGGACTCCAACTATGATAAGTTTCACAAACCTCTAAGAATAAGCTGAAAGAGTTGCATATACCTCAATTCTATAAACATGAAGGCTACGTCTACACTGGCCCCTTTTCCGGAAGGGGCATGTTAATTTCACCTATCGTAGTAGGGAAATCCGCGGGGGATTTAAATATCCCCCGCGGCATTTAAATAAAAATGTCCGTCGCTTTTTTCCGGCTTTTAAAAAAGCCGGAAAAGAGCGTCTACACTGGCCCCGATCCTCCTTTGAAGTAGGAATAAGAGCCTCCGGAAAAGGGCGCTTTTTCCGGAGGATCGGGGCCAGTGTAGACGCTCTTTTCCGGCTTTTTTAAAAGCCGGAAAAAAGCGGCGGACATTTTTATTTAAATGCCGCGGGGGATATTTAAATCCCCCGCGGATTTCCCTACTACGATAGGTGAAATTAACATGCCCCTTCCGGAAAAGGGGCTAGTGTAGACGAGCCCATAGGGTGCGTCTAGACTGGCAAGATTTTGCGCAAAAGCACTTGCTTTTGTGCAAAAACTTGCCAGCTGTCTACACTGGCCGCTTGAATTTGCACAAGAGCACTGACTTTGTAATGTACAAAATCAGTGCTTATTGTGCAAATACTTTCATGCTCCCGCTCAGGAAAAAGCCCTCTTGCGCAAGAATACTTGCGCAAGAGGGCCAGTGTAGACAGGGAAGAACTGTTTTGCGCAAAAAAGCCCTGATGACTAAAATGGTGATTGGGGCTTTCTTGCACAAAATCGCATCTAGACTGGCCACTGATGCTTTTGCCCAAAAGCACTTTTTGTGCAAAAGCATCCGTGCCAATCTAGATGCGCTTTTGCGGAAATACTTTTAATGGAAAAACTTTTCCTATAAAAGTATTTCCGCAAAATCATGCCAGTCTAGATGCAGCCATACTGTATTCAATACAAAGTAAAATGGAACATTTAGCATCCAAAACATGATTCTCATCTGCTTGTATTAGTTTAAATGCATATCATATTTGGGGCTGCAATTACTTGTGTCCCTTTAAGCTGTCAGTAGGCGCAGACTCCATTCAATAAATTATATGGTCAAATTTATCTATGGTGCCATTAAATATAAATATATAATATTGTAAATGGCTAGATCCTCAACTGCTGTAAAACAGTGTTGCTCAATTTAAACTAATTCCTATTTGTTGCACATTTATCCCTTGTTTGTGAACCAGTCTTAATTGTCTTCATATCAATTAATTCATGCTAGTAGTAATATAACATCTAGCTCTTGGATGAATAATTTTTACCCTGTAGGTTATTCCAAACTGTTCAGTTCACTTATCCATTTTGTAATATCAATTTTGCATAGTTGATCACTGAAATCATCTGATACAATTTGTACTTTTTGATTAGATGACTAAATCTTTACAATGCTGAATAATAGTGAATAATGGTACTAATTGTTAATGTCAATCCCCTTTCTCCTAAAATATGTGAAGCTTTTAGGATTCATAAACTTTTTTACAAATACAGAGCTGTGTGCCAAAATCTTCAGTTGCATCTAACTAAATGTAGCTCTTTCATTCATGAAAATATTAGCAAGCAACCTTTGCTTTAATATGGATCCAGTACTAATGAGAATAAACATAGAGGAAGTGGTGGTGGTACAAGAGGAAAGCAAGCAAAAGCCAAAAGGTTATTGCTAACTAAAGAATGAAGATATAAAGCAAAAGAGTAGTCACAATGTATTTTTGTATTATCAACCCACAATGACATTACATTGTCTTAATAATAGAAATAAGCCTAAGGTATATTAAATAATGCCATGTTTTAGCCAAAAGACTGTTCATAGTTGAGTGTGACAATATTGACATACAACAAAGAAGAACCAGGGTGAAAGTATGAAAGTCAGATAATATTGCATGTGCAAAATGCAATTTCCTTTACTGGTGATTGTTTGCATTATACCTGATGCTAGAAGCTAGCTTTTATTTTTTTGAATGTCATTTTCATCCATCTTAGCCCAGGTTCTTCTCTTTTGAATCTGCAAGCAATTTGTACACCTCTGTTTATAACATTAGTCCGAAGGCGCTAGTTGTTGGATTCAGATGATGCATTAAAACGACATCATATTTCCATTGAAGAAGCCATGCACGCCTCTCTTCAACATTTGTCAAAGCTGCTTTCCATATTATAAGTTTAAAAAGGCATTGTGCCATCCAGGGTGATGTAGTACATGTGTACATGTAGTACATCAGGCACACCCCCAAATCTGGGAAGGCTCCTTAGGAGCATAGTGCTCAATGCTTGTGCCTCCTGGCTGGCTCTATGCCCTGCCAGGGTGCTCTGCCAAGCTCCCTGGCAGCGTAACTCCAGAAAAGATGCCTCCAGGATCCTTTTGAAGAGCTCAGCAGAAAGGCTCATGCAAGATAATTGTTTTTTCCTAATTAGGCCCCGCAGCAGATAGATCAGTGTGCACTCCCCTACCTCCACTCCTATCTTGGTCCCATTCTTCTCTTGCTGGCCCACACAGACTCCAAATCCTAGCATGGTCTTTGGATTTAAGGAGCATCCCCTGCAGCAGCCAGGGATGCAGAAGGCAAAGCTGTAGATGTAGCCAAGGCCACATATATGTGGGAGATTTCTTTCCCTCCATGTGCTGAACTAAGGAAACTACATACCAATCAGAAACAGCTGGATCTTGAGATAGTAAACAAACAGCTTTTGGAACAGGACAGTTTTACCGCAGAGACTATTAAAGTCTGGATTACAAGGGAAATTGTGTTTTGTTTTTTGCAAGATTTTCTTCAGCACTGTCACTGCAAGTGTCCCATTCGTCAAAATGCAGTAGATATAGTCGATTAGATTACTGAAACACCATGAATATTTAATTTTACCCATTTTTACAAACTCAGTGATTTTAAATGCAACACTTTACTTTTTGCCCTTTTAATACTATCAAATAGAATGTTTCTTGTTATCTGAAAGGAGAAATATACACTCCAGGCTAGACAGGTTGGTATTTTCAATGCTTTGTTTTGCTAAAAAAAAAAAAAGTCTGAACATCAGTGCTTTATGCATGATTCAAACATCTTGGTTCAAATACTTGATTTGAACACAATCAGATTTCTGTTCAATTTAGGGAAAAAAATGTAAAAAAAAAAAAAAAATCCAGATCAGAGCAATTGAATTAATTTGAAAAGAAATATTGTTTATACAGGTCATGAGCCACAACCTATTGGCATCAATGGAAAAACTCTGACTTCAGTGAACCTTAAATCAGGCATTTAATGTATAATGGCACATTTTGTGTGTGTGCCAGATTAATTTTATGAGAAGAATGAGGAGTAATGTATTACTCACCATTTATTTAGTAGCCAGGAAAAAAGTCTTAATTTAGATACTTCTGGCCAGGTTTACATTTCAGAAAAAAAAGATCACAAAGCTAAATAAGCTTTGCAAAGTCAAAAGAAAGTTTCAGAGTTTTACAGAACCTTGAAATCCATGGAATCCAGCTGCGATAAATACTGTGAAATCAATCATTGTAACCATTAAATTTTAAAAACTTCAAATACAATAATTTGATTGGAGTAGGGATTAATTTGTGTTGCATATATGTTAGAATAAAAGTTTTGGAGAAAGCAATTGTAGGACAGGAGAAGAAATGTTTACATGAAAAATGTCTGTGTCCTTGGTATTACGGTTATGGCAGGCCTCACTGTGTGGCACTGTTATCCTCTCTCTATGCATCTGATGAAGTGGTTTTGATGCACAAAAGCTTGTGCCCAAATAAATCTAGTAGTCTGTATCTGTAAAAACAACGAGTCCTGTGGCACCTTAAAAACTAACATTCTTTTGAGATCATCATCATCTAGACTATCATTAAGGATGTAAGCAAATATTTAGTCTTGGAAAGACATGCCGCTTATGTCAAATTCTGTTAGAGGCAAGTTCTAAGTAGGAGTTGGGTCCATGGTAGATTTTTTTCCTCTGTGTTGGTGTTTGATTGGAGTCAATTATTGAACAAAACTCGTCTTTGAGAACTCTGTTGACCTGAGATTCTTGAAAGGATGGACTGCCTGCATGCTGTTTGTTCACTTCTGTTTTAAGACTGGTGTATCTGAGTATATTGAACAAGTTGCACTTACAGCATACCAAGATTCCATGTCACCAATTCCTCCTCCACTGCGAAAGTAACTTGCTACTGCCTGACAGAAGGGAGATGCATGTAGCAGTCAGAGATACTGGTATCTGAAATTCTTTAAGGGCATGATCCAAAGTCTGCAGAAGTCATTGGAAAGACTCATTTACTACAATGGGTACTGGATTTGACACTAATAGCAGACTGCAGAGATAAAAGAAATATTCTGGTCACTTTTGATATTAATACAAACTGCTGTGCTTGTGAGAGCCAAATCTGCTCCCCTTAGGGTATGTCTAGATAGCACCCTTCTCATAGACTCATAGACTTTAAGGTCAAAAGGGACTATTATGATCATCTAGTCTGACCCCCTGCACAATGCAGGCCGCAGAATCTCACCCACCCACTACTCACCTATATCTCACATATTGAAGTCCTCAAACGATGGTTTAAAGTCCCCAAGATACAGAGAATCCTCCCGCACGTGATCCATGCCCCATGCTACAGAGGAAGGCAAAAAACCTCTAGGGTCTCTGCCAATCTACCCTGGAGGAAAATTCCTTCCCGACCCCAAATATGGCGATCAGCTGAACCCAGACACCCAGAAAAAAGTTCTCTATAGTAACTCCTATCTTCCCACCATTGGCCTATTTACCACTGATAGTGAAAGGTCAATTAATTGCCAAGATCATGTTATCTCATCAAACCATCCCCTTCATAAACCCATCTGTCTTAATCTTGAAGGCCTTTTGCCCCCACTACTTCCCTTGGAAGGCTGTTCTAGAACTTTACTCCTCTGATGGTTAGAAACCTTCACCTAATTTCGAGTCTAAACTTCCTAATAGCTAGCTTATAGCCATTTGTTCTTGTGTCCACATTGGTATTGAGCTTAAATAATTCCTCTCCCTCCCTGGCATTTATCCCTCTAATATATTTAAAGAGAGCAATCATATCTCCCTTCAGCCTTCTTTTGGTTAAAGTAAACAAGCCAAGTTCCTTGAGTCTCCTTTCATAAGACAGGTTTTCCATTCCTTGAATCATCCTAGTGGCCCTTCTTTGTACCTGTTCCAGTTTGAATTCATCCTTCTTAAACATGGGAGACCAGAACTGCACACAGTATTCCAAATAAGGTCTCACAATGCCTTGTATAACGGCACTAACACCTCCTTATGTCTACTGTAAATACCTTGCCTAATGAATCCCAAAACTGTATTAGCCTTTTTCACGGCCATGTAACATTGGCGGCTCATAGTCATCCTGTGATCAACCAGGACTCCGAGGTCCTTCTCCTCTTCAGTTACTTCCAACTGATGTGTCCCCAGCTTATAACTAAAATTCTTGTTATTAATCCCTAAATGCATAACCTTACACTTCTCACTATTAAATTTCATCCTATTACTAGTGCTCCAATTTACAAGATCATCCAGATCTTCCTGTATGATATCCTGATCCTTTTCTGAATTGGCAATACCTCCCAACTTTGTGTCATCCACAAACTTTATTAGCACACTCCCACTTTTAGTGCCGAGGTCAGTAATAAAAAGATTAAATAACAATGGTCCCAGAACTGGACCCTGAGGAACTCTGCTAGTAACCTCTCTCCAGTGTGACAGTTCACCTTTCAGTATGACTCGCTGTAGTATCCGCTTTAACCAGTTCCTTATCCACCTCTCAATTTTCATATTGATCCCCATCTTTTTCAATTTAACCAATAATTCCCCATCTGGTACTGTATCAAATGCCTTACTGAAATCGAGGTAGATTAGATCCACTGCATTTCCTTTATCTAAAAAATCTGTTACTTTCTCAAAGGAGATCAGGTTGGTTTGGCACGATCTACCTTTTGTAAAACCATGTTGTAATTTGTCCCAATTGCCATTAACCTCAATGTCCCTAACTACTTTCTCCTTCAAAATTTTTTCCAAGACCTTGCATACTACAAATGTCAAACTAACAGGCCTGTAGTAACCTGGATCACTTTTTTTCCCTTTTTTAAAAATAGGAACTGTATTAGCAATTCTCCAGTCAAATGGTACAACCCCTGAGTTTAGAGATTCATTAAAAAATTTGGCTAATGGACTTGCAATTTCATGTGCCAGTTCCTTTAATATTCTTGGATGAAGATTATCTGGGCCCCCTGATATACTCCCATTAAGATGTTTGAGTTTAGCTTCTACCTCGAATTTGGTAATATCTACCTCCATATCCGTATTCCCATGTGTTATGTTGCCATTATCCCTAAGCAATTCATTAGCCTCATTAAAGACTGAAGCAAAGTATTTGTTTAGATATTGGGCCATGCCTAGATTATCCTTAACCTCCACTCCATCCTCAGTGATTAGCGGTCCCACTTCCTCTTTTTTTGTTTTCTTCCTATTTATATGTCTATAAAACCTTTTACTATTGGTTTTAATTCCCTTTCTAAGGTCCAATTCTACATGACTTTTAGCCTTTCTCACTTTGTCCCTACATGCTCGAACCTCAATAAGGTAGCTTTCTTTGCTGATCCCTCCCATCTTCCACTCCTTATATGCTTTCTGCTTTTTCTTTATCACCTCCCTGAGATTCTTGCTCTTCCAACTTGGTCTAAAACACCTACCTATATGTTTTTTCCTCTTTCTTGGGATACAGGCTTCTGATAGCTTCTGCAACTTTAACTTAAAATAATCCCAGGCCTTCTCCACGTTTAGATCCATAAATTCTTTAGTCCAATCTACTTCCCTAACTAATTTCCTTAATTTATTAAAATTAGCCCTTTTGAAATCAAAAACCCTAGTCTCAGATTTATTTTTGTTTATTCTTCCATTTAGTTTGAACTGAATTAGCTCAAGATCGCTTCAGCCTAGGTTGTCCCCTACAACCATTTCTTCTATGAGGTCCTCACTACTCACCAAAACCAAATCCAAAATGGCTTCTCCCCTTGTTGGTTCAACAACTACTTGATGAAGGAATTAATCAGCTATCACATCTAGGAATAAGGAGTGCAAATTGCATAGCTTATTTCAAATCTAGGTCAAAAGAGCTTATTTCAAACTAAAGCGCTATTCCGACAAATTCCTTAACCCTCATGGAATGATGGTTACAGGGAAGCCAGAATAGCGTGCCCGCTATTTTGGGAAATAGTGGAAGTGTTTAAAGATGTGGTGTTGCTATTTCACGATACTGCCAGTATCCCGAAATAGTGCTGCAATCTACATGTACCCTTAAAAACAGAAACACCTGGAAATGAGACTGCCAAAGACATTATATGGTGCTAAATTAATTTCCATAGGGAAGGCAAGAAGGTGTGCAGTCCTGGATTAAATTGGTTGTAGCAGCACTAATTGTCTGGGATACCTCAGTGTAGAATTCAGGTTCCTTTTCAGTTGGTACAGATGCATTATCCACGACGAGCAATAAAATTATGTTGCACTGAAGTTGATGGGGAGGATGGAAGCAAAGAATTTCCAAGGACTGATTCAGAAAGCGAAGAGGTTAAATTACTTTTTCTCAGCCATTGTCTGATATTTTAAAACATATTTCTCTTCTTTTTGCACAACATTAGGCCCTGAAAACATTATAACTTCAATTCTTTTATATTATTTGAGATGTGTATGGCTAAATTCACTATTACAAAGTAAAATCTGGCTCAAAGCGCTTCTTTAAACAATGCCAGTAGGAAATTGCTCATCTTTATTGTATACATGGCTAATAGAGATATTTTCTTCTTGACTAAAATGACCTAATAATTAGCTACAAAATGTCTCCTAAATTTCATCCATCCTGAAATATTTCTCATGCATCCACATTTTAATAAAAGCTTTGCTTTTTCTGCTACATTTCTGACATGATCTAATGTGATGTTACAAAATGCGATAAAGCTACTGAAAAGGAAAATTGTTTCAAATGAAGTGGGTTAGAAAAAATATAATGTTTTTTAAGAATTTAATTTGTAGTCTTTTAGAAACTGGCCTAATCTGAAATGTTTCATGCCATGATTGACAATGCATATACTTAAATTATCAAAGTCGGTGTGCCTGGACATATTGAAAAATTTTCTCACTTAATCTAGTATTATAATTTTGCTCTGCTTTTTGAGTCTGCGAGTGAATTTATATAATGACAGAAAACCAAAAAAAGGAAGAAATTCTGAGAAAACTTTTGGTGATTTTCTCTTATTTTTAGATACTACATGTACCATAAGGCCACAACCTAACAAATCATTTAAGCGCATACTCACATTCTTAAGTATGTAATTCCATTGAAGACACTAAAATGACTCATGCTTAAAATTAAGCTTGCGCTTAGATGTTTTGCTGGACTAGTAGCTAATTAGGCATAAATTTAGAAGCTGCTGATTCCCTTCATGATCCATTAACTGTGATATTGCAGATACCATGGTGTGGTAACTGATGATAAATGTTGTTTCTTTAATGAGAAACGCTATATCTCCTTTTTGTCTGTAAGCCAAGTATAACTAAACTTTCCTCCTAATTTGTATTCTTGAATCTTGAATAACTTTGGTTTCCCTGTGCTTCTCCTTCTGCTACTTTCCTCTCTATCAATATTTGTAATGCAATAAATCTTAATAGATTCCTTTTTTATTTGTCCTGTGGTTTTCAAATATAGGAGAAATGCAGGAATTCAGAGTTTTTCTTATAATACAATAATTCAATGGATAAAATGTGATGGAATTAAAGTACTAACATAAAGGTATATAAAAGTATGTTGATTTAAATTACCAGGTATTATTTTCTGTCTGAGTAATCCAACTGTGCTGACTGACCATGCTAGTGAGTATCAGTCTCTTTCTCTCTCTTTCTGCCTCTCTCTCTCTCCCACCTTTTTTCTTCTGTTGTAGAAGTGCCCCAGTGACTTCAGTGAAGAAAATTATAAATGACAGTCAGGAAAAAACAGTTGTTACATGCAACTAAACATATTATTAGAACTCTGTCTTATTACTGGATCTCTTTCTTTTCTCTGAATTTTCTTTTCATGCTTTTATACCGTCATTGAACAAGTTTGGAAAAAATGCATCAACTTGAAATGAAGAAAGTGTATCTGTTTATCACATTAATCTCTATTTATCCCTATGGCTCACCCCACTTCCCACAGCTCCCATTGGCCAGGAACTACAAACCGCAGCCACTGGGATGCTAAATGTAAATTAATTATCTCATGGTCCACCAATAGGTTGCCCTGATGGACCACACGTGAAAGTTTGTGAATTCTTGGGACAGAGTAATAGATTCAATAAACTTTAAGGGGAGAAGAAACTATCACAATCATCTAGGCTGACCCTCTGCACATTGCAAGCCACAGAATCTTACCCATCTACTACTGTGATAGACCCCTGACTTTTGACTCAATTACTGAAGTTCTGAAATCATGATTTAAAACTTTCAGTTACGGAGAATCCATCATATACACTAGATTAAACCAGCAAGTGACCTATGCCCCAAGTGACCCAGTCCCCATGCTGCAGAGGAAAATGAAAACCCCTGTGAATCTGACCAGGAGGTAAACACTTTCCTAACCCCAAATAAAGTTATTACTTAGCCACATGCTCAGGCTCTAAGGCCCACCAGCAACCATTTGGGCTCCACGCTCCCCATGCAGCACGGGGATTGCGGAGCCCAAATGACTGGAGCCCAAACGAGGCAGGAGGGGGAGGAGAAGAGAAAGAGAGAGACAGAGAGAGAGGTAGGAGGCAGAGGAGAGCTGAGAGAGAGAAAGAGAGAGAGAGGGGAAAGAGGAGGAGGAGAGAGAGACCAGAGGCTCAGGAGAGAAGACCGACGTAGAGAAGAGACCTGAAAATCCTGTCTTATAACGGGCTAATTGGCCAGTTAGCAATAATTCTGCTAGTAGTTATGTGTCAGCGAAGGCGGTCTCATTATACCATCCCCTTATCACACTCAGTCTTGGGACCAAAAATGTAACCAGCTTCCACTATTCCTCTTGGGGCATGTCTACACAGCAGCATTATTTTGGAATAACTGACATTATTCTGAAATAACAGCTTATAGAGTAGATGCGTACTATGTTATTTTGAAATAATGTTGAGATGGAGGATTTCTTACTCTGACTAATGGTAACCCTCATTTCATGAGGAGTAAGGGAAGTCGAAGGAAGAATGTTCTTCTTTTGACTTCCTGCTGTGTAGAAAATGTCAAAAGCCAAATTAGGCTGTTTTGACTTCAGCTACACAACTGACATAGCTGAAGTTGCATAGCTTAATTCAACTTTAGCCCTGCTGTATACATGTGCCTTTCGAAGGCTATTCCAAATGTTCACTCCTCTAATGACGAGAACCTTGTGCCTAATTTCAAGACTAAATTTGTTGATGATCAGTCTATAGCCATTTGCTCTTGTATCCAAATTGGCACTTAGTTTAAATAATCTCTTTCCCACCCTAGTATTTATCCTTTTGATATATTTCTAGAGAATAATCCTATCTCCCCTTCACCTTCTTTTGGTGAGTCTAAAAAAGCCAAATTCTTTGAGTCTCATCTCATAAAAGATTTATGTTTTTTTTTCATTTCCCATATAACCATAGTAATCCTCCTTTGCCCCTATTTAACTTTGAATTCATTTTTCTTATACATGGAAGACCAGAACTGCGCATAATATTACATGTCAGATCTAACCAATGCCTTGTATAATGGTACTAACACTGCTCTGTCTCTGCTAGAAATTCTTCACCTGATGCATCCCAGGACTGCATTTTAGCCTTTTTTCCCGGTCACATTATATCAGTGGCTCAGAGTCACCCTAGGACTCACCAACATATCCAGGTTTTTCTCCTCTTCTGTCGCTTCCAACTGACAATTCCCCATCTTATAGCAAAACTTCTTTAATTATCCCATTAGAGGCCGAGTAATTAGAAAATCCCTGTATCATCATTTAATTTCTGATTGTGGATTTCTGAATTAATTTGCAGTGTTTTCAAAAATTACCTATAGCATCTGTTTACTTATTATTATTGCATGAATTTCTCCATTGCCAGATTAGGAAATATTCTAGAAGTTCACTATAGATTTGAGTTAAAGCACATTCACTAGGTTTTTGCAATTTGAAGTTCATGTAAGGTCCATAATTTACAGGGTTGCATCTATCTCTATGAATTAAATGAGAACTCTTGTTTGCAAGGAGAGCCAGAAACAGGAACAAAAGGGGGAAATAATGAAACATCTGTCCCCAGAACAAAAAAAAAAATACAGAAAGAGCTGTATTTTATTTTTGAGTGGGGGTGGAATTTGTTTTGAGCGCTGTAGTTCATAACTATTAATCAAAACAAGGGTGGATGCTCTTGAAAAAAGAGTTATGGTATAATTTATAGGAAACATCCTGTTTTATACAGAAAAAAGAAGGAAGAAATGTAATTTTTTAGTCTTCAGTATTGGACTAGTAATGTGGAAAATACTATAAAATGGGATAAAATATTGAAAAATTACAATGGACAATACTGTACTAGAGGGAAATATTTCTTCCTCTAAACTGAAATAGAATTTTCAGTTCTGAAATTGTATATTTACAATGAAAAACGTGTAAATTCCTACATGCAATAATTCAGTGATTATGCACTTGCTGAAAACATTCACTGCAGATTTTTTTAGAAAAAATCCTAATTAAATCCCAATTAGAATGTGCAGTAGAGTGTTAATTCTTGGTAGTTATCCCTCTAGGGCCTCCCCTAAATCTTCAGGAACATAAGCTTAGTAGATATGTAAGAGATAATTATCAGTAAATAGGACCATCACATAACATGTTCACTGCATTGCTTATTTGTGGCTTATTTGCTGTTGTATCACACAGAATGCAAAATGTAATATGGAGGATTTTCTGTTACAAATGAGCATTTTCAGCTTCATCAAAATGCAATTACCATACCACAAAAGGCTGGTCATCTTATCATCGTTATAATGTTGGCACCATCCCAGATTCCACAAATCCAAGTTGAGTTCTGGGATTTTTCCAGTTTACTGCCTTTGAACCATTCCATCCATTATTTTATTTTGTTTTCATGCATACTTTCCCTCTGACATATTTGGTATTGGCCACTGTCAAAAGATAGGAGAGGAGGTTAGCTGGACAGTTGGTTTGACCAAAAATGTCTATTCTTCTGTTTTTATATTTACATACACACCAATCCATTGTGAAAAGCACCAAACAATAATTTACCAGTCATAAAAAAATTCTACAGGTCAATTGGGCCATAAAAAACTATTAAGGAGAATGGATCAATCAACCAGCAGACTTATATTAGAAAAACAGATGGTTTTACTTTTTCAGATATGCTTTCAACATCATATCCATAGGCCTGAAAATCTTTCCCCTGAAGTCATACTTAATCCATTTTATTAGCATTCTCAGAAATATGGGGAGTCAAATTAGTTCACTTGGCAGCTTAATCATTTATATGAACAAATCATGGGAAAAAATCTTTATCCTTTTCATAAACTAAGTGTAAATTATTAGCTGTGCTAGCCCTTGAAACGTCTTTATTACCAAGGACTTCACTTTGACTATGTTCACATTTTTAATTAAAGTCATTATCAAAGTGACTGAAAAAAGGTTGTTTTCTTCCAGTCATTTCTGTCCCCATTCGTACAGCAGGAAGGCTGCCACCATATGTGATGGTTCATGGTTCATTACATTCTTGCCCTTTGTCAAAGGGGATCATCTTTCTCAGCTGAGAAGATCTAGTTTTAGGTCAGTTTTGCCCCAATTACTAAACTTTTAACATTTTTCCAAAGTGCACTTAGCATTTGAAGTAGATTTAAGATCCTGTTGAACAAAACAAGTGCAGCTCCACTTACCAGTAAGTAATTTTAGCTATGGTTAAAGGTCCTATTATTTGGGGAGATGTGCAGGTTTTTATTTTCTAAATAAATAAGTACAATCTATAGTTATAAATGCTCTCTCAATGTGAAAGACTATCACATTAAACATCTACTGGGCCTGAATATCAGATCTGGCTATCTAATTTTTGAAACATTTACATTTATTGAAATTGGTAAGGTCTTGCTTGAAGCCTTATTTAGATGAATTAATTGCCCTATGTTTTCTTTCAGGCCACTTTGGTCAATTGTTGTTTGTTTCTTTTCATGCATATATGATAAATTACTAATACGGTATATATTTCTCTACTTTATTTTCCAGATTTTGTTGTTCCTCCAAGTATCTGAAAGTAGAGCATTGGTATTAATTTAATTTCAGGTAAGTGAGTGGTATTACAAAAACTATTTTAAAGAAACTTTGGACAAGGAAGTTATGGACCATCTCCTTAAGGCTATTTAGGCTTTAATCTTCTAGTAAAAATAGGAGCATTTTGGAATCTTAATATTTTAAGAATCTGTGCCTAGGGGTGTGTCTACACGGCACCCTTAGCTCAAAATAAGCTACGCAATTACCTACTCTTCCTGCTAGACCATGTGCCTAGGTCATTGCCCATTGAACACTTGCTGAAGCTAGTAGTGGTAACACCCTTACAAAAGTCTCTGGCATTGTCTGCCAAGCACCTACTTTTTTTTTACAATAACTAAACTTCAGATAGAAAGTTTACTGAAATAAAGCATTCAAATTTACCATTCATTCCAACACTTATTTTTCAGAGACAACTCTTGCATTCTTTCTATTCATCAATTCATAATTCTATATACAGTCTGTTTTTAGTGTCTGCTTTAAAATAGGTTGGAATAATTCAGAATACTCCTATCATATACC
Source organism: Pelodiscus sinensis (assembly GCF_052426305.1). Lineage (NCBI taxonomy): Eukaryota > Metazoa > Chordata > Testudines > Trionychidae > Pelodiscus > Pelodiscus sinensis. The sequence goes on from NC_143063.1 coordinate 36,073,185, forward strand.
TTCTCTTCCCCAAGTTTTTAACAAAAAGATTTGTAGTAATCTTGAAGTCCTCTACAACTGAATCACATAGGAAAAAAACTGGAGGAGGGCAAAGCATACTTTCCGACATTTCACCTTGAATGTAAGCTAAAAACTAATCTTTTTTTCTATCTTTTTAAAAAAATTAGCAAGACTTGAAATGTATCTTTGGATCCCTACATCTATGTTTCTTTCAGGATTTGTTTTCTGTTCTCCTATAACTTTGGAAGTTGGTGCAATAAATGAATCATCTCACTACTTTCTCTCTTCAATATCCTGGTACTGACACAGTCACAACAGTGGGGGCAAATAATAGTTTACCAATAAAAATGATGACATGATTCACAGAAGAGTTCCTGTCAGAAAATGTTGCTTACTAGTAATATATAATTTCTGAACTGCCAATATTGACGTAGCATCAGTCTGTAGACAACTTTCCAGGAATGATACTTCTGGAAGTTGAATTGGCACACATGAGGTCAATATGTACACAAGGACGCTAACAATAGCCAGGGATAGATACTGGTGGAAGGGCTCTAATATATGTGCATATCTATTGCATATATATAATGCATGGGCAGATTTTTAGAGTTGTGTACAACTACCTGAGCACACATTCAAACACCAGGGCTGTGTCTACACTGGGCCACTTATTCCGGAAAATCAGCCACTTTTCCGGAATAAGCTGCAAGCTATCTACACTGGCCCTTGAATTTCCAGAAAAGCAACGATGCTCTACTGTACAAAATCAGCCGCTATTCCAGAAAAACTATTCTGCTCCCGCTCGGGCATAAGTCCTTATTCCGGAACACTGTTCCGGAAAAGGGCCAGTGTAGACAGCCCAGTAGTCTTTTCCGGAAAAAAAGCCCCGATCGCGAAAATGGCAATGGGGGCTCTTTTCCGGAAAAGTGCATCTACATTGGCCACAGACGCTTTTCTGGAAAAAGAGCTTTTCCGGAAAAGCAGCCTGCCAATGTAGATGCTCCTTTTCTGGAAAAACTGAAAACGGAATAGTATTCCGTTTTAAGCATTTCCAGAAATTCATGCCAGTGTAGACACAGCCCAGATGTATCTTTTGCCAAATTAGATTTCTAAGTTAGCCATAGTGACAGAGATGCAGCCGTGTTAGTCTGGTCTAGCTGAAACATCTTGTTAGTCTTTAAAGAGCTACATAGTTCTGTCTTTTGTTTAAGTTAGCCATGTGTGTGTAAGTGGCCATGTGTATGTATACATCTGGTATTTCAAGCCTAAATTATATACATGTCGTGATTTGTTCATGCCTGGCTGAAAGCTGAGTTTTGAATTTTCCAAGGAAATTTAGATAGCATACAAATAGCAGTCAAAAGTAAAATGCAATATTTTTTAGCCACCCCAAATGTTTTTTTTCTTAGAATTTTCCTCACTGAAGAACTTCCAAATGTTTGTTTGGGTTTTCCAACGTACAAAGCCAAGTTTCAAATGATTGAATTTCTTCATAAAATAAACAGCTATAATTACCCTCTATTGAAAGGTTACTATGAGTGCACATTTATTGATGTGGTCCGCAAATACTATACTGATGAAGTCATGTAAGAATATCGATTGTCAATTATGTGGGTGCAGCATCTCACCTCCTATAATGATCCTTAGATTTTAGTCAGTGTTCCCCACATTATCAAGGGACTTTTATAGTTAAGAAATAATAAACTGCAAGCAATATTACAATCATTTACCATTTAGCCCATTGATGCAGATGTTGTATGAATGACAGTGTATTCTTACATTAAGAGCCACACTCTATTACAATGTGTTCTTAAAGAATCTTATGTGCATACAGGCTATTCACTCTAGACAAGTGAGGGTAATAAGACCTGTAAGTGTCAAGTTAGGTTCTTGGCTCTTGAACTTTAAGACCATGGCTGTGTCTAGACTGTCAAGTTTTTCCGCAAAAGCAGCTGCTTTTGCGGAAAAACTTGCCAGCTGACTACACTGGCCGCTTGAATTTCCGCAAGAACACTGACTTCCTACTGTCTGAAATCAGTGCTTCTTGCAGAAATACTATGCTGCTCCCATTCGGGCAAAAGTCCTTCTGCGCAAAGCTTTTGCGCAAAAGGGCCAGTGTAGACAGCTCAGATTTATTTTGCGCAAAAAAGCCCCGATTGTGAAAATGGCGATCGGGGCATTTTTTGCGCAAAAGCGCATCTAGATTGGCACAGACGCTTTTCCGCAAAAGCACTTTTTGCGGAAAAGTGTCCGTGCCAATCTAGACGCTCTTTTCCGCAAATGCTTTTAATGGAAAACTTTTCTGTTAAAAACACTTGCAGAAAATCATGCCAGTCTAGATGTAGCCCATCTGTGTATTCCTCACTCTCTCCTAAAGAACAGGATCATTTTACATGAGTTAAAACTCCCAGGTTACTTGTAGACATGTCAGACAAGCTCATTTCAACATCAGCAATTTCAAGAGCAGCTATGAGAAAAGATATAGGTTTGTTGTATAGAAGGCCAGAGGGGTCATCAACTGGCATTTACACAGATCTGTACTTTTAAAAACTAGTCTTAGCATTCCTTGATGCTTCTTCTCAGCAGCAGCAAGCAAAGCCTAGATCTGTGCAAAAAAAAAAAAAAAAAGAAGAAAATAAATGTTCTCTATGTGTGCAAATAACATTTTTCATGGCTTTGCTTAGAAGTTAAGTATTTGGGGTTCTCCCGTCACTAAGTATCTACAAAATGAGAGAGAGAATCCACAGTTGGAAAATTATTTTTACCAAGGACTAAAAATCCATTTTCCAGGTAAAACTTGTGAAACTGCTGTACTGAGGGTGAACTTTTTCACCATAGAGGGTTTATTCACTAACACAAGGACAATATTATTTTTACACCTGGGATCGTATTAATATGCTTTTTATAACTATTTGCTTAGGAGTTTTTATTGATTTATAAACTATTTCCATGTAAACATCAGAAACAAGACACTAACCAGTACAAAACTGAATTATGCTATTTAGGGAACTTTATACAATAATATAATCATCAAGTACTTTTGGGGCAAGGTATTAGCATATTACAAACTAAACCACTTTACATGAGCCAGGCCATATTGTTTCTGCCATTTTATTAGCCTGAGTTAAAGTGTCAATTCTGTTTCTACTAGTATGTCTTTCAAAAGTTAATATTTAAAAAGGTGCTTTTAGTAAAAGAACACACTTAAATAATTGGTTACCATGTATTCAGTACTTAAAGTATCTGTTTTTCTGGATGTGCAATTGGTGTGTTGATTTTTCATTGCAAAACCCTGCCATATATTTTGAAACAATTCCTATCATTTTGGATTATTTTTCTCCAGTGAGTAATTCTCCATAGTCTAGCAGTGCCAGTGAAAGGCAGACATTTGTCCATTTTTAAATGAACGTAACAGTTGTGAATTGAAAATAGAAAAGAGGTCATTTTTATTCTATTTGTTTTTCTTTTTAAATATATATTTTAATCATATGTTATTGTTTGCAGCATGCTTCCTTACATCATAGATAACTGATATCAGGTGCAGCAGAATCTCATGCTTTACCAGATGAACTGAACTAATAAAAAAATTAGGAAATTGTATGAAATTCCTTTAAATTAATCCTTCCTCTCACATTAAAAGACATTTTCAGAATGTAATGAATGAGACTCTGCCTAGAGTAAGGCCTGAAGGACTGAGTCCTATTTACTGAATTTCTGATGCAGAGCTGTGCACTGATGTCTTTTGAATTGCTTAGAATTCTCTGTAGTCCTTTTAACTGTTTGTTTCCATTAAGCTTTATTTCTTCTGGTTTTAAGGCTATATAGTAAGGAATCATCCTAAGTTCTTTGCAAGCTGGATAGTTGTTCCTATTAAGACAGGAAGAACTTCAATTAAAATTTATTTTTATGTAAATGTTACATCACATGGAAATGACAGCCTGTGGACATCTGCAGTCACTCCAAGTCTATTCTGTCTCCAGAGCTACGTCTAGACTGGTCAGTTTTTCTGGAAAATCAGCCACTTTTCCAGAAAAACTTGCCAGCTGTCTACACTGCTTGAATTTCCGCAAAAGCACTGACTTCCTACTGTAAGAAATCAGTGCTTTTTGTGGAAATACTATGCTGCTCCCATTCAGGCAAAAGTCCCTTTTGTGCAAAGCTTTTGTGCAAAAGGGCCAGTGTAGACAGCTGAGATTTGTTTTCCGCAAAAAAGCCCCTATCACGAAAATGGCGATTGGGGCTTTTTGCGCAAAAGCGCGTCTAGATTGGCACAGACGCTTTTCCGCAAAAAGTGCTCTTTTCCGAAAATGCTTTTAACGGAAAACTTTTCCGTTAAAAGCATTTCCGGAAAAACATGCCAGTCTAGACGTAGCCCAGGAGTCAAGAACCCCTCTTTTCTCATTTTTAGTCTCTGTGGCTACCTTCATAGCCTTACACAATAACAGAAATAGCTATCTGATACACATGCCCATGGGAGTTTGAGTACACAATGATCATGATTAATCTAAGGGCTTGATCTTACACAGGATTCTCTGGCTGTGCTCCAGAAAAGCATTAAGTACATTCTTAACTGTATGTGTAATCCCATAGACTTCAGTACGACTACGCACAGGCTTGAAGTTACATACAGTGATGGTGTAGTTAAATTGGTCCCAAGATACTAGAGAGACAAGGAATATTCTCTTTTATTGGACCAGCTTCTTTTGGTGAGAGAGACAAGCTTTCAAGCTACACCGAGATCTTCTTCAGGTCCGGAAAACATATAGGCTATGTCTACACTCAGGGCTGACTCTAGGTACCAGCAAATCAAGCACGTGCTTGGTATGGCATATTTCCAGGAGTGGCATTTCCAGGTAAGCAGCCGCCCCCAGCAATTCCCAGCCCTGCCTCTCCTATTTATGATACTTAGTATTTCCATTGTAATCCTCTGTAATTTCATTGTTTCTTTTTCTTTCAGGTCATGCTTCTGATTAATTGAGTTGGAACTCTAGAAACTTATGCCACAATAAAACTAGACTTCTTGTTTTTTCTAAAACAGACAAACATGACTATCTCTGAAACTTCTGTACTATATTTTAGCGAATATACCCCATAGTTTTTGCTATTTGAGTAAAAAAAACCTGTATACCCCGTGCATGAGTATAACCCACAGGATATACAAGACTTGTATTTCAAACTGTGTCAGAGGGTATATCCCAGTTCCCGCACAGCCGCACTAACACCTAGGTGAGTAAAAAAAGTTTTATATACCCCATGCACGAGTATACCCCGGGGGGGGGGGGTGAGGGGTTTGTAAAAATGCATATAACCCACAGGTTATATTCGCTAAAATACAGTAATTGTGTAAGTCATCAAAGGAGCACTCAAAGATGATAAGGTAATTGTGGAGAAATCAAATAAATTCTTGGAGAGAGTCCCAAGGCTGAAATATTCTTTTTAGGTGACAAATCTGAGGAATTATCCCAGATTGAGGTGTCATTATAGGAGGTTTTAGAACAAATTGATAAACTCACCAGGACCTCGTGACATTCACCCAAGAGTTCTGAAAGAACTCAGATGTGAAATTAAAGAACTATTAAATGTGGTTTGTAACCTATCCTTTAGCTATCTTCCAGCAATTAGGTACAGAAGATGATTTAATATGACACCAATACTAAAAAAAGGGTTTTAGAGGTGTTCCCGGCAATTATATACCAGTAAGTCTAATGTCAGTACCAGGCAAATTACTTGAAACTATAGTATAGAATAGAATTATCAGACACATGGATGAACATAATTTGTTGCGGGGGGGGGGGGGGGGGGGCTCAACATGATTTCTGTAAAAGGGAAATTATGTCTTACTAATCTATTAGAGTTTTACAAGGGGGATCAACAACCATGAAGACATGGTGGATCCAGAGGATATAGTGCACTTAGATTTCCAGAAAGCATTTGACAAGGTCCCTCATCAAAGGCTTTTAAATAAAGTAAGTTGTCATGTGATAAGAGGGAAGGTCCTCTCATGGATTGATAACAGGTTAAAAGACAGGAAACAAAGGGTCAGAATAAATGTTCCATTTTCAGAATGGAGAGAGGTTGTGTCTCCCAAGGGTCTATATTGGGACCAATACTATCTAGAGTTGTGTCTCCCAAGGGTCTATATTGGGACCAATACTATCAACATATTCATTAATAGTCTGAGGCTATGATTAGACTACAAGTTTCTTTCAGAAGAAACTTTTTCAGAAGAGATCTTTCAGAAAATCTTTTTTTCAAAAGAGAGCACCTACACAGCAAAAGCACAATAAAAAGCATTCTGTTTTTTCAAAAGATAGCATCCACATTGATTGGATGCTATCTCGCATTTTAGTTGTGTGATTACTGTTGACGGAGTGGCCACCAGGGCACCTGTGCTTTTTCCTGGAGGCCTCTTCTTTTGAAAAAAAAACCCCACTCTCTTCTGTGTCCCCACACTCCTTTTTCCGAAAAAACTTTTTTCGAAAAAAGGCTTCTTCCTCGCAGAAAGAGGTTTACTGCTGTTGGAAAAACCCCTGAGTTATTTTGACTTTCTGTTGAAAGTATGCAATAGCAGTGAGGACGTAAGTGCAGTTTTTCTGGGAAAAAAGCTGTTTTTTCAGAAAAAATCTTCAGTGTAGACATATCCTGAGAAAGGAGTAAACAGTGTGGTGGACAGTTCTCTTGAAACATCCACTCAATGTGCAGCAGCAGTCAAAAAAGTAAACAGAATGTTTGGAATCATTAAAAAGAGGATAGAAAATAAGACAGAGAAGATCTTATTATCTGTATATAAATCTATGGTATGTCCACATCCTGAATACTATGTACAGATGTGGCCACCTCATCTAAAAAAAGATATCTTGGCATTGAAAAATGGCAACAAAAATTATTATGGGTTTGGAACAGGTGCCATATGAAGAGAGACTAAAAAGACTAGGATATTTCAGCTTAGAAAACAAGAGACGAAGGGGGAATATGATAGAGATCTATAAAATCATGACTGGTATGGAGAAAGTGAATAAGAAAAAGTTATTTACTTGTTCCCATACCATAAGAACTAGGGGTCACCAAATGAAATTAATAGATAACAGGCTTAGAAAACACAAAAGGAAGTTTTTCTTCACACGGCACACAGTCAACTTGTGTGACACCTTGCCAGAGGATGTTGTGAGGACCAGGACTTTAACAGGGTTCAAAAAAGAACTAGATAAATTCATGGAGATTAGGTCCATCAATACTTATTGGCCAGGATGGGCAGGAATGGTGTCCCTAGCCTCTGTTTGCCAAGGGCTGGAAATGGATGACAGGAAAGGGATCATTTGATGCTTACCTATTCTGTTCACTCCCTCTGGGGCATTGGCTACTGTTGAAAGACACGACACTGGGCTAGACAGACCTTGATCTAATTCAGTATGGGTGTTCTAATGTTTTTATGTTATCATTTGTAACAAATGACAGATTGAGGAACAATGGTCTCAAGTTGCATTGGTGGAGGTCTAGGTTGGATATTAGGAAAAGCTATTTCACTGGGAAGGTGATGAAGCAGGATTGATCCTGTTTTTAGCAGGGAGTTGGATTTGATGACCTCTCTTCCAGCCCTATGATTCTATGTTTCTAACGTGATAGCCTTGTGGATCTCACATAGTCAGGGAGATCATGGGCTTGAACCTGGCTCTCCCTCTGTCCTGGTGAGTGCCCTCACCTTTGGGCTGTTCATAGGTATTTCTTGTCTTTTGTGAATAATAAGAAAGATCTTAGATTTGTTCTGCCATAGAATAGAAAGAATGGATGGAAAAACAGTTTCTTGCCCAATTCTAGATGCACCCTCTCAGCTTTCTTGGAATTCAGCAATTGAGACTCGGGGATGAGTCCTATAAGATGCTCTCTGAACTATCCAGATGTCTTGTGATCTGCTAGATTTGGTTAGGCATCTGTTATGACGGGGCTTTTAGGAGACTTCCTGAACTCCCTGCTTTAGCTCTTCCTAGAAATACTACAGAAAAAATATTTCTTTAGGGTATTTCAACACTTTCAGTGTCATCTAGAAGCCGAAATGCAGAAAAATGAAAAGGAGTGGGGGGAAATAAACTTTTTCAAAGCACCAGAAAGCCTTGGTTGTGCTTTGAGCAATGGCTCAAGGATTTATTTTTCATTTCATCCTCAAACTTCCCGGGTTTTGCCTCCTTGTAGCTTATGATTTGTTAACTTTTCTTGTTTTCAACCCAGTTTTTCCAAATCCGTGGCTATTCCAGTTTCAGTAGATTGGTGTTTCCAATCTTACCTTGCTGTTTTGTACTATGTTTATGGTGACAAATTTTCAGTAATGTGCTATTATTATTTCTGATTAATTAAGTATAGGATTGCAATTATTTGATTTGTTTTCTCTTATATTTTAGCCTGTGTTTATGTCAGTAAAGTTACTTCAGAATCAATAGTTTGGGATTTCTATGCGTTAAAAAAATTAGAGGGACAACAGTTGGCTGGATTGGAGACTGTGTATACATACTATACAAAGTTCCAATATCATTCACATATTTGTTTCTCCCTTATGAATCATAGAACAGGAAGGAATCTGGAGAGGTCATTGAGTCCAGGTCCCTGCACTCAGGATCAAGAACTATCTAGATCCTGGCTATTTCTACTCCACTTGTGTTTGCTGATCTGCACCCAAAGATTTATTTAGTAGGAAGATGACTTAGATACACATTATAAATCAAGACCTTAAGGAGGAAGGACTATCATTCATTTCTCTCATTATTTCTTCGCTATCTACATTCCTTTTGTAATGCCTTGTTATATTTTTACTTACAGTAATTTTTAATTACACTATTTTATTTCATAGCTTTTCTCAAGGATATGTCTAAGTACTTCCTTGAGGGTATGTCTAGACTACAGGCTTTTGTCGACAGAAGTTTTGTCGACAGATACTGTCAACAAAGCTTCTGTTGACAAAGAGCATCTAGACTACATCCAGTTTTGTGAACAAAGCAAGCCGCTTTGTCGACATGACAGTGTAGACTCAAAAGGCAGTGTAGATGCAATAATGCCTTCTGTCGACAGAACTCTGTCGACAAAAGGCATTATTCCTTGTAGAACAAGGTTTACATACGTCGACAAAACTGCTGAGTTATGTCGACAGAACTCAGTAGTAGTGTAGATGCAGGTATAGTTTTGTCGACAAAAGTGGACTTTTGTCGACAAAACCCTGTAGTCGAGACACACCCTGAGTGTCCTGGTTTCCTGCCTCAATATTTGCATTTAACATTATTATTACCGTATTCATATGTTTAATGAATTAATGTTTCATTCTTCTTGAATGAATTGTATTCATTTTCAATGCAAGTGTCTATACAGTCACAGAGCACAATCTTCTACATGCTGATTCTAACCCTCTCATTGGTATCGGTGTCACACAGAATCAGACCCGTAGTAGATCAGTGCCTGTATCTCTCATTGGTTTATATTATTCATTATGCACGAATATATAGAATGACATATCTGACCTCAATAACACCCAATCTATTTGAATTCTGGTCTTTTTTGTTATTAAGCCATGGAACTTAAAGATAAAAGAAAACTTCAAATGGCAAGACAAACAGTGCAAAGTGGAGAGAAGAGAAGGTAAATGTGATGGAAACAGTGGAAGATACTATCTCTGCATGCTGCAAACCAAATCAGGAAGAAACTAAACCCCTCCAAAGTGCAGACTAGCATATTAATTTGTACCAATGTCAGTTGGAATACAATATGGCAAACATTTCCCCTCAGTCCTCAAAGCAAGTTAAAACAACCCTCCAAACAGCAAGGCTAAACAAGAACAATGCAAATTGAGTTAACATAAAACATGATCTGCAAGCAGAAATGTTAACTTAAAAACTGACACATAGGCAGACACTACTGACTCTCTCCAGCTGCCAGACGGTTTCTTACTTTTGGTGGGCTCTCAGCTAAGGACAGCATACTAATTCTCCCAGCTGGAGACACAGTGGGGGACTAGGTGAAAGAGCATGCCTGTAGTGGATGTGAAATGAAAGAATTTCTACATGCAGAGAAATGCCTATTTCCTTCAGATAAATAGACAGATAGAGATAGATAGATAGATGTTAGTGGAAGATGTGGTAACTTTAGTGTCAGCAGTATTTTCTTGTGTTTCTTTGTACTGGACTCACTTGAGTCATTGCTTCAGATATTGGGGTTAGCTACCTTACCTGGCAAATCTTTCTGTTATCTAAAATTTCTGGTGAATATGTGAGGCTAGAGCACTTGGCAGTGTTAGTCTTCTGAAGCCCTGTTGCTCTTGAGGGAAAAACATGAGGAGTGCAGCTGCTTTATTTAGAGGAAATATGTTGAATGCAACAATATAGGCAAAATAGAGCTTGGGAGCTGGAGCTGGCTTGCAAAGCCACCAGAGCTGGTTCATGGACCGCTCTGCTGGGACCCACAGGCACACAGCTGCCGCAGGTTTAAAGCACAATCTGGCGGCTTTCTGCTCTGACAGGAAGGGGAGGCTTCGTGTGATCTGCCCGCCCACAGCCCAATCTTCAACTCCTATTGGCCAGAAAGAACTGGCCAATAGGAATTGACCCCGACCAATTTCTCAGCTCCTACTGGCTGGAAAGAACCAGCCAATAGGGGCTGAGAGATTGGACTGGGGGATAGGAGCAGCACAAGCCTTTTCCCCTTCCCAAAACTGAGAGCCACATGGAGGAAATAGCCTGCAGCTCTAAGTAATCTGGGGCAGCAGCTCGCAGGGAGCCCAGCCTGCCTTAGAGGTGCTGGCCAGGAGATGCTTAGGTAAGCGCCTCTCAGACAGAGCCTGCCTGGCACCTCTGCCCCTTCCACACCTCAACTCCCACCCCCAGGTCCATCCAAACCCTCTGCACTTCCCTGCCCCAAGTCACAACTCCTCCCAGGCCCTGTACCCCTTCCCACATCCCTGCGCCAGGCCAGAATCCTCTCCTGCACCCAAACACCCTCCCAAACCCTGCAACCCAATGCCCTGACCCAGGTCACAACCCCCTCCTTCACTCAAACTCCCTCTCAGACCTCACACCATCTCCTGAACCCCAGTCCCTTACTCCATGTGCCCTTTTGTACCCAGCCCCCACATGCCTATCCACAGAAAAGTGCAGTTCTTGACCACTTTCCAAACCTCACAAAAAATATTGCCCACCCCTGACATAGAGGCACAAGGCGGGGGGATGCTTTGTGTTGTCTTCTCCTTTAGGTGCCTGGTCTGCCTGTCTTATGTCTCTGTACAACACACAAGTGGTCAAAGGGAAGGCAATCCTCAACACTTGAGTAGTTGCTTTCCATAAGTGATGGTTACGTGAAAAATATTTCAGGGATATAAATGTATTAAAAGTAATGTAGCTGCACTTGACTTAATTATAGATAGCTTTCAGCAGAGCACTAACCATGAGAGTGGATCCTGAAAATAATTTGCTCCTTACACATCTGTAAATACATGTTCCTTACTAGATATTGATGGCAGCTGCCATCTGGTGTCATTCCATTGAAAGGCTCTAAACAAACTATCAATGTAGCCAGAATCTCTCTTAACTGCCTTGTTAGTTATCCTAATGCAATTATGCAGCCTTCTAATCTGTGCTCTAGATACAATCAGGAGTCAGGAGAAACCTACCCTCCCAATATGACTATATGCAAAGAGAGGTGACTGAATAACGACTACATCTGCCTGAGTATTTATAACGTGTGCCAATGCCTAAGCTTGTCAACAGGGAGGCGGAAATCCATTTTCAGTAACTCCAGCATAATGTCGAGAATGTTTTAAACTTCCTAGCACCCTCTTAACCTTTGCTTAAGGAAGAAATATCCCTGTTTGCTATAGGTATATGGTTGGTACTGCCTGCTAGTGGGTTTTTTTGTGATCTCACAAATAAAACCTCACCCCAGGAAAAAAGAAGGATGCAATAGCAACTTCGAAGGGTTCATGGCTACCCACCAGGGATAAAATAATATGTTGAGCATATCACTATTTATGTATCACTGTCTTAAATAACTATAAATCATAATGATAAGGAAAGGAGTGCCCAAACCATCACTAAATAAGTACATAGAAATCAACTGAGTACAAAATTAAACAGGTTACACAAGAAAAACACATTAATCTATGTGTAACTTGCAAAGTATTTTAATTTAAACAAATGAATTGAAAGCAAACAAATATAACTGTTGTCTCTGACAGTTGGAAGTCTCTATTGAAATTTCTGTTTCCTTTTACTCCTCACTTGTCAGAAGTATAATTACAATTTTTAATAACCTCACTCTTTAGGAAAAATAAATGTTGTATAACAAACAAAATGTTCAGTTGGAAGCTTTTCCATCAGCTCTGCTAAAAACAGTCTAGTTTCAAATTAGAAGGCAAAACCCAACCCATTCCTAACATGAACTCTACCACTCATCTACCAAATTTTATGTAGACACACAATTAAAAAAAAAGATATCTGATAACAAAAGAAAGGTGGCATTGTCCAAAGTAAAATACTTCCTATGAAATATACAAAGAGAAAACTACCAGAATCTACATTAAAAAAAATAACAATGTGAAATTTGACACTGGTAACTCTCTTACTTTTAGGGGAATAAAACTAGAATTTATGCCCCATGCTAAGTCCATTATATAATGAGACCTTAAATATGGAATCACTACCAGCTGCCTCTGTATCACAGCCATTTCTACAAGACAAATCATTTCTGAGATGCTTATTTTCCCCAACCTTATTATTAAGGGGAAACTTGCTGATTATATGCTGTAAGAATCTTGTAATAATGTTTCACAAAATTATTTTTGTCTTCTGCTTGAGTATATCTTGCCACCTCAGTATGCACCATTTACATCGTAACTGTCACTCATGCCTAAATAAAAAAATAAAAAAACGTTTTACAGAAATCGAAAACCAAAACAAAGAAAAAATCTGCAAGGTGAACTTATTCTACCTTTGCCAAGCAACACAGATTTTACATCTTTTTATATTGCTTGCTTTCCTTTCTTTTTTATCTTTATAAGCTTTAGGAACTATGCCATTTTCCTCATTCGTGCCCTCAGGAAATCCCAATATATGAATGTGCTTTCATTTCTTATGCACAAACTATGATTTATTCTAAACTATAGCTCACAGTCGATAAACAAAATACTGGGGAGACAATTTGATGGACCGATTACACAGAGGTAATTGTAAAAATGTACTTTTATTTCCTGTAGATATTGTGTGCAGAAGTCATAGCATGGAGAGCACATTACTGAAGACAAATTATGATTAATGAGCAGGCATGCCAACATTTGGGCATCATTTTGGCAACTGTAGATTTATGACCCAATTAGAAATAAGATGAAGACACACTGCCTGTTGGTTCACGAAGGGGCGGTTCAAATTGTAATAAGATGGAGCTATTATTTAAAAGAAGTCTTATTAAATCTAATAATATATATCTAAAATATGATTTTTCTGTCTGCACTCTCTCAAAAAAAGAATCATCTGGTGTAATAGCATCAATCCTCATGGATAATTCCATTTTACTAAAATCAACAGCATTGCTTAATAAAGTGATTAGATTACCCATGTTTGTAAAGGGCTCTGTTTTCACTGGCCTGCATTGTAAATCAAGATGTCTTGGAGTATTGTTGCTGCACACTAAAGCAGCAGTGATTCAACTAGTGTCTGTTGTCTCCTTGCTGGTGGTCCACAGAGAGAGCTACTCAATCTTGATGATATCCAGTTCAAGAACTTGATCCTTATCTTCAAGAGAGTTAAGGTGAATTCATGGCCCTAAGGAAGTCTTTGCCTAACCCTATTAAAGTTTTATCTTTGACTTTGGTGGAGCTAGGATTTAATCCTTAATGGGCTGTGCTCAGGATACCCAAAATATTGATTGAACATTGATCCTGGAACAAGGGGCAATCACACCGCTTCTCTAGCCAATGGAATTTCTTACCACCAGTGTAGCTGATGGGTACAGGAGATGGAGCTTTCTCAGCAGCATGTCCAAGCTGAACTCTCACAGTATATAAGAAACCTCACCATTATCTATTCCAAGGAAAAGCTCATTTTTATGGCTTTTCTTTCCCTAACTAAACAGATAACATGTAATCCTGCTTGGACCATTGCTTTGACTGGTCTGCCAATTGCATATACTCCAAAATGTCTATTTGGATGTACACTTATCATCTGGCACATGCAAACGTGGGTTCTATTGGTACAGTTTGATGTTACCTCAAATTTTTCTGGTGCCAAAATGGTTTAAGACTTTGAAGAGCCAGACATTTTCAGGATTTTCCATAAATATAATTATTGAACAGACAATGCCACTATTTCTTTCTAGAAACAGACTTTTCTTAAGGTTCCCTTTGTTTCTAATATATTTCAAAAAACCACCTCATTATTCTAAACTCTGCTGACCATCGATTTCTCTGTGTCTCTTTTTGCTTCCTGTTTCAATAACAGAATGATATCCTAACATATTCTAGTCCAATTAGATCTTAGATTTTGTCTTCTCTGCAAATTTATTTATGGGACTTAGCATAGAAAGCAAACGATCAGATTGTATAACTATCAAGACATACAATCTTGACTCTCTATGCAGCGTTTTGATCTATTATTTTTCTGTCTTTTAAAATTTGAAACATCAGCAAAAGCTATTGGTATCTTCCGATCCAAATAGAGAGGTCTATAAAGAATTCATATTGCATAGAACCCCTTAGATTATTAAAACTGAAATAATTTAAAAAGTTGAATGCCAATGCTACCTTTCATATTTTCCTTGACAGGTCTTCTTACATTTAAAGTTGTGCTAGGGACCATCACGTGTTATGTTTTGATACACTGACTTGCACAATCCACTCACATTCTCCACTGGAATGCCTGTGTTTCTATGAGATGTCTTAGTCCATGGACAGAGCTTCTTGACACTGTGATAATACAAACAGTAGTATTAATGAATAGGTGCTTCCACAATATATATAATAAAAAGTTATGATAATACTATGAATTTGATAAAGTTGACTGTGCTGTGAATTTTTATATTTTTACCACTTTCTCATCTAGGACAATTAAAAACCAATCATTTTCATTTTTCCTTATCATCAGTTTCTAGTCAACTTCATTTCCAAGTTCTCACGAAGTAGCAGAAAGCAACAATCCCTGTGCTTCAGACAATGAAAAGGATGTTTTCCTGGGTAAAACTAGAGTTTTCAGTTACAATTTTTTTAACTCTGTAGTGGGGTTCGACTCACTACTACTATGACTCCTGCTAATCAATCCAGGAATTAGCTCTGACATTCAGTAGGATGCAATCTTCTGGCCAGTCTCTTGCTTGTCACTACACTGACTCTATGTGGACCTATGTTACTCTCAGGACTGTGGTGTCTTCTTTGGGGCCCTGGCCTCTGGCAATGCCCACTACTCTGGTCTCTTCTTTCCTTCTAGGGGCAACAACAATCCTCAGTCTCATTTTCCATTGTGGCCCAATGCAGCTCAAATGTTTAGTCCATTTTCCTCTGGGGCAAGCCACAGTCTGTACAGACCACTTTCCATTGTGGCAAGGTATTGTGTAAGTGGGAAGAGGAGGGAGACCCAGGCTCTCCCACTACTCTGGATCCTGGCTTGGAACCCTGTGGAGGCAGCCTTATCCTGCCCTCCTTCACTCTTCTTAACTGCTCTCGTTTCCTTTCACACTTCCCTGTAACTCATTACAACTTCTTGGCCCTTGTATTGAGGCCTGCTCCCCTGAACCTCTGTAGCACTGCTTTCTTCACGTGCCTCTCTCTCACTGGGAGTCAGTCCTTCGTCCTGCCTGGTGAGGACCCAATTGCCCACTGCTGTGCTAAACAGCTCCTTATTACAGGGCTGCCCCAGCAAACTGTTCTCTGAATGGCTTCCTATGAGCCATTTCCTGATTGGAGGGCATTTGTGCAAGCTCCCTCCAGCTTGCTTTAACCCCTTCTCTGCAGGAGTGGGGCAGCCTCTACACTAAAAACACAGAGATATTTTTGTTGGTCCTAAAGATTTGATTAAAATCTGTATTTTGGGACCAGTTTGATTTCCCAGATTCTAAAGCAGACAGGACCATTATGATCACCTAGTCTGATCTTTTTGCATAACAAAGGCCATGGAACTTCCCCCAAACAATTCCAGTTGACTCTGTTTTTCACATTTGAGAATAGTTTGTGCCAGGTTAATGTGTTGCAGTGCAAAAGAGAATTTAGTACAAACTGCTTAATTAAATGTACTGATCTCACATGTCAGATAAATAGTATGGTTACAGCACAGGACTAGGATTCAGGAGAGGTGAGTTCTACCCTGGACTCTGCAACAAGCCCTTCTAGATTATCATGGCAAGTCGCTTCATCTCACCTTTCCTCAGTTTCCCTATCTGCAAAAAGGAAAATAATATACACCCCTCCTAAGTAAATGCTTTGAGATGTATTGATAAAAACTATGTAACAAGGAGGTATTGTTACTTACTACTATTAAAATCACACATATTTTCCCACAAAATATGTGTGTGAGGAGAGCCTCTTATTTCCCTTTCAGCAAGTTCTTTACTCTTCTCATCAAAAGTGCCTGTATGAATGAAGGAACAGAGAAATTGTCATAAATAAACAGAGCGATGAACCTCCTACTTGTATTCTTGCTTCCAGTAGTGGTATAGAATGGATGCTTCAGAGTACAAATATAATATTGGGAAGAGGGATTCAGTTCTTTCTACAGCTGCCAATTATTTTAAGCCATAAATCAAGAGGACTGAGAATCCTTGTAATGCTGTCCTACCTGATATAATTGGCTATGCTATTTGTCTACAGTTTACACAAGTACCTAACACTATTTTGAATCTTACTAATCAATTTGTCTCCATAGAATTTTCTGGTTTTAGATGTTAATTATAGATCACAAAGAAGGCTTTGAATTTCTTGCCTTTTAGTATCAGAGGGGTAGCCGTGTTAGTCTGAATCTGCAAAAGTGACGAGGAGTCCTGTGGCACCTTATAGACTAACTGAAGTGTAGGAGCATAAGCTTTCGTGGGCAAAGACCCACTTCGTCAGATGCATGACATACATGCATCTGACGAAGTGGGTCTTTGCCCACGAAAGCTTATGCTCCTACACTTCAGTTAGTCTATAAGGTGCCACAGGACTCCTCGTCGCTTTTGCCTTTTAGTGACATTTAGTTTTTCTAATTTGGGGCAGGGCTCCCAACTGACTTTCACTGTACTACTAATTTTGTATATGTATATCAATCAGCCAGATAGGCAGGTCATTATCCCACAACCCTATCAGCGATAATAGGATCAAAAGACAAAATTAAGTGTAACCAAGAGTAAGTCTAGACTGCAGGGTGTTGTTGACAAAACTATACCTGCGTCTACACTATCGCCGAGTTCTGTCGACATAACATCGACAGAACTCGGTGATTTTGTCAATTACGGTAAACCGCATTCTCTGAGGAATAATGCCTTTTGTCGACAGAGTTCTGTCGACAGAAGGCATTATTGCATCTACACAGTCCTTTGCATCTATACTGTCATGTCGACAAAGCGGCTTGCTTTGTTGACAGAACTGGATGTAGTCTAGATGCTCTGTCGACAGAAGCTGTCAACAGTATCTGTTGACAAAGCCTCTGTCAACAAAAGCCTGTAGTCTAGACGTAGCTCAAGAAAATATACACACAGCTAAATTTACACAGGAGGGAACTTCAGAGTTATGCTGTTAGTGTGCCAATGAAGGTCCTACTCTCATTCTGCAACTGAGCCATTTCTGAATATGAGCCATGCATTGCAGACAGCTCTACAGTGCAGAAATCTGGATACAGTAAAACAACCAATATTGGTTGGTTCAGATGCAGACAAATAAATGTGGAGCCATTTCACACACACACACACACACACACACACAACCGGGATGATGGTAATTTGCATGTTAGTCACTTCAAACTCATTAGCAACCTCTTTACAGTGACTGGAACTACTCACATACTTAAGTGCTTAGCTGGATTGGGGCCTAAAGGAGCAATTGAATGCATTTACAGAACTACAGTAAATAACAACAACAACAACAACAAACAAACAAATAAACCCCAGGGTTGGAAGGAGTAGAGCAGGTATAGTGTCCATCATGGTAGTTGGTAAATATGCTCTTTTACAGACTTCCTGCTGCGTAGACAGTGCCAAAAGCTGAAATAAGCTATTTCGACTTAAGCTATGCAATTGATGTAGCTCAAGTTGCATAGCTTATTTCACATTTGGCCCTGCTGTGTAGATGTGCCCATATAATGCTTGGAAGGAAAATATCTTTATTAATGTTAAAAGGGGAATTCCTATTTGGTGATTTGGGTTTCATTATGCAGTATTCAATGGATTATTTATGTTGGCCCTGTCCGGGCTTTTAGAAATTTTTGTTTCCAGCCCAGTTTTTCATTTTAAAAGGGAGATTGTGTTGTTTCCCAGTATGGGTTACTAAATCTAATGGTGAGGATAGGATCTTTTCTTCCTCGTTCTAGTAAATACAACTGAGATGAGCATTTTAGCCCCTGCTAGCTGAATTTACAGGATAATGTAAATCAGATTCAGTTTAATGTTAGAACCCTAAGTGATGGAGAACCTCTGGTGATGGAGAATAAAGAGAAGTTTTCTGGAGAAAGTGGGCCACTGCCATCACTATGGAATACAGGAGAAAGAAAGAATCTGAAGCATTTGCCTTGTGAAAGGCCTGATGCCTGAATCAAAGTTGTACTGTGAGCAACAGGCAGGCCCTGTCATAAGCAGATGTTTGCTTGCAAGTCAGTGTCCAGGACATGAACTCAGTATTAGTATAGCTAGTACCACTAAAAGACATGGCACATGGTAATACATTCTACCAGGACAGTACAAGGACACCCCAACCTAGCACATAATAAAATGACATGACAAAAGTGATGAGTAGTGGTAATTTTGTCTGAAATATCAGGAATGAAAATACAATAATAGGTGGTGAATAGGAATGGTTTGTCTGAAACATGTGGGCTATGTCTACACTGGGCCGCTTATTCTGGAAAAGCAGCCGCTTTTCTGGAATAACTTGCTAGCTGTCTACACTGGCTGCTTGCTTTTCTGGAAAAGCAATGACGATCTACTGTAAAATTGTCAGTGTTTTTCTGGAAAAACTATGCTGCTCCCACTCGGGCAAAAGTCCTTTTCTGGAAAAACTGTTCCGGAAAAGGGCCAGTGTAGACAGCACAGTAGTCTTTTCCACAAAAAAGCCCCAATCGCAAAAATGACGATCGGGGCTTTTTTCCGGAAAAGCGCGTCTACATTGGCCACGGACGCTTTTCCGGAAAAAGTGCTTTTCCGGAAAAGCATCCTGCCAATGTAGACGCGCTTTTTCCGGAAATATTTATAATGGAAAATTGTTCCGTTTTAAGCATTTCCGGAAAAGGGTGCCAGTGTAGACGTAGCCCAGGAGAGAAGCACAAGGAGAGGTTAACAAATGCGTAAGATGACACGTAAAGTGTGTATCACAGATTGTTTGTCTCAGTCTATAACCGTTGAGATATCTCGATTTCACTTTGTCCAACCAACCAGGCAGTAGAAAATCCTGCCACTGTTTGAGCTGAGTCGTACATTATAACATGTTAGCCTTACTGTAGCTATCTGATCCAGGGAGGTAGGACTGTGCTTCGTTGTCACTAAACATGCCTTTGTACCTTATCTGATTCTGCAGGCCTTCAGGTTTCTCTCTGAGTCTGAGTCTGCTATGCTGGCTCCCTGTACAGTGCTAGTGCAACATACTGGAGGAGAACATGTACGCAACCAAAGGATTATCATCATTTGACAGAGCAAGATACCTGTCAGGAAACCACACTAGTGACTTCTGACCACATGGGAGTACTGCAGAAGGACCATGCAGCTCCAAGCAGGGAACACTGGCCAGAAAAAGGGGTGGCTAAAAGGGTCACAGTTCTACTAAGTTAGCACATCCTTCAAAAGCCTCCTTAGGCACAGTTGCTAGGGAGCAGAACTTCATTTACAGATGATTCCTGTATGTAAAAAATCCCAGAGGAAAATTTGAGATGATACTGCCCTTCATTTGTGTGAATCTCTTCAGGAGTAGTAGGATTCTGGTTGGAACAGAGAAGAATAACTTTTCAGTGAATCTGATCTCATCTGTTTATTGAGGAATAGAGAAAATACTGGTAAAAAAAGAGGTGGAAACCTAATGCCATCTCATTCTTCTTCTTCAACGTCCATGTAGTATGGAAGTTACATTGCCTCTGTAATTTAGCTAGTAATCTATCCATTTCAGAAATATGCTTTCCTAAAGTAGATAGCCTGGAAAGTGCTCCTTTGTTCAGAATTTCAAATATGATATAATCCCAAGCAGAATATTCAGATTCAATAATAATGGACACCATACAAAAACCCAAAGAGCAATTCAAATAAGTAAGAGAAGGATGGCATTCCAAAGCTTATATGTGAATCTAACTCCGTCCATCAGACTTTTGATATATTTGGAAGCAGGGCTTTGCCTCAGGCCAACATTACTGTGATGTCTCCCTGCTGGTCAGTCTGAAATCTTAGTTTGATATTTTATTTGTTGTCAATGCATCTCAGTGCTGTTCCGTGAGTCCCTTCTGCTCCATCGAAGACTCCCCCTGTTTGGTCAATTACATTTCAGAGTCTGAAGGACCTCCAGCTATGCTTTCCATGTAAGAAGAGACCTTTTCCATAAAATACTGCTGAAAAAATGCTGTGAAATTCCTTCAGGAGAATTTATCATGTGATGATTTAACTGAAAATGCCACAGATCTACTTTTCCATTTGCACTATGTCATGTGAGACAAAAAGGGAATGTAAAAAGGCTCAGGCCAAATGTTTAAAGTGAACTTTACTTGGAAGGGCTTTGTCTTTAATTAAGAATAGGCTATAACTGTTTACCCCGGTTCTAGTTGCATAGTGTAATACTTTAGATTGGTGGAAAGAGTTGTAGGAACTGGACAATGTCATTCATCACTCCTGATGTTGGCCGTGTCCATTTTCTCTGTCACATTTTTCCAGAGAGCCAGCTGCCGCCCCACACTGTTGCCTCTGCGTCATCTTCTAAACTATGAATGATATATTTATAGAGAACTATCATAACCCCTCTCAGTCTTCATCTGACTAGTCTAAACAAGCCACACTTTTAGTCTTCCCCTGTAAGGCTGTGTCCAAACTCAGGGTTTTTTTCGAAAAAAAGTAGCCTTTTTTCGAAAAAACTTCACCTGCGTCTAGACTGCAGCTGCATTCTTTCGAAATTAAATCGAAAGAACTCGGCTTTTCTTTCGATGGTGGTAAACCTCATTGCACCAGGAAGAACGCCTTTTTTCAAAAGTGCTCTTTCGAAAAAAGGCGTTCTTGAATGCCAACAGGGCTTTTTAGAAAGAGAGCATCCAGACTCACTCGCTGCTTTCTTTCGAAAAAGCGGCTTGCTTTTTCTAAAGTACTGCTTGCAGTCTAGACGCTCTTTTTCGAAAGAGGCTTTTTCGAAAGATACTTTCAAAAAAGCCTCTTTTGAAAGAGGCTTGCAGTCTAGACATAGCCTCAGATAGGCACTCCATTTCCCCTGTCATATAAGTAGCCCTTCTCTGTACCCATTCTAGTGTGTATTTATTACTATTGAATATGGGTGATCACAATGATATACATTCCTACCAATGCCAGGTACAATGGTATTTATACATCCCAGTGACCATTGGAAATAATTTGCTTGATAATCCTAGGGTCATATTTGCCTTCTTCATGGCCACATCACATTTGTTTCATCAGCAAACTTCATGAGCACACATCTACTTTTTGTGCCAAGGTCACCGATGTAAATACGAAATCAGATCTGCCCCAAGACCCATTCTTGAGGAACTCTACTAGTAACCTCTCTTGACTCAGCTTAACAGTTCACCTCCCTTTCCTTTCTGTTTCTTATCCATGTTACAATTCTTGTACTAAACCCCATCTTCTCCATTTTAACTAATAATTTCCCATCAGGCCTCTCACTGAACTCCAGGTACATTAGACCCAACACATTTCCATTGTGTAGGACATCAGTTCTTTTAATTAAGAAAAAAATATAAGGCTTGTCTGGCATGATCAACCTTTGTTAAATCTATATGATACTTTTCCCCATTTTCTCCTGTCTTTAGCTATTCTTTACTTCTAAATTTGTTCTAAAGCCTTGCATACTGTTGCAATCAGACTAACAGGTCTGTGGCAGCCTGGATCATTTTTTCCCTTTCTTAAATAGAGACATTATGTTTTCTATTCTCTACTCATATGGTACCACCCAGGGTTTGATAGATTTATTAAAAATCCTTGCTTGATGATGGTTTCATCTTAAGGGCAAAATTCTCTCTCAGATGTCTACAGCAAAGCTTGACTCTAATATTCTGCTCTCCCTCCATGAGTGGATCTCCCAGTGAGATCAAGGAGACATCTGTACATAGAATAAGAACAGAATATCACAGAAGAGATCCTCTCTGTGGATTTGAGAAGAGAATTTTACCCTAAGTGTAAAACCTACATCAAAAAGAGATGTTGGCTGAATGTTTAAAAGTGGCTTTTACATTTGGATCCAGTACTTAATGTAAACTTGTTCCCATTTTTGATCAGCATGGTGACTTGTCCCCAAAAATGTAGCTTTTAGATATGGTGGAGCGGGGTGCAGTTCTCATTAGCGTGGTAGTCGGAAGTGAACAGCATCTACAATAGAGATATTTGAAATAAGACATCTGCCCAAGAAAATAAACAGAACCAAAAGTCTTTCTTGGTGACTAAAATTCATTAGTATTTGTAGTATAACAGTGTTTTGATGCTCTAATCAACATCAGAGTCATACTCCACATGGCACTATAAATCCTAATGTTTACCCAGCTTGACTTTCAAATAGGTTAGGCAACAGAAGTACAGAGAAAAGGAATGACTTCCCTAGGTAGCACATGTGATTGCTGTCAAAATCCAGGAATATAAGATTATCCTTGACTTATTGTCCTAGATTCTGGACAATACCATCTCTCCAAAGATATTAATATTGATTTGGCTTTATATGAAAACTGGAATAAACAAAACAGACTTTGTTTATTTCATCGGATAAAGTGTGGATGCATAACTGAGATCTAAGATTCAGGAAAACAAGCTTCTATTCCTGGCTCTGCTAAAGGATAACTGTGTCTTTGGGCCTATTACCAAACATGTCTATGCCTTATTTGTTCATTATGAGCATGTCTTCCTCATAGCCATATTGCCAGTCTTATTTTATTCATATCACCAAAGGATTTTGGGATCCTCACATGGCAGGTACTAGATGCTGTATTTTTGTCATTCTTTGTTGTTATTGATAACATCAATGCAGAAAATTATTTAATATAGTGAGCTATAAAATTCTTCATCTCCTAGCAGAAATTGTACAGCTTTCACTTACCGGTGACTTTTGGGACCGAAGGCTATATTATTGCACAACTGCAATATTGTAAATTGCTTGACATATTGACAAATCAAAATTATCCAGTGGTCTCTATTATTTAGCTTTGCAAACTTTAGAGGAGGGTTATTCTTAGCTGTGTTATGTGCTAGCAACATGAATGGATGGAAAGCCTCACAATTATTATTAATATAAACTCTATGCGTTTCTATTAGGAATTATATTTTTTTGGAAACTGAACTTCCAGGAAGTGCTGGGCTGATATTTCTCATATCTTTATTTTTGGAATGTTCTATTTCTTTCAATCTAAATATTTTAACTTTTTTTTCTGAAGGCAGTATGAGGTCCACAGGAGGAATTCTATAGCTTTCATCTTGATTTATAGAGATGATGATAAAAGTTTAGTCTCACAGCTTGTTACCCATTTCTCTGCTAGATTGCTGCCTTCAGCATATGTTCAAAGCCAGGTTACCCATAGCTGAATATAACGTTATTTCAGTAAACATAGCCTACAGTAGCAACATATTGAATTTAGGCTGAAATGGCACAGGGAATGGAGGAAAAACATAGTGTAAGTTGTTGTGTTGCAATTAACTCTATGTTCAGCATTTAGAGGCCTGAATGGCTATGCTAGAGGTAGTCAAAAGTGCATGAAATCCATCTCAACACAGCACACCTGCCTAAAAACACAGCCATAGATTGTGGCTAAGACCCTGGACTGGGATTTAGAGAAGTTAGGTCCTGTTTTTGGTTCTGACGTGGCTCTGTATAAGCATAGGCTAAAAACTATGTCTAGACTGCAAAGTTTTTGTGCAAAAACTGGCAGAGCGTCCACACTAGAAGCACGTTCTTGCGCAAGAAAAAGTATAGTAAATCATAAGAACATAGGTGCTACGTCTAGACTGGCATGATTTTCCACAAATGCTTTTAACTGAAAAGTTTTCCATTAAAAGCATTTGTGGAAAAGAGCATCTAGATTGGCACGGACGCTTTTCTGCAAAAGCACTTTTTGCGGAAAAGCATCCACGGCCAATGTAGAAGCGCTTTTGCGCAAAAAAGCCCGATCGCCATTTTCTCAATTGGGGCTTTTTTGCACAAAACAAATCTGAGCTGTCTACACTGGCCCTTTTGCCCGAACGGGAGCAGCATAGTATTTCCGCAAGAAGCACTAATTTCTTACATGAGATCGTCAGTGTTCTTCTGGAAATCCAAGTGGCCAGTGTAGATAGCTGGCAAGTTTTTCTGCAAAAGCAGCTGCTTTTGCGGAAAAACTTGCCAGTCTAGACACAGCCAGGGCTTTTTGTGCAAGAGCCCTTTCTATGAGGAATAAGCCTTTTTTGCTCAAGAACTCTTGTGCAAAAAGGCATGTGTGGATGGGCAACAGGAGTTTCTTGCACAAGAAACCCCTATGGGTAAAATGGCCAATAGAACTTTCTTACACAAGAAAGCGTCCACACTGCCATGGACGCTGTTGTGCAAAAGCACATCTCTTGCGCAAAAGCACATGCCAGTGTGGATGCGCTCTTGCACAAGAACTCTTGCACAAAAAGTTCTTGCTCACGAAACCTGTAGTGTAGATGTAGCCTCAGTTTCCCATAAAGTTCAGCTGCCTTGCAAAGATGAATGTATGTGTGTGTATATATGTGTGAGTATATGTGCTCGTGCACTGCTATGGTGCGAACCATATTAAAGCGTTCAATTAAATAAGTTGCACTAAGAGCAGTGCTAGCAGTTTGGCTAGCAGAAAACTGTTTGAGAGAAAACCACAGCTTTCTGACATGGAAACAAGACTTATTGCTTCCCATGATACCCCAGGTGGTCATAAGCTAGTATGAGCACAGTCATCTTCCAGAAACACACATCTATTAGTTGTGTGCATGGTATAATACTGTATTGCACTTGCCTTGGTTCTAAATGAACAGAGAAGGAGGGGAAGTCCAATCAGCACCACTGAGAAATAAGTAGTTCCTATGGGTACAAAAGGGAGGGTGCACATTCAGTTTGTTCACATGGCAGCCAACACCCTAGGCATGGGGAGGGAGGTTCTGGCTCAGCATTACAAGAAGGCCTAGGATGGAAGGTGTGGGGCTGGGGTAGCCAGCCCTCAACACCGGCAGGAGCATGATTCCCCCAGCCCTCAAAGCCATGCAAAGCAGCAATCCTGCCGTGATTTAAAGGGCCCGACATTCTGGCTGCTATTGCCACAGTAGCAGTCGTGGTAACCAGGAGACCCAAGCCCCTTTGAATCACTGGACCCAGGGTCAATTGCCTCCTTCACTCCCCCCATAAGCGGGCATGCTATTGTGTTACATATTCGGTGTCACCGGCATCAAGATAACATGTATGGTGACACATGCCATTTGTGCCTGAACAACAAGGGTGACCCTTTTGTCAGGGACTGTCCTGATATCTCTAAGATCCACAAAACCAAAGAGCCAGATTTTCAGCCTTGCTGCCTACAGCTGTTTTGTGCCACTCTGGTAATGCCAATCACCCACAGAGTAGCTACCTTAACTTGTTTGAGGAAGAAACTGTTTTAACAGCTCTTGATTATCCTCTGCTTAGCCCTGGAGAGACAGGGGCTATCTTGCCTGGTTGTTCATTTTGTTTCATTTCTCAGCATTGTTGTGCCTTTTTAAATTGTGATCCCTCCTTTGGAACACGATGCTCTTCCTCTTTCTGTTCGCCAACTATCTTGCTCTTCATTCTTTCACAGAACTGACTTATTTGTTGTGATTCCTGATGAAAGCTTCCGCTTCTAACCCCCTACACATTTGCCTGACCTCACTCTTCTAAAAAGAGAGCAACACTTTTGTGATTCACTTTCTCTTTTATTCATGGTGCTTGTCCTTTTTTATCCTCCCCTTTTCTTTTCAAAATGCCCTTCTCTGTCTATTTTCTTGTTCTATGTTCTATGTTTGTCCAATATAGGCCCTGATTCTGAATCAGGATCATTTAGCATGCATCATTTGATCACAACCAAGTCCCATTGGTTTCAGTGGGATTCCACATTGGTGTATAAGCACAGTCTAGTAGATCCCAGGATCAGGGCTTTGGTTGTAAACAGTTGGTATATAGTTTCTTTCTTTCTTTCTTTCTTTCTTTCTTTCTTTCTTTCTTTCTTTCTTTCTTTCTTTCTTTCTTTCTTTCTTTCTTTCTTTCTTTCTTTCTTTCTTTCTTTCTCCACCACTTTGCGCTTTCTAAAGTGCCGTGCAAACCCAAGTCTCTGTATAGCTGATTGTTAATTATAAAAAAGACTCTTCATTGATTTTTAAAAGGATGTTTTTAAAAGGGATTGTTTGAGCCTGTTTGCTACTTCACTTGGATATAATGTTTGCAGATGACGCAATGCTGGGAAGGGTTGCAAGTGTTTTAGAGGACAAATGAAAATTCAAAATAATCTGGACAAACTGGTCCAATTTATGGTCTCAATAAATAGGATGGAATTCATTAAGGACAAATGCAAAATACTCCATTTAGGAAGAAACAAACAATCCATTACACACACATACAAAAAAGGAAAAGACTGCCTAGGAAGGAGTATTACAGATTGGAATCTAGGGATCATAGTGGACCACAAGCTAAATATGAGTCAACAGTGTTACACAATTGCAATAAAGGTAAAAATTATTCTGGGCTTCGGGAGTGTTGTAAGCAAGACATGAAAAGCAATTCTTCCATTTTACTCTATACTGATTAGACCTCAACTGGAATACTGTGTCCAATTCTGGGCCCTGCATTTCAGGAAAGAAGTGGACAAATTGGCAATTAGTCCAAAGCGGAGCAACACAAAATGATTAATGGTATAGAAAACATGATCTATGAGGGAAGATTGAAAGAATTGGGCTTGTTTAGTCTGGAAAAGAGAAGGCTGAGGGAGGACATGATAACATGATGACAACTTTTAAGTACCTAAAAGAAGGGAGAAAAAATATTCTCCTTAACCTCTCATGATAGGGCAAGATACAATGACATTAAACTGCAGCAAGAGAGGTTTAGGTTGGACATTAGGAAAATCTTCCTAACTGTCAGGATGGTTAAGCACTGGAATAAATTGCTTAAGGAGGTTGTGGAATCTCCATCATTGGAGGTTTTTAAGAATAGGCAATCATGTGTCAGGGATGGTCTATATTGCTTGGTCCTGCCATGAGTGCAAGGAACTGGACTTGATGACCTGAAAAGGTCCCTTCCAGTTCTATGGTTTTGGGATACAGGACAGGCATTAAGTAACTATGGCTGTGTCTAGACTGCATCCCTTTTCCACAAAAGGGATGCAAATTAGACACATCACAATTGCAAAAAAAGTGGGGATTTAAATCCCCCCGCTTCATTTGCATATACCTGGCTGCCACTTTTTTCCAGCTTGCAGCTTTGCCGGAAAAAAGCGCCAGTTTAGATGGGGATCTTTTGGAAAATAAAGCCTTTTCCAAAAGATCCCTTATTCCTCTTAAAATAAGGAATAATGTATCTTTCAGAAAAGGCTTTATTTTCTGAAAGATCCCCGTCTAGACTGACGCTTTTTTATGGCAAAGCAAGCCCCAAGCCGGAAAAAAGCAGCAGCCATGTTTATGCAAATGAAGCGAGGGGGAAATTTAAATCCTTCTTCATTTGCAATTGTGATGTGTCTAATTTGTATCCCTTTTACGGAAAAGGGATGCAGTTTAGACACAGCCTATGTGTGTTTGGAAGGCTGTCGGGAAAAAAATCTTCAGCTCAGATATATTGCCTTATTTACATCTGTTTCCTTTATTTAGTTTTAGAGCTGAAGCACAAGGGACATTTCCAAGGCTACACCATGAGATAGTGTCACTAGGTGCCTTTTTGGTTTAGATCACATTGTCTCCAGAAGTATTTTGTACATTAATCCATCCCTACCATAGTCGTCCTTACAGAAGTTGCATATTAAGATTCTATTTTTAGTGCTTAATTTTTAAATTAGTGGTTTCCATCAAAACATGTTTACTGCTGTCACAGAAGAGGGAGCAGGAATGTGCACAGCTCATTGAGTGACATGTAATCGCAGAAGACCATAGACGTGTATTTATGCTTGTTAAATGAGAATGGCAATTCTTTTCTCCCTTATATGAATATGCTTCTTACCTAACCCCTCCTCTTTTTTCTGTATGTCTTATTTGACATATTCTTAAAGAGCAACAATGTTATCTTTTTTCCATCAAAGTCCAATTGGTCACAAACAAAGATATCTTTTTCTTAAACAGATCAAGTGCTCCTTATAAACCTTTCTTTTGCTAGCACAGTTGAGGATCCCAGTTCTACAGAGATTTACCACGTCTTCAGTGGGATTGCTCATGTGTAAAATAATTCACAAACATATATCATTACAGAACATAAGAACGATCACAATGGGTCAGACCAAAGGTCCATATATCCCAGTATCCTGTCTTCAGAGAGTGGCCAATGCCAAATGCCTAAGAGGGAGTGAAGAGAATAGGTAATCATCAAGTGATCCCTCTCCTGTCATCGATTTCCAGCCTCTGGCAAACAGAGGCTAGGGACACTATAGCTACCCCTTCTGGCTAATAGCCATCGATGGACCTAACCTCTATGAATCTATCTAGTTCTTTTTTGAACCCCGTTAAAGTCTTGGCTTTCACAACATCCTCTGGCAAAGAGTTCCACAGGTTGATTGTGCGTTGAATGAAGAAAAACTTCTTTTTGCTTGTTTTAAACCTGAGATCTATTAATTTCATTTGGTGACCTCTAGTTCTTATGTTCAGACCTTTGCCATTTGAATAAGTGAAGGAAACTTGTTCTTTGTCTTTTACAATAAGAAATGCAATTCTTGATAAGGTTAAAAATATAGATGCTATCAGATTTCTGCATGCCAGCTAAGAAAATGTCAGTGGTGTTCAGGGACGCTCCCAGAATGCCTACCAAAATTCTGATAACTGCATCCTGTGGATGTAACATATGATATGTTGCATCTTGAAATTCATCGTGGACCATCCGTCTTACATTCATAATGCTTCAAGGACTGAATCAACCCTCATTCCTAAAGTTAGCTTTTAAGTAAATTGGAAGCCATCCCCTTAATTTCTCTGAGGTAGGACAAGATTTTTCTGCCTTGTCACAGAACAAGCATGCACATCTGCTGGGGGCAGGGTGGAGAAAAGGTAGTCCCAGTATTCAATCACTGGGAAGCACTCAAGGGGTGAGTACCCCTTTACAGCTCTTATCTCAATGTTTTCACTTCATTGCCTAATTTTATTAGGCTCACTAACAACTAAAGGTTTCTTTTTATACTGAGAGACAAGAGAGAGGTTTGGTAACTGTGTTAAATAATGGTTTTATAATTTTCTAGAGCATACCATTACACAACAATACTATCTTGGAATTGAATCAACTTTAACATCTTTTTTTTTTTTTGCTCGTTATCCTCATATATGTTTCCCCCTTATGAAAAAGGTCTTTCAGGATAAGCAGCTGACTCTCTCCACAGCCTTGAATGTTTTTTGAAGAAGGGTCTAGCAGCCCTGAAAAGGACTCATAATCACTCCTTTGGATTTCTTTGGATATGTTTGCTGAACTCCTCAGGGAGTCTTTGAAATCCTGACACTTCATGTTCATGCAGTGTGTTTGCCAAAAATACTCTTTGTCAGAGAGGTTGGGGAGCTTTTTTCTGTTTGCTTCTTGAAGCTGTATGGCATACAGAATGCCTACAGTGAGAAAATGGGATAAGGAAAATGGTGAAAATGTAATTGCCACCAGCTATTAGGGTGTGACAACTTGAGAAGATTTTCCAGGAAATAATGGAGAAACTGTCTTGCACCCAAAAAGAAAGGGTAAATGTTAGATTTTGATTGCCACACTTCCTACAAAACATTTAAAATTCGTCCCTTATATATCTTCAAACTAAAGATATGTAATTTGCCCTGTGAAGATTAAGATACTTATAAATTGGGAATATCTACTGACACCTGGATAGAGAAGTCATGCATTTAACAGTATTGTATATGGGATTCACTTTCAATCATGAAAGTGCAGTACCACTTCCAGTACAGTGTACCTAAAAATGGCATTTTTGTCCAGGAAATGGTAATGTATCAATAATGCATTTTGATCCTCTCTTTAAGCAAAACATCCAGAAGTTAGGACACATAATGGTGCATAGAGGAGGATTTTATATACATGGCACATCAAGGCACATTGATTTGTACATCACCGTAATGTGTTGCAATTTAACTGCACTTCCCCACTTTAACCTATATGTGAACGCCAATGAGTTATCGTTTAGAGCAGTGATTCACAAAATAAGCTTCCCAAGGACCTACATTGCAATTTACAATTTTCTGTGGACCACCCAAATCTACCATTATTCATGAAAAACTCTAGTATTAATAAAACTGTTTATTTCATTGTTATTTATTAATAGAGAGACATAAATATGTCTGGGAAAGGGACCATTCTTTATTTAATTTAAACAGCTAGAAAACTTTATTAAAGAACAATCTTACAAAACATTAATGCAAAGGGTAATGTTATTTTGCTGAAACAAGATCACAACCATTTGGCTTCAAGGCACAGGCAACAGCTTTACATTTTGAGCACCTGGCTGAGCCCTCCCTTCTGCGAGTCTGATCAAGCACATGGATTTGCAATAGTGCCTCTTTTGGAGCTAGCATCTGTAGAGCTGCAAGAGGAGCAGGATGTGTCCACCCAAGCCTGTGGGGCTGCATGCAGAATTCACACCAGGCTTTCTGATGTCCAAATGGTCTGCAAGTAATTAGTGGGGATGCCTGGAGCTGGACATGATTCATAGCTCCCCTGCAATGCCCTTGCAGACACTTGGGGGGGGGGGCAGTGTCAGTGAACCCCACTTTGAAATTCTCTGTTTTAGAGCTTCCCAGCAGGGTCTACATGAGATTATTAGAGTGCAACATGTTGGAGCACTTTACAAACTGCAGATACCTATAGCTTCACTCTTAATCCTTACTCATTGGCAAACGCTTGAACACTTCTTTGCATTAGGAGGAGCAAACTCATTTTCATAAAACATGAAGTGATTTTACATCCACCTAAATCTCAAAACAGCCCCTTTTTGAGATTGGAAACAAAATGGATTGTTTTGCCCTCCATGTCTCTACATGAGCCAGTTAAAACAACATTGGGAAAATGCAGTTTTGGAGCTTGTACAATATCTGCTGCTAAAAGGGGTGTTTTATCCATTGTTTTCAATTTTAGTTTATTTTTCATCTTTGTTGTTTTAACAGTCTCCAATAAAATAAAAGTAAAGGTCCCTACACTGAGAAACTTAACTCATATTAGACTTGAAACAAAGTGAGGGTATGTCTACACTAAAGCACTAATTCGAACTAACTTAATTCGAATTAGTTAATTCGAACTAAGCTAATTCGAACTAGTGCATCTAGACCTAAAAACTAATTTGAATGAGTGTTTTGCTAATTCGAAATAGCATGTCCACACTGAGTGGACCCTGAACTGAAGTTAAGGCTGGCCAGAAGCAGTGCCAGCAGGGCATCAGGTTAGGACTTAAAGTGTGGAGCTGCTGTCTCAGGCTAGCCGAGGGCTGTGCTTAAAGGAACCCAACTCCCACCCCGGACAGACAGTTCTCAGGGTTTCCCGCTTGCTTGTCTACCTCAATGAGGGACAGCTAAGAAGTCCTGTCTTGGAGTGCCCTGAGTGCCCACACTCGGCCATCAGCCCGGCTGCACTTGCCACAGGCTGCCATCTGGGGCGGGGGAGTCAATCAGGGGGCTGTCAGGATCCAGGACCCTGCAGGAGAGCTTCCACCCCAAGGAGCCCACAGAGCCACCCCAGTCCTCCCCATCGGGGGCTTGTGCCCCATTCCTCCCTCACCTCCTTCCACTTATCCCTCCATAGCCCCCCTTCCTGATGTAAAAAATAAAGGACACGTGTGTTCAAAAATAGAAACTCTCTTTATTTAAAAAAACTGGAGGTGGTGGTGGGGATTAACCTGTGGGGAGACTGGGAAAAGGAGGTGAGAGAGGAGAAGAGAGAGGCTGGGAGAGGGGAGGGGGAAACCTGGGAGGAGGGAGCTGGAAGGGGGAAGCCAGGGGAAGAAGGAGGAGGTGAAGTATAAAACTATGGTACGCCCACATCTTCAGTATTGTGTACAGATGTGATCTCCTCACCCCAGACAAGATATTTTGGCCTTGGAAAGGGTTCCGAAAAGGGCAACTAAGATGTTCAGGGGGTTGGAACAGGTCGCATATGAGGAGAGTCTGAAGTGACTGGGACTTTTCAGTTTGGAAAAGAGAAGACTGAGGGGTGATATGATAGAGGTCTATAAAATCATGAGTGGTGTGGAGAGGGTGCATAAAGAAAAGTTATTCATTAGTTCCCATAATAGAAGGACTAGAGGACACCAAATGAAATGAATAGGTAGCAGGCTTCAAACTAATAAGCGAAAGTTCTTCTTCACAAAGCAAATAGTCAACCTGTGGAACTCCTTGCCACAGGAGGCTGTGAAGAACTAGAACAGAGTTTAAAGAGACATTAGATAAAGTCATGGAGGTTGGGTCCATGGAGTGCTATTAGCCAAGGGGTAGGAACGGTGTCCCTGGCCTCTGTTTGTAGAAGGCTGGAGAGGAATGGCACGAGACAAATGGCTTGGTCATTGTCTTCAGTCCATCCCCTCCGGGGTAGCTGATGTTGGCCACTATTGGCAGACAGGCTACTGAGCTAGATGGACCTTTGGTCTGACCCAGTATGGCCGTTCTTATGTTCTAAGCTCAGGGCTCAGGGTCGGGGGCCTCACCGGACCACCTTGATTCTCATGCAAAGCTGCTCCTGGGTTTGCCTGTGGCCTTTGGTGGCCAGGCTGGCAGCTATCCTGCCCTAGACGGCCACTTTCCTGTGCCTAGTGCGGAGGCTGTGGACGTTGGAGGCCTTCCCTCAAACCTGGATGAGGTCCACGATCTCCGCACTAGATCAGGCAGGTGCCCACCTCTTGTGGCCCCGGGCAGGCTCCTGGGAGCCACCTGCCTGGTCCCAGGAAGAGGTGGAGGGCTGGGTGGCAGCAGGTGGCTGGCTCGTGCCGTGCCAGGTGCAGGGTCTGCTGGCTGGGTGCTGGCAGGCTTGCACCTAGCACGGGCATCGTAGCCAGACCGTGCCCCTTTAAGGGCTACGGGGCTGGGAGGGGGGCAGAAGAGTTTCCCTGTTGTGCCCAGAGTGGCCACCAGGGCAAGCTGGGAAGTGCTAGCCTCCCACTAGTTCGAATTAAGTGGCTACATAGCCCTTAATTTGAACTACTTAATTTGAACTAGGCGTTAGTCCTCGTAGAATGAGGTTTACCTAGTTTGAATTAAGCACTCCGCTAGTTCAAATTAAGTTCGAACTAGCGGTTTGCATGTGTAGCGCCTATTAGTTTGAATTAACTTTGTAGTGTAGACATACCCTGAGTGTGTGTGTGGTTGGGGGAAAGGTTTGGAGGGCTAATAACAACATAGAAGGATAAGGAAATGAGGGCAAGAGCAATATCCATAGGCTCAAGGAGAATCATGTCTCACCTCATGCAAGCAAAAAGAAATCATGAGATACATGGACTAAATGAGTCATTATAGGGAATATTCAGGAAGTTTCTAATAGGCCTTGTTGAAAACTGACTGTGATATGGGAAGGGGTGAAAGCAGGCTGGAGGGAGCCTATGCAGAGCTCTGGCCAATTATGGAGAGGCTTTTAAGAAGCCTATCAGAAGGCAGCTTGCTGGGGCAGCCTATATATAAGGAGCTGCCCAGCAAAGAGAGGTAGTTGGGTCCTGACTTGTGAGAGTTCAGGATCAGCTGCCAGCAAAGGACAGACACCATTGATACAGCAGTGCTAGGCAGGCTAAGAGGAAGCAGAGCAAGAGAGGCTCCCGTTTGATACCTAACAGTCTATAGGTCTTGTTACAAGGGGCAGAAAGGTATAAGGGGGTCACCGAGGAAGCGTCCTAGGGAAGAGGAAGCAATTAAAGGGGAGTAAAGGAAGGCAGGACAAATCTGCCAAAAGAGGGTCCCTAGGTTGAGACCCAGAGTAGTGAGCAGGCCTAGGTCCCCTCCTTTTCCCTTTACACCGTACCTTGTCACCAAGACTAGTAACCTGTACAGACTGTGCCTTGCTCCTGAAACAGAGGGGCTAGGCTTTAGGACCACAATTGACCACAGTAGCCGGTGAAACTGAGGACTGCTGATAGATCCCCAGAATGGAGGGGGGGGGGGGAGAGACCACTGTAGGGGGAACTGCCAGAGGGCAGTGTCCCAAAGAGGATGCCGTGGTCTGGGAATGATGTGGATCCAAAACACAAAGATGGAGTGAGGACACGAGAGACACCAGTCAGAAGGAGGCGCCTTGCTGACACCAGTACTAATTCCCTGTACCTACCAGCAGGAGGTGTTTCAGTGGTGAGTCCTGCCCTGTGACACTGACTTTTGAGGAGGACCAAGACCCATTCAGCAAGATGAGATGCAGGAGAGACAGAAGAAGGTATGAAAGTGAGTGTGGGAGAAACAGACATTCAAAGAAGCTGTGTGAAGAGAGTGAGGGTGATGAAAAAAATAAAATGAATCCATTAAGAAGGGCAGAGCAGAATTGTCGGGCCTGAAAGGCAATGGCAGGAAGATTGAACTTTAATTTAAACCCTTGCTTTTCAAGAGACATTTAATTTTTAAAAAAATCTATAAATAGAAGACAATGCTATGGAAATAGAAAGATACTTATTTGAAAGTTATTGTGGCCCTACCTTTTTAGGCCTGCCAAAAGAATCATCATGAAGCAGGCCAGAATATAAGGCTTATCAAATCCTATTAGAGCTTGAATTTAAAATGTTTTATCATCTCTTCTAAGGACCTACTTACTCCTAGTGAAGCAGACAGGAATTTTCACCTTATTTTAGAGGGAACAGTACAACGGTCTAATTCTAGAACCCACAGTTTTTGCATGGATTCTAAGTATGACATAGAGACTTCTATTTCTGGAATTCATATTAAGGTTCCACATTGGTTTTATTCTTCTGCTGGAATTCTAATGGAGGTCATGAAAGAGAAAGACAGAGAATTCTCATGTTTCCTGCACAACCTTGCAAATCAAAGATGTATTGCTAATTATCCAAGGTAAAGTATTAATAATATTCTGCTTGCTATAAATTAAACTGTTATCTTAATTCTTTATATGCTATTGTTTGGAGTTCAGATTAATGGTCAAAACAAGATTAGTGTTTGGGTTTAATTTAATATAGTCAAAATTGTATGAGCTCCTTCCACATAATTTTTGCCATATCAAAAGCGATAATAATAAAACGAGAGAGTTTAGTTATGAGGACTCTAATTTGAAACTGCCCCCTTGAAATTTAAAGGATTTCAGGTGGATTTTGACTCTTCTTTAGATAGATTTCAGCAGATAACTGGGAACTGTTTCTATACACACTTGCTCCTATATAAACCAGTGTGTGCACATTAGTTTTCCAACTATTCATTGTCATCCACCCAAAGCCGTCTCCTTTTACATATCATGCCATGCAACTCTCATCCAGTGTCATACCCAAATACATTAAATTATTTTGTATCAGATGAGACTACAACTTCTGCACATCTGAGCCGCACTGACTGGTGGTTTTCTGGATGATCATAGTATAAGGCAGAGGTAGCAGAAAATTGGGTTCAAAGCCAATTAAAGTCAGTGGGACTCTGTGGATCAGACCTAGAATGAATAACAGTATGCTATTCAGTACTCCTGTCTGGAAGAGAAAAAACAGTCTACCAAGCTTTTTTTCTGTCTTGGCCAGCTCATAGGGTGGAGAAAGTTGGTAGATTAAGGGGGGTTATAAAAAAATTAAGAGACAGTGATTGGATGTGGGACCTTGAAAACTGATTTCATGGGGATCTCCAAATCCTACAGTGAATCTATGACAGAAAGTCATTGTAAAAATTATTAATTCTACAAGAAAGTCTAATATGGGAAGTGATAAATGCAGAAGACAACAATATCCTTAATGCAGCAGAAGTAAGGATCAGTGTATTTTCATTGTGAGAATGTCTTTGACCTATATGGATTATTTTCACATCATTGTTTTAATGTCGCCAAACCAGATAGTTTTCTGCTTCATTAATATTTTGAAAAATTCAACTTTCAAGCATCTAGGGTAAGGGCCATCAGTCATATAATACTTAATTAGAAAACAGTTTGAAATTTGGAGGGACTCCTAATTTAAATCAATTAAAGGAAAAGTTGTCAGTTTCATTTTCAGTTTGCTCATCTGCACCTTCACAGCAAGAGAATGGAAGAGGATATCTGTCTCATTCAATCCAGCTTCTCCTTGGAATGAAACTAGTCCACAGTGTAAAAATCCAGGAAGCGATACTGGTAATTAGAATCAGATAGTACTGCAAACAGTAAATAGAACAGCTGCAGTATAAATGTGGGTCATCAACTGAGATCATTACCAAATAACTCCTTTCATAATGTCAAATTAAAAATGTTTAGAAGTGTTCATTCATGCCAAATGTTAGATAACATCAAGAGGATGGAAACTGGGATTCTGTTACCACTATTCCCTTTTAAAAATGTTTTCTCCTTCCATGTTTTACCAATGCAATATTGTTATTTGTATTTTATTTTGTGTGGTATTTTACAATTTTGTAGCCATTTAGAGAGGAAATGTTAAATAGTAACTATTAAAACACACTTTTTTCTGAGCAAATATTTGCCTATTTCTCATGTAAATATCTCAACCTGCATAGGGAATTGTATCTGGTCAGTGGCCTACAAATTAATACTCCATATTATTTTCTTTCTTATACCTACTGGGTAGTTTGTCTACTATTAATTAACTCTTGTTTTATACTTGTCACTGTTCTTCTGCTGTTAGATTTATGTATAATGTGCACTTAAAATGTGAAGTATTGTTACAGTTCTTTGTATATGAACTAAACACACTTCAGAGCTCAGATAATTCTTATCAATATCAACTGTTTTTTTTCTAACTTTCACTTGATCATACTTATTTAAAATTTTGTACTGTTGTGTGTCAGAAGATATTTGATGAACTGAATCACTATTAAACACTACTGAGACCATTGCTTAATTTACTCACAAAAATGTATTGTTTCTACATTAACATATCACTAAGATGGTACCAGGATACATCTTCAGTGTGATGATACTACTGTTATATTTATTCAGAGCAGCTTATGACATCAAAATCTAACATTTTCTTTGTGTGTTTCTTGAGAGAGGATGAGTACACACTATGCAGAGTTTTTGATTGTGTGTTCAACACAAACAAGTGTATGTGTACACACACATGCACACAAATGAAAAGTAGAGATCTGCAGCAGGTGTGAATTGGTGAAGTTCTATTTAAGCCAACAGAGCTATCTGAAGAAGTGGGCTGTGCCCACAAAAACTCATGATACCATCTTCATATTTTGTTAGTCTATAAAGTGCTACCAGACCATTTGTTGTTTTTTAAGAGCTATGGTAGTTAATACCAGAGGAGAAGCTGACCCATACATGTATGAAAGTAAAGGGACTGTATATAAAAATGATTTGAGCAAACACAGAATATAGAACATCTTAGATTACTTTTAATAACTGTTACTTAGCTTGTTTTTAACATGTTCCTTTTGTCACTCAAATACCTATGGTAATGACAAGATGCACTTGCCTCAGTACTAGTCTGTTCTTTTAATAATCTGTGCGAGTGACACAGATTAATAGAATGTAGCATTTGAGGATCTATGGTAAGAAAAAAAAGATGGTTTGAGAGAAATTAGTCATATGCAGAGGGACCTATTAAAATTGCCTCACCAATCAAGCCTTTGTTCTGAGTATGTGTGACTGGAAATGCAAAGAGAGGCTGTCAGAATTTGTTTAGCTAATGATTCCAACTTGTTAAAATTTTAACCATGGCTCCTTTTGTTGTGCTTCAAAGGGTTTATAAAACTCTTCTTATTAATTTCTTGTGCTTGTGGAACACCATTATTTTATTTATTTTTGGACATTGACTTGACAATTTTCTGATAGCTACTGTGTATATTTGGAGAGGAATGTTTTGAATGTGGGGATTTGTGAGAATTAAAAATGCATAAATTCATGGCTCAAAAGGACCAGTTAACCTGTAAGCATCACCTTTAATGGGTGATACTTCTGCCTCTGGGCTGCTGCTCCTGGCCCCGCACAAAGCTGCTGACTCTCCCCACAATACCCACTCTGGTATAATCAGTTAATCTGTTAAACCTAGTTTAACTGGTTAACTAATTAAATGGGCTTTTACGTCCCTAGTCTACACAAACAATTAAAGCATGGCAACCTCTGCCTTGCATCTTCTCCATACTTGCCTGCATGGTGTACCTGTCCTTGTGCACCCTGATGACATGCATTAACAGTTCATTAATGTGCTTTGAACTAGTCAAGTTTCACAGAGGGCTAGCTCAAAGGACTTTGACAACCTCTTAATGCACATCAGCAGAATGCACACAGACAGTTAGATTGTGACAGGATAATATAAGACATATTCAAACCCAAGTTTAATTGCTCATGTACACAGAGTTAGACTGGAGGAACTGAGTGAAGTGTGATAGATTATAGCAATGAACTAGACATAAAAGTGTATTAAATTAGATGAAGCACAAAACAGGCTCAAGAGTAGCACTTTTAGAATACTGTATATAAGGTAGAAATGTATTCAGTTCTACCCTACAAGCCCACTGTTCTAATAACCTCCATTTAGATTCACTGGGAATCTCATACACATCATATTGTCATATCAGCCTCAATGTCTCTTTAGAAATTTTGACCAGGTGTCATTATCAGAGCATCTAGTCTGACTTCCTGTATATCATGGGCTGATAACACCGTCCAGGATCCACACACTAAACACAGCATTTACCATTAGACCAAAATATGACAGTATAACATAGACAAGACTGTTATGTGCCACAATGAGAAAATAGGAAGGACTGAGGTGTCCAGAAGTCATAGAGACAGTATATTAATTTACCCAGCCAGTAAGTGGAGTCTCCACACACTCCACAAATCCACTTTAGCTCCAACAAGGGGTTGAGATCTCCCATCTACTCAAAAAGTCCAAAAAAGTTGATCCTCTCTCAGCTTAGCTAGTTTTGCTTATTGGGGAAATTTTATTATAAAGGCACAAGACTGTTTTTCTGATATAGGAGTGTCCTCACTAAGAGCATTCTGATGATATAATGTGCAAGTATTCCTATACTAGTAAAACTCTTCTAGTTTAGACATGACCCTAAGGTGGATTTTGCAGCCCCACAGGAAAGAGGAGCAGTATAACACATGGCTATGTACACAAATACTCTATACTAATTTGAGCATCTTTGTATAATTTGACCCAGTTAAAGAGTTACACCAATGTAAACTCTAGAGTTAGAAGCTGATAAAGTTAGATACCATTAAAGCAGTACTAAAACTATATAGACAAGTCCTTAAGTTCACACACAATTCAATCAAAGTAAGTCATAGGTGCCTCTCTTTTTTTTTACGTTAAAAACATCTATTAAGGTAATTGCCAGGCAATTTTCATTCTACAAGTTGCCTAACTATTTTTAGAGGGGTAGCCGTGTTAGTCTGAATCTGCAAAAGTAACGAGGAGTCCTGTGGCACCTTATAGACTAAATCTGTTAGTTTATAAGTGCCACAGGAATCCTCGTAGCTCTGACTAATTTTGTAAATTTTACCCACAGAATGTGTGCATGCATTTTCAGAATTCTTCACCTAATTCTAAAGAAAAACTGCCAGTGTCTAATGACTTTCTGCACCAACATTTCTGGGTTTTTTGCACAGAGAAAGAGATTTTCCTCCTCTTCACATGTAAAAGTTCAGATTGTGCTCATGATCTCAAATGCTTGAGAGTTTAAAATGGCAGTTGCAAGTGAGCATATGGAAGCAACAGCTTTTTGGGCATCAAAAGCGGCAGCAGCACAACAAGCCACATTAGCAGACTAGATGAAGGATCCTTCATCATTGATAAACACCATGCAAAGTGTTCTATCTGCATGAGAATGTGTGTACTATTCTAGGCAACACCAAGGGGATTTCTAACTCTCTGCCCAGATTGGAAATTCACACTCAACTATGTGGTCGGCCTAAGATGCCTGTATGCTACAGCATATTTTTGGATTTTTCTGATTAATACCATGCTTCACTGCACCCATCTGTCTGTGTACCAAACATGAGTTTCAAAAGAAAATTAGTGATATTCATCA
Source organism: Pelodiscus sinensis (assembly GCF_052426305.1). Taxonomy (NCBI): domain Eukaryota; kingdom Metazoa; phylum Chordata; order Testudines; family Trionychidae; genus Pelodiscus; species Pelodiscus sinensis. The sequence goes on from NC_143063.1 coordinate 36,113,835, forward strand.
ATTAAGAATGAAGGGACAGTCCAAAATATTTGCATGAGAAAGCTTTGAAATCTTACAAAAGTATTACCAAATTTAAATAATACTCAATGCCATTTTTTTGGTAAATTTTCACCTAGAATTTCCCAGTCTAATAAATACAATTCTGTAATTTTGCAGAATAATTCTGACCCCAGTGTTCTAGAAAATACAAAAGTACCTAACTACTATTTTAGTTTGCAGTTTTCTAGAAGACAGAAATAATGACTCGTAGACAATTCATGCCATTTAAAAGTAGTTAGGCCGGTTGACAGAATAAAAAGCCACAAGTTATTACCGTATTAAATCATTTATACATTTTAATATACACAGGGAGCTGAACTCTGAAAATAGAGCTAGTCATTCTTATATCTGAATCTCTCCGATCCTTTCGGTATGAATCTGAAATTAAGAGAATCCCTGTTCTCCACTGATCTTATTATCATAACCAATTAGATTAGAGTTTACC